>NC_040040.1:50437321-50809774 GCF_003713205.1 Coffea eugenioides
TGAGATCCACGCGCTCCAGAAGCGGAAGAGTTCCCTCAACTGGGGCCGGGCAGACATCCGGAGCCCAGCAAGATCGTATCTCTGAGGAACATGGGTCCCAGAGGACCCAGCCTAACAATGAGGAGGCCATCGCCAAGATGGCCGAGTTTGTCACGGACAACCCCAACATCTTTGAGGAACTAGGAAGGTACCTCAAGAGGCAGGGAAAAGAAAAAGCTGAGTCTTCCAAGAGGAGACCGACGAAGTCCCCTGAAGTGCCCTCAGGCGAGGACTCCGAAGATGGGCGTCTATCTCGGAGCACCTCCAGGCGAGCCTCATCCAAGGCAACCTCCAAGATTGCCTCCATCTCCCGAGCGTTTTCTCGGGGACTACTGGGAAAACGAGCCGAGGACCCACCTCGGCGCCCCGGGGGCCTAGCTTCTGACTACATGAGGGCTCCGCCCTTCACGGATGACATCAATGGGGAGATGGTGCCCCCAAACTTTAAGCTTCCAAATTTGCACACCTATGACGGCCGAGGTGACCCCGAGGATCACCTCCGCGCCTTCATCTCCGCATTCCGACTCTACTGCGTCCCCGACGCCGTGATCTGTCGGGCTTTTCCCATCTTCCTACACGGGACTGCCCGAAAGTGGTTCTGGAGTTTGGAGCCGGGGAGCATTTCCTCCCTGGATGAGCTGATAGACCGGTTCATCCACCGCTTTGTGTCGTCTCGACCAATAACAAAGACTTCAGCTTACCTCTTGAACCTGCAACAGGGTCAGGGCGAGTCACTTCGCTCGTACGCCCAAAGGTTCAACGAGGAGAATGTACAGATCCCTGACCAGAACGAGCAAGTAACTATTGCTGCCTTCACCAACGGGTTAGTGGCAGGGATCTTCAACACAGAAATCCATCGGCAATACCCCCGTACACTACGGGAGCTCTGGGAAAGAGTGGACCAGGGAATCCGAAGTGAAGATGTAAATCGCATGAAGCGAGAAGCCCAAGCATCTCGTACGGGGCAAGATCCCCGAAGGAGGAAAGACGCTGGCCGAGGTGAGCCAGGCCCAAGTGGCACTTCAAACCAACTCCGAGACCGCCGAAGTGTCTTCGACCGGATCGTGAAAGGCAGATCATCCACCTCGGACGCCGAGCTGACGCCCCTCAATTCGAGCCGGACCCACGTCCTGGCTGTGATGAGGCAGAATCACCTCGGTCGCAATCCTCCCGAAATTCCGGGGAGGAGAGATAAGAGAAACTCGAACCTCTACTGTGCCTACCACCGTGATGTAGGACACGAGACTGAAGACTGCAATGACCTGAAGCGGGAAATCGAAAATTTGATCCGGCAAGGATACTTGAAGCAATTCGTCCGCAAGGATGGAGGCTTCAACCGAAGCGTCTCCCACCGGGAGAACCGGGGCCCCCGCCGAGACGACCGACGGGACACGAACATGCATTGCCGAGGTCCCGAAGACCGTAGGGAGGACAAGCAGCCCCCACGCGATGGCTCACCGGGCTACGGCCCCAACATCGCAGGGGTGATCAACACCATCGCGGGAGGACCAACGGGAGGAGACAGCCAGAACTCCCGGAAGCGGACCTACCGCCAGGCCGAGATGGAGGTGGCCGAGCCGAGCTCTCGCCTGTCCGAGGTCATCACCTACGGTCCCGCTGACCCCGTTCCTGCGGCTTCCAGCAATCATGAAGCTCTTGTGATTGAAGTCCTCACCAACAACTACGTAGTCAAAAAGGTCTACGTAGACCCCGGAAGCTCGGTAGACGTCTTGTACTACCGGACTTTCGAAAGTTTGAAGCTGACAAGGGAGCAACTCACTCCTGTCAGAACTCCCCTCGTGGGATTCGGGGGACACGTCGTCCACCCGGAAGGCATGTTGACCCTGGTGGTAACAATCGGGCGTCATCCACGATGCCGAACTGTGCCTGTCAGTTTTGCAGTGGTCAAAGCAGACTCCCCCTACAATATGCTGATAGGCCGGCCCACGCTCAATGCCTTGAGAGCCGTATACTCCACCTACCACCTGAGCTTTAAATTCCCAACATCTGCGGGGGTGGCCGAGGTAAGCAGCGATGTGGGCGCCGCCCGGGAGTGCTACCTCGCCACCATTCAAGCAGCAGTCACCCCCCGGCCCTCACCGAGGTCAGAAGAAAAGAGGCCAGCGGTCCTCTCCATAGACTGCATCGACCCTCAGAAGGCAGAAGAGCCCAACAGGCTGGAGCCCGGGGATGAAGTGGAACTGGTGGTAGTGGATGAAGCGAAACCTGACCAAGTGGTCCAGGTAGGGGCGGGACTCCCCCCACCCCTGAAAGAAGAAATGATCTCCCTGATCAAAGACCACCGAGACGTCTTCGCGTGGTCCGCGGATGAAGTGGTCGGAGTGCCACCCGAGCTCATGACTCACCAACTCAACGTTGACCCGCAGGCCCGACCTGTGCGACAGAAACGAAGGCACTTCGGCCCCGAACGTAGCCAAGCCATATCGGATGAGGTCGACAAGTTCTTGCCGGCCAAGATGATCCACGAGGTCCAATATCCCACCTGGCTGTCCAATCCAGTCATGGTAAAAAAGGACACCGGGGGATGGAGAATGTGTGTCGACTTCACCGACCTCAACAAGGCCTGCCCCAAAGATTGCTATCCTCTGCCAAGGATAGACGCCCTCGTCGACGCGGCGATGGGGTATGAAATCCTCTGCTTCCTAGATGCCTTCAAAGGGTATCATCAAATAGGAATGAGTGAGGAGGACCAAGAGAAAACGGCGTTCTACACCGAACGAGGTACTTATTGTTACACTACCATGCCCTTCGGGCTAAAGAACGCCGGGGCGACCTACCAAAGGCTGATCAACCGACTCTTCCAGAATCAGATCGGCCGCAATGTGGAGGCCTATGTGGATGACATCCTCGTTAAAAGCCTCACCACTTCATCCTTTCTGTCAGACGTGAGGGAAGTCTTTGGTGTCCTGCGAGACTCGAGGATGAAGCTGAATCCCAAGAAGTGCGTCTTCGGCGTCACCTCGGGAAAATTCTTGGGGTATCTGGTTTCCCACCGGGGAATCGAGGCCAACCCCGACAAGGTGAAAGCCATTCATGACATGTCTCCACCCCGGAACATCCGAGAAGTCCAACGGCTGAATGGACGCCTGGCCGCGCTGAATCGCTTCCTGTCCCAATCAGCTGAGAAAGCTCTGCCTTTCTTTAAGGTGCTGAAAAATGCTGACCAGTTCGCCTGGACTGAGGAGTGTCAGGCTGCTTTCGACCAGCTGAAGCAGTACTTGCATCACCTACCAACTCTCGCTTCACCTCGGCCCGAGGAGAAGCTCTACCTCTACCTCTCCGCAGCCGACGAGGCTGTCAGCGCTGTGCTCATCCGAGATGAGGGCACCCAAGTGCCGGTCTACTACGTCAGCCGAGCCCTCCGCGGGCCGGAGACCCGATACACGCAAGTGGAAAAACTTGTGCTGGGGCTCGTCCACGCAGCTCGGCGGTTGAAACCCTACTTCTTAGCCCATCCCATCTCGGTCAGGACCGACCAGCCCATTCGGCAAATATTGGTGCGACCCGAAGCTTCTGGTCGCCTCACCAAGTGGGCTGTCGAATTGGGAGAATATGACTTGTCCTACGAGCCACGCACCGCCATAAAAGCTCAAGCTTTAGCTGACTTCCTTGCTGAGCTCACCTTCACGGAAGGTCCGGAGTCCACTTCAGCCTTACCCGAGGTGTCCACCTCATCCCTGTGGACATTGTATGTCGATGGATCCTCTAATGGAGACGGCTGCGGAGCCGGACTGCTCCTGGAAGGACCTCAGGGGGAGGTTTGCTCTTACGCCCTCCGCTTTGACTTCCCGGCCACCAACAATGAAGCCGAGTACGAGGCTCTAATCGCTGGACTCCAGCTAGCCCGCAAGCTCGGCGCCCAGCAAATCCACGTCCGCAGTGACTCCCAGCTCGTGGTACGCCAAGTTATTGGTGAGTACGAGGCCAAGGATGAGACCATGCAACGGTACCTCTCCAAAGTTCACCAACTCACCTCGTACTTCAAGTCATTCGAAATCCAAAGGATCCCTCGGTCCCAGAATAAGCGAGCCGACGCCTTATCCCGGCTGGCTTCCACTTCATTCTCTGACCTCAACAAAACCGTCTTGGTGGAGGTCCTGAGTGAACCAGGGTACGTGGAAGAGGTGGCCTGCCCCGTGCACTCTGAAGAAACTTGGATGACCCCGTTCATCCTTTTCTTGGGTCAAGGAGTCCTTCCCGAAGACCGAGCTGAAGCAAGGAAGATACAACGCAAAGCCGCTCGGTATGCACTCCGCGATGGAGAACTATATAAGCGCTCCTACCTCGGCCCATGGTTGAGGTGTGTCACCCCCGAGGCAGGACGCGAGGTCCCCCACGAGATCCACGAGGGCCTATGTGGGGCTCACATCGGCCACAGGATGCTAGCTAAGAAAGCTATGCTCCTGGGATATTTCTGGCCATCACTTCGGCAAGACTCCCAGGACCTCGTTCTCGGCTGCCCTTCCTGCCAAGTCCACGCACCCGAGCACCACCAGCCTTCAAACTTCATGGTCCCCATCACTTCACCCTGGCCGTTTGAGCAATGGGGGACAGACATCATAGGTCCCTTCCCCAAAGCCGTCGGGGGTTATACATTCTTAGTAACCGCTGTGGATTACTTCACCAAGTGGGTCGAGGCCGAGCCACTTCGGACCATCTCAGGGCTGGCCATTCAAAAATTCTTTTGGAAGTGCATTATCTGCCGCTTCGGCATACCTCGGGTCATCATCTCGGACAATGGGAGACAGTTTGCCGAGAACCCGTTCAAGACTTGGTGCGAGAACCTCGGCATCAAACAACACTTCACTTCGGTAGGCCACCCCCAGGCCAATGGTCAAGCAGAAAACTTCAACCGGACTCTTCTACATGGTCTCAGGACCCGACTACACCGAGTTGGGTCATCTTGGGTGGAGGAACTCCCCAGTGTCCTGTGGTCGTATCGGACCACGCCGAGGTCAGCGACGCGAGAGACCCCATTCTCCCTGACCTACGGCGCCGAGGCGGTCATCCCGGCTGAGATCCTTACCCCCAGCCCTCGGCTGGCAGCCTATGCCGCCGAGGTGAACGACGAAGAGAGGCAGCTGGACCTCGACCTCGTCGAAGAACGAAGGAATCTCGCCTCAGCCCGGATAGCTTCTTACAAGAACACACTGGCACACTACTACAATGCCCGCGTGAGACATCGTAGATTCCAACCTGGAGACTTGGTTCTTAGAAAAAACTCAGTCAGCCGAGCTGAACCGCAAGGGAAATTATGCCCGAAATGGGAAGGCCCTTACCGAGTTGTGGAATCTGACGCTAAGGGGTATTGTAAACTGAGTTACCGAGATGGCTCATTAGTGCCGAGGTCTTGGCACGCCGAGAACCTCAGATTGTATTACGCCTGAGTTTTTAATCAAGTAATGACTTCAGTTATTATGTTATTCTTCAATATCGTTGTTACGCTATTAAAAAATAAGGGGGACAAGCAAGGGATGAAGTCAAAGCAAGAAATTAAAGCACTGAGACGAGAAGAAATATGCTTTCATTCAATAAGAAAGAGCGTTACAAAAGTACAAGGCCGAGGTCCGAATGCTACTAAGCACTCTCCACCTCGGCCACCCCCTTAAAGCGAGCGTTACAAAAGTACAAGGCCGAGGTCCGAATGCTACTAAGCACTCTCCACCTCGGCCACCCCCTTAAAGCCGCAAGCCTAGACCCCCGTCTCGGCTCCATCCCCGGTCTTGGCTCCCTCCTGGGCATCCTTCTCTTCGGCCTCCTTGGGGTGAACTTCATCTCCATGCTCTTTGCCGACGTCCTCTCCGGCTTCGTCTCCCTCAGCGTCCTCTCCTCCAGCTTCTTCCACTTCCACGTCCTCGAACACTACGTCGAGTTCGGACAGCCACTTGTTGAACTCGACCTGGACTTCGGCCAAATTCCTTCCTGCCTGAATGCCTTCGGCCATCCGATCGCATAACTCCTTGGAGTCCTCATTGTAACTGGTATGGTTTTTTAAGGACTCCAAGGCCTCGGAGGAGAGGTGAGCTGCGGCCTCGTCAACGGCCGATGTGAAACCAAACATGAAGTTAGGCGTAAGTAGTTGGCCGAGGTCCTTGATGAAGGCCTCGGACTTCCGAAAAGCGTCTACGGCCGAGGCTCCGGCACCCTCGAGAGCTTGCTCGTGGGACGCCTTCACCTCGTCCCCCCTCTTCTGCTCCTCTTCGAGGGCCGATCGGAGACTGTTGATAGTAGCCGCGGCCTCCTCATCCTTCACCTCGGCCTCCTTAAGCCGCCTTTCAAGCTCGGCCTTCTCAGACTCGGACACCAACAGTTTTTTCTCCAACTTGGAGATTTGATTCTGCAACTTGCCGGTGTCCTGCTCCTCGACTAGAGCACAGTACCGGTGAGTCATCTCGGCCACAAAGGCTGAGGTGGAAGCCGTGCTCACCATGAGGCTTTGAACCATCTCAGCCGGGGTCAACTTCTTCATAAATTCCAAGTCCCTTGGTAGGGGGGAGTGCATCACCAACTCTTGGGCAACCCGAGGATGGCTGCACCTGTCGTTGACCGAAAGTTTCCAGTTCGGACACCAGTGCCCGGCGGGGTGCGTCTTTTCATCCCCAGAAAACACCGGGGGACTATGGAAACGATTCCATAGCGAGGTCCCCGACACTGCATTGACCGGGGGTTTCAGCTGCTTGCCTCGGCCATGAGGTGGGAGTGCCGTGGTGACTCCAAGAGGCACTCCCTCTGGCACGGACGAGGTGGACCCCGTAGCAGCGGTGGCCGAGCTGCTTTGACCAACCGGGGTGGGAGTGCTCTTGGCCGCCGAGGTCTTGGCAGCCTGCCCTTGCGATTTCTTCTTCGGCGGAGGTGCCAACGTCTCATCAGAGCTCTTCCTCTTCTGCCTTTTGGCCACTTCGGACGAGCCCGATACGACGATGTCGGACAGTTTAGTCACTGCACAAAAAACAAATATTATCATATGTCTTAGCCGAAGTGAAAGCAAAGTTATGAAAGAAAATTACAAGGAATCTTAAGTTTGGTGGAAGTGAAGGGAGCTCTGTCGGGACTGAGCAAAGCTCGGCTGATTCCCCCGTCAACCAGCACGGCTTCGGGGTAGTCCAGACTGTATATCCGAAGTCCCGACCTCATCAGCTTCTGGAAGTCCTCCTCCTTGGCATCCCCAGCGGAAGGATCGGCCTTCGCTTTGATTGGCCTCCACCAGAAACCTCTAGGGAAGTCCACTTCGGACACAAAGAAGAAGTCGCGTTTCCAATTCTTGATCGAGCTGGGAGAACCGACCACCAACTTCGGAATGGCATTGTTCCGGTTACTGACAAAAAACCATCCCTTGTCTGTCCCGTGCGCCTTAAGGGTATAACATCGGCGGAAGAGGTCGACAGAGGGAGCCACCTCCTGATGTCGGCACAGCATCTCGAACCCTATAATGATGCGGATCGCGTTCGGGGTGAGTTGGGTAATCCTCACGCCGAAGTGACGAAGCAAGTCCCTGAAGAACCTTGACGTGGGCATCCTCAGCCCGGCCTCTAACTGTTGGACATAGATGGCCACTGTGCCCAAGGGGGGCTTTTCGGCTGAGTCATCTGCTCCGGCCGGAATGATCTCGTACCCCGACCGGAAAGGGTACTTGTTCATCACCTTCACGGCCCTATCTCTTCGGATGCGACTTCTAAACTTCGGCATCTTGCCGAAGTCGATGTTGGCTAGGTCCTCGGGAGCGACAGGCTCCAGGGCGTCCTCGTCGTGTGGTGTCTCGACGCCGAGCTCCTCGTTGTAGTCCACCTCGGAACCACCCTCGCTCATCTCGGATGACTCCAACTCCGAGGCTGCCCCACTGGCTCCCGCCTCGGTTGATCCCTTCTCAGAACTCGGGGTCGACCCTTCCGAACTAGATGTCGTCGCTTCTTCCCCAGGATCCGGCCTCACCTCGGTCAGGTGGCTCGGAGTTATGGTCTCTTTGTGGGTCTTAGCCGTTTTGGCCATGGGTGAAAGACGAAATAAGAAAGAAGAAGGGTACTTACTATTGCCTACGGAACTGGACGAAGTGGATGACCTCGGATCTGATCTCGGCTACTACTCCGATCTCGGCTACTATATTGACCTCGGCTACGCTCGCGAACTTTGCGGGTCTCGGATGAAAATGAAAGGTGTGAGAAGTGCGATGAGGGGGACCCCCCCTATTTATAAGGGTTTGGGGAGAATCCGAAGAGGCGGCAAGAATGCGAAAGGACGGCCACGTTCGAATTCAAAACGTCGTGCCTCCCTCTCTCCTCATTAATACCCCGTCCTTTCAGCTGACACCCTCTGCACGAAACGTCCCACTACTTCACGACGCGACGGTTACCAGTGACCACATCCTGTCAACTGACACGTCCACGTGTCGCGTCCCCGCATCTTCCGGGGCAGTTTCGGGACTCCGGCTCTCTACGACTTCGGCACAAGGAAGCCTCGGAACCTCCCTAGCCCGGAGCTCCCGAGGCTTGGGGGGCTTATTGAGGATGCTCACCTCGGCCACCCCGCATGTCCGAGGTGACCTCACCTCGTCCGACATCAGAGCTCACCCGTGCCTCGGGCATATCCCTTAAGCTCGGCCGGATCCCTAGTCTACCGTGTAGGTGACCTCGGCACCTCCACCTCAGCTGCACGCGGATGAGGCAAGTCACCTGACATCATCCGGGAACAGTGCTTTATCTGAAAAGCACTGTCGCACTTAATGACTACTGCAAAGGACTCCTCGTCACCCTGTCCAGGCGGCTACAGTGTCAGAGTCAGGCCCCCTGACAGGGAACAGAGCCGTAATGGCAGGGCATGGGTCCCACCGACATAAGACCTCCGTCCTGCCCTCCACTCTCGCTCTATAAATACCCCACACACTCCAACAAGTAAGCATACACTGTTCATTTGCTCATACTCTAGCATATTTCTCGTTCTCATACTAACTTGATCGTCGGAGTGATCCCAGGGGAGAAGCCCCGCCATTCACTTCGGACAAGGAGGTTGACTTCGGATCCAGGAGTTCACCTCACCTCATCTCAGAGAGGACTGATTCAGGTCGGTTCAGCTACCAACCAAAAATCGCCTCTTCAACCGTCGTTGAAACTGGACAAGAGTGGGAAACATTTGCCAAAAGTTTGGTTGTTTGGGATTCTTTATTTGTTTTTTGTTTAATAGACATCACTTCTCTACCCAAAGCCCAAACCCCAGAGCCCTCTTCGGAGATGCAACAAGTTCTTTGTTGCCTTAATTCTTGTATCCTTTCATTATTTATTCCCGTGATTCTTTTCCAAAAGTTTCTCTAGCATCTAAAATTTCGTTATTTAATTTTTCTGGTTTTTTTCCTCCATGCTATATCTCGAGACAGAGGTAGCCAAGAGAAGATCATCAACTAGAAACATCATATGTAATATTTGTTCATGAATTTTTTGGTGATCTTTCTCTTGTAGTGGCCCCTCCAAACCTCCTTCTGGATTTTGGGTTTGTCACTGTTACTTTTTGTTCAGTTGCGTGCTCATTTTTTAACAGTTCTTATGTTACTTTACTCAGGAGTTTATTGCTTTACATATTTGTCTATTTCTTTGGCCTTTTTTGGGGTAATTTTTTTGGTCTTCTAGAAACCTTATACGAACTTGTACTATGATTTTCATAGATAGGAGAATTGTTTTGGTTCATTTTTTGGTTATTTTGGATTCGTAGGTTGTTAAAACCTTCACAATTCTTTTGCACAAGTTAAAGGTTAAATTACATATAACCCCCTATGATTTCTTTTATTTCCACATGACCCCACTAATATTTCAAAATATTTAATTCATTCCTTATAGTTTTATATAAAGTGGAAATTTGAAGGAAAATAGTCTGTATAACGTTGTTAATTGAAATATCAGTAGTGTCCTTTTCTAAATGCTAAATCAATAAACGGTTTAATTGCCTTGTATATAGGGATGGCAATGGGAGCGGCTGCCCGCGAGGGGCTAATTGGTCAGGACGGGGGGAATTTTTCCCCTTGTTTAGAAATGAGACGGAGAGCGGGGAGTACCCACCCCATCCCTCGTCCCGCCACCCATTAAAAAAATTAATAAATATATATATAATTACATATATATTATTTAATTTAATTAATTACAAACTTATAATAATGATATTATTAGTTATATGTATTATGTAATATATATTAGTATATGTAATATAATGATATTATTAATTATACTAATAATTATACGTCTCTACTAATAGAAATTATTACTAGTTATACTAAATTTACTAATACAGTTATACTAAACTCCTAATTACACTTAAGGCAATAACACTTTTTTTCTCAAAAAAGAAAACACAATAATGACTTAGTGATTGTATTTGTGTCTAAATGAAAAATTAACTACTTTAGTTGTATTTGTTTCATCATGTTGAATTTATTCAAATAGTTTTTGTTTGATTATTTTTATAGGTTTCAATTGAAAAATTACAATGGATAATAATTTGGTGATTTGTTAATATTTTAATATTTGATTATTTACTAAAATTTGATTATAATAAAATTATATAACAAATTTTTTTTACCTCTGTCGGAGCACCCGCGGGGGAAGAATGGCTTGGTGGGGGGAGCGAGGGGAGGGGGCAAGGCGGAGGGGGGTGGAATTAGTGGACAGCGGAGCAAGGGGCGGGGAAGGGGTCCCTATCCCAACCCCACCCCATTGTCATTCTTACTAGTCAAAAAGTATTGGGGTATTACGCGGATGAATGTAAAAATCACAGAAGGTAAAATGGATATTTATACAAACTATTAGAGGTTATATGGAGATTACAATTTTTCACATGTGCTATTAAAGTGCATTAGGTAAAAACACCGCAACTAATTGTGCATTTCGTCCATCTTATACTTTACATAAAACTATATGAGGATTATGTAACTATTTTAAAATCTTAAAGGGATAATCTACATTATACAAAACTATAGGAGATTATAAATAATTTATGCTAAGTTAAAACTTCTTAATCATTTTTGGGCAACATATATACAACCTTCCTCCTATGTCGTTTATTTCCAAGTCTTATAACCCTAGCCCCCCTCTCATCTTTCCCTCCTCAGTTCTCCCATAACTAGTTGCTCACTTGCTCCTCGTCGGCCTCCCCCTCGAGCCGCTTTTTCCCTCCTCTCCCCTCCTCCTAACATTCTATTTTTCCACCTCCATTCTCTCCGATGCCAGGTTTTCCGCAAATTATCTCGTCTTCAGCCCCTTTGTTGCCACTGCAACTGCAGTCACGAGCACCCGATGGCCGACAATGCTTTCGTGGCCCCCCTAAACTCGCTGGTCACCGTCGCCTTCTTTGCGGCTTACAGGTTACATGACTAATTATAATCAGTTGAAAATGATAAAAATAAAATAAAAATAAAAATCTTGCTTTTCCTAATCAGAGTTGGGCCTCTCGATCTCCTAAGTTACATAAAAATATTACTACTTCTTCAATGAAAATTTTCAGTACTTGATAACCTTGTTCACTTTCGCAGCTCTCTCCTCCTCTGCCCCGGAATCCCGCCTCTGGTATGATGATCAGGCTCCCTTCTCAGCCTTCTGCCCGACTTAATCCCTCTGCCATTACAGGTCTAATTGCTTCTTTTCCCTGTTTTCTTTTTTGGGCTTTCAATTTTATTTTAGGTACAATATTAGTTCTGACGACAATGGTGATTCATGTAATTAAATAATCTCTCATTTTATTTTTGGTTGGCTAGCATTTGATAAGCGTTCTCCTTTGTTGAGGGCTCTATCGGACTCTGCCTTAGACTTTGGCTATGGTTAGTTTGGATTACAATACTTTATGCACTAACTATCTTGCGAATCAGTGACTTGGTTTTATTTTGATTGTCTTCAGGTCTTTCGGTGGGCAAGGAGAAAGCCAAGCTACAACATGATTATGAAATAGCAAACATCAAAGTTTCTGAGCTTTCATATCAATCTTTTGCCAATGGCGTGAAGCATTTTTCCATACATGTGCTAGGTGTTGTGGTAATGAATTTTTTTGTAGCTTTTCTTCTTTTGGTTTTTTGGGGTCTAATTGAAACTAACTTCTTTGCTTTTATTTTGTTCCTAAAGGTTGGGATTAGAGTGGTAGCGAAGCTAATCGAGTTGTTTAGAGAATCTGGACTTGAACTTCTTACATCATTTTGGTTCTTCATCACTATGATGTTTTTCACCACTGCAATGGTATGGATTGTTTTCTACAAGAATTACATTTGGATAAATTCAGATATATGCATATTATTTACGCTTTTTTTTCTTCTTTTTTTTTTGAATTTTTTGTTAGATTTGTTTCTTGGTCGATGCTTTGATCGTGTCAAGCTTTCCACGGTACAGATTGGAAGAAGCAATTCAAGACCTTAAGCTTGCTAAATTTAAATTGGATCACCACAATGCAGAGCAATTAGTAAAAGCTTCTTAGAAGATGTCCAAATGATGGAATGCTATAAAGAAGCAAAGCCATTTGAGGGGGAAGATGGAACTTGAATAGTATTAAAAGTTTTTTTTTTTTTTAGTTTTTGAATTTGGTTATATTTGTTTTAAAGATGGTAAAGGATATGGCTTGCTAACTATGTCCTTATGTGGGAAAAGAAAAAAAAAACTATGTCTCTTATGATACTCCCTTCATCCCATTTTGACAGTTTTGTTTTCTTTTTTTCATCCATTTTAAATTATAGTCCATTTTTCAATTGAAAAATATAATTTATTTTTATTTTTTTTTAAAATACCCTTATGATGGCTAGCCATACTCCTAATATTAGTGTAAAGTTATTTTAGAAAAACAGTAGGCCAGATTTACTCTGGAAAAAAAAGTCCAATACTATCTAAGTGGAACAGAGGAAGTAATTTTTTTAGAGTATTTATTCTTTCGTTTCAATCACACGTCCAATACATATACACACACAATACATATAGACATACATATATATATACATATGTATATGTGTAATTTTGACAGCCAGCCACTGCCTATTGGTCCAAAAGGTTCCCTTCTGCATTCTCACAAGCGCTGTCTGCATAAATCTTTAAGGTCAGATGGTAGAACCATTCGAAATACTATACATACAATGATTGTGCATTTTAATTTTATTTACTCGAACTTGTGGCAGTTTGCTGAATTTATTAACTCATGGATTATCAATTGCTTTGGATTATAGGAGCTATTACATCTATATATATAGATTGGAGAGACCGGGGAAAGGAATTTGGAAAGCCAATTTGACCTCATTGAAACATAAAAGAAATAAAATTAAAAATTGTGCCTCAAAAATATAAATAAAGGAGTAGAAATTTCAATTTGTCTGTTTCCTCCGGGTGGACCAGTAACCGTCTTAACAGAACAACGGAACGAGCAACAGTACGCCAACTCCAGAGTACAATTCCAACCGCTGGTTCGCAATGCATTCCGCCGCCGGCGGTGCCGGCGGTGGCCCTCCGCCGGGCTCTTTCTCCTCAGCCCAAAAGTCAAAATTTCCACTCATAAAACACATGAAAAACCCAAGAGAAATCATTCTCCACCGCTCCTCCTCTGATTCAGCAACTTTGATCGCCGACAATCAAGAACTTCTGCTGCGCATTCTACACTGCTTACCTCCAAAATCACTCATCCGATTCCAAGTTGTCTCCAAGAAATGGCTTTCCATTATTTCCAGCCCGGATTTTCGCCGTCTTCACTGCCGGAAATACCCCTCTACTGCAGCTTCTTCTACTGCCGCTTCAGCCCTTTTCCTGTTTCGCAAAATAGGCGGAATCCGGGAGCTCAATTTCATCTCTCTTGATCAAGAATACGTGAACTCGATGGGTGGCATCTTTTCCCGCTTAACTAATTTCGTTAACGGTGAAATTCTTGGCTTACATTCATGCAATGGTTTGTTGTGCATCGAATTCAACATGAATTATTCTGCTCGAGAGTTTATTGTTTTCAATCCTACTACTAATCAGCACAGGGTTATTCCCCTAGTCAAACCTGCGAATAAGCTATCATATGTACATCCATACGTGAATATTGCCTTTGACCCATCAAAATCTGATCATTACAAACTAGTGTGTGCGTGGGGGGATAGTGATCGTCCTAAATTTCGTTTTTTGGTGTATTCATCTGAAACTGGGATCTGGAGGGAGATGGTCAAGACTTTATGCATTGTTGAAAGTTGGAGTGATAAATTGTCTATTTTTACTGAACCGTATCATTTTGATAGAGGAGTGTTGTGGAATGGTGATCTGCACTGGGTTTGTAAAACAGGCGATGATACGATATGCTTTGATTTGGATAATGAATGCGTGAAACCCGAAATGCCTGATCTCCCATGGTCAAATGGCTGGCATGAAGTCTGTTATTTTGGGGAGTCAGGAGGGGAATTGTATGTGATAGGGCTAAACAATCCTCAAACATTGCTGTTTAATGTTTTCTCATTGAAGAGGGACTATTCTCAGTGGGTTGTAAAGTCTTATATTGATCTTACTCCTTTGGTTACTTTGTATCCGGCGATGGTGGACCAACGGTATGATCCTGCTGATGAGAAAATGTGTGATTTCCATATGCCTTATTTTCTGGTGGACGAGGCAAACAAGAAGCGAAGGCTTGTAATATCACTAGATGGCAAAGTCATTTCTTACAGCATCGATGATATGACCGTCAAAGAGATTGCTGAAGTAGAGCCAGGGCTGCTTTTCTGTTCCTTGAGGGATGCCACAAAGTACAGATGGAGCGAAGGTTGTCAGCATGTTGAGACGTTAGCATGTGTATAATTAGTCTATGTCTGTATAGTATATGCAGTTAGTGACTTGATACTCACTCGATTTGCTTATTTCGAAATGTTATTGGGGTACGGATACCTTCTGTTTTGTTGATAGAAATGTTATCTTAGATGGATGAAGCTATGTTTTAGTGTAGGGCAGTAAAATGGGTATGATAGAGACACAGCAGAAGAGATTTAAACAGATATGTTGTAACTTGACCGTATACATTCCTCGAATAAATGTTTCAAGATTTATCAGCGTCTAATTTCCGAAGGATTCTTCCTTTCTTATTTGGTTAAAAGCTTCCTATGGATATCTATTTTTAGCTGTGCATGGCTTAGACAACTCTGATGTGCATTTCAAGAAATTCATTGGGAGCCCTTCTGATTTGATAAAGATTGCATTGCAGTTTCCTTTCACTGGTTCCTACGTAAACCTCTAACCTTCTCTAGATCAAACTTTGAATTTTTATTAGATTTTGGTGAAGTCATTCACAGGTCAATATCTTGATGGCATCTCTAATCATTGTTAAAATCTATGTCATCGCACTTTGCCACTAGATTTTGGATGGCCCTTACTTTCAGCATCCAGTTTCTAAAGATTATACTCTCATTTTTCAGAATAAGCTCCTGATGGTGTTTTTAGCTCTGCATTGCTAGGATGCAGAGAAGTTTTGCAATTCTGTTGAGCATTTCAAGAATATAATTGTCTGCCCTTCTGATTTGGTTAACTGATTGCATCATAGCTGCTTATCATAGGTTTCTAAGGAAGTTTTAACCTTCTTAAGACAAAACTTTGAGAGTTTACGAGTATTCGGCAAAGTCATTATCAGCATAATATGTTTATGGACATCTATAATGGTCATTCAAATTGGTAAGTTTTCATGATCAGTGCATTATAAGGAATCTACTTGATCCACACTTTGCCACGAGATTAAGGATCATCCTTACAGCGAAAACCACGTATCTCCACATGGTGTTCCCTCTGCTTTCAAGAAAATCCAGATTTTAGGCATTCCAGGCATCCTGATATGGAACTGTATTGCATATTGAGGATTACTGTCCTTGTGATATATACAACAAGAATGTTGATCTTGGTCATTTCTCTACTAGTAAACCTTGTCTGAGTGGTAAAGAAATATTTACATTCGACCTTCTAAACTGATTTGAGGTTTTGGTGAAGCATTTAACAGGGAATGTCAAATATTGGATGGGTTCTTAGCTGTTAGTTAAAGAAGGTTAGGAAATCGCTACCTTAAAAGGTTATCAGATTTCAACTTTTGTGATTTCAGGAACTGATATTAAGGGATTATAAATGAGATGTCTTGATTTTGCTCACGGTAAATTTCCTGGTTCAGTTAAGACATTCCTGAGAAATTCTGAATGAAGGGCTTTTGCTAGAGAGGAACGACCCAATTTACTGTAAAGTTCCGAACTTAGATATTCATGCACCTTATTCTCATCTTGGGCAGCTTCAGTTCTCTTCGAGGAATTTGGCAGGTACTCCAAAGCTGCTTGGAATTTGTTTATAGTGTCAAGGCTTGGTCCACTGCCCAGCTTCCCTAAATTAATGCAATGCATTTGCCCTGATTTATGCAATGATAAGCTTAGAGAAATGAGTCCAAGAACATCAATTTCACGCGTAAATTGGAGGATATAACTCCAAATTTTATTTGAGATCTTGGTTTAATGGTAAGGTTTCAAGCGATTAAGGTTGAGGGAATAAGAGTCGGAGATCTTGTTTTCAAAATTCACTGTATGCGACTTTTTTCTCTTGTATTAATCCCACTATAATGTATAATGGTCTCTTGTATCTTTAGCAAATAACAAGGAAAAAAAAAGGCATTTTTAGGTAAGGCCTTGTTTGATACGTTGAAGTTTAAAATCTAAAATTTGAAGTTTGAAATTTACTTGTTGAAAGTATTAAAATGATGAGTTTTTTATGTTATATCTATACGATAATTAATTGAATCTAATCATTGAATTGAAATATTGCATAAACGAGAGAAATGAAAGTGTCTCTGTGTGCCTAAGAGAAAATGGTAATATAATTAAGAGGTGGCATTTACACGTGTGCATTTGTGTGTGAACGTGATGAAAAATATAAGTTATGTTACTTTGTGAGTGTGTTGTACACATGAAATGGATAATAGATGTGATAAATTTTAATGCAAATTGTTTACTTAAAATTTTAAATACAAATTAAGCAATATTTCATTGTCGATTATGCTTAATGTATTAATGTACAAATAATATTAATGTATAAATAGTAAGTCAAATCCGTTATCATTTTTTTTTTTTTGCCCTGCATGATAGACCTACACTATCCACTGTATGTGACTTTTTTCTCTTGTATTAGTCCCACTATAATGTATAATGGGCTCTTGTATCTTTATCAAATAACAAGGGGAAAAAAAAGAAGGCATTTTCAGAGCAAGGCCTTGTTTGACACACTGAAGTTTAAAATCTGAACGTTGAAGTTTAAAAGTTAAGTGCTAAAAGTATTAAATTGATAAGTTTTTAAAGTTATATATATGTGATAACTGATTGAATCTAATCACTGAATTGAAATATTGCATAAATATTTATAATTTTATTTTAAAAATGCTGCATTTGTTAATGTAATTGAGAGAAAGAAAAGTGTCCCTCTGTATGTAAGAGAAAATAGTAAAATAATTAAGAGGTGGCATTTATGCTTGTGTATTTTTTGTTCGTGAACGTGATGAAAAACACAACACAAGTTATGTGTACTTTGTCTGAGAGTAAGTATACGAGTGTGTTGTATACATGAAATAAAATGGATAATATATGTGATAAAATTTGAAAAAATCGTTCAAAACAACCCTCACATTTTGTAAAATAATTTTTTTCATCCTTTATTTTTAAAAGTGTACTGTTACGTCCTTTACAAATTCACGATTTGGTCCCTATCTAGGTTTCCGACTAGTTTTTAGCCGGAATTCATCATATGACTTGCATGTGATCATTTTTTAGGAGCAAAATTATCAAATCAAAATTTATATAATCCATCTATAGTCCCTTACATTTCACAAAATGAATCGTTTCGTCTCTTACATTTCACAAGAAGATTGTAAATCAAAAATAAATCTGACTATTCCCCAACACATTCTCAAATGCAAGGAGAAATAAATGTTATAAATAGACCATATAAAATAAATCATAAATATTTACAAGAAGATTTTGATGATGAAGAAAACACAGAAAAAAGAATTTGGTTCTTTCAATTAGAATCAGAATATAAAGAAAAATTAATATTAGAATGGAAAATAGAAATAGAAAAACAAAAGTTTGACTTTCCTTTCTTTACATGGTTAACATTTTACACATCAAAATTAGGAATAAGTAATGTTTATAATACTCCACAAATAAATGTTCAAACTAATTTATATAAAAAATGGAAATTGAAAGATGATCAAATATTAACATCAATACACCCTCCATTACAAGAAGTAAAAATTAATATAGGAAAAGGAGAAGTAATAGCCTCACCTTTTAAAAAGGGAAGAGAAGCTGAATCAAGTACAAATAATTCAATAAATCTTGAAGATCTTAAAAAAGTTTATCAACAAAATAATTATACAAATCAAATTCTTCATACAATATCTCAACATATGGAAGTATTAAATACAAAAATTGATACACTAAAGAAACCAGATCTAAAATTCCCTAATGATATATCAGCACCTCATTTTCAACCTAGAAGTCTGACAAGAGAAAAGGAACAAGATTTAGTACAAAGTATTAGTAATCAAAAGATAAGTAATACAGATAATTTATTAAATAAAATATCTAATGCATTACAAAATCTAACTACAGATTCAAAACCATCAACACCCAAAATAAATACCTTAGACCAAATAATAGAAGAAAACTCTACTGAAGAATTAGAAGATTTATCAGAAGAATCAATAAATTCAGATATAGAAGAAAATATACTTTTACCAATAGAAAATCAATTTGAAGAAGAAAATAATCAAATAAATAGAATAAAAAGAAAAAACTATAGTAATAATAAAAATTGGAAAATGGTAAGTTCAAAAAATTATTATCCAAGACCAAGTCCTCCTGACATTCAATATGAAGAAAGATCAAAATTTAGAACGACTAAATATGACGGAGATTCAATATATGAATGGAATATCGATGGTAAAGCTGAATATGAAGTATTAAATAATTTACAAGAAATGGGAATGGCTAGATTAGCTTATAAAATTAAAAATATTCAAGAAAGAAATATTGCAACTTTACTAGTTTCAGGATTTACTGGACAATTAAAGAATTGGTGGGATAATGCTTTAACTTTACAAGATAAATTATCAATATTAGATCATACTCAGGAAATAGAAGATGATCAAGGAAATATTCAAATACAGTCAGATGCTGCAGAATTTTTAATAGTAACAATAGTAATGTATTTTATAGGAAATCCTAAAGAAGAATTAAATTCTAATAAAACATTTTTAACAAATTTAAGATGTCCAACATTATCAGATTTTAGATGGTACAAAGATATGTTTTTAACAAATGTATAAGAAGACCAGATTGTAATGCTTCATTCTGGAAAGAAAGATTCATAACTGGATTACCAAGTTTATTTTCACAAAGAATAATGGATAATTTGCAAAAAGAAATGGGAACAGATGTAATTTCATTTGAAAATATTACTTTTGGACAATTATTTGCATTTGTGAAAAAAGAAGGATTAATGTTATGTTCAGAATTAAGATTACAAATAAAATATGGTTCAAAAACAAAAGAAGTAGGATCATTCTGTGATGCATTTGGAATTAAAAGAATAAAATCACCATCAGCATACAAAAAGAAAGTTAAAAAATATTCTAAGAAACCAAGATATATAAAGCCTAAGGAAAATGAACCAACTAAAAAGAAAAGATTTATTAAAAAGAAAATTGTTTGTTATAAATGTGGAAAAATAGGACATAAAGCAAACAAATGTAGATTAAAAGAAAAAATTACAGAAATTTGTTCTAACGAAGAAGAAATTAAAAATAAATTAATAAACTTATTAATAAATGAAAAAGATAAAAGTTCTGAAGAAGACTATTATGATGATATTACTAGTTCCGAAAGTGAAGAAGATTGTAACTGTAATCCAAAATATATAAATGTTATAACTAAAAAAGAAGATAAAGAATTTTTATTAGATATAATAGAAAAAATTGAAGACCCAATAGCTAAAAAAGAATATTTAGAAAGATTAAAAAGCTTAATTATTCAAGAAGATAAAATGCCAAAGATAATAGAACCCTTTAGCATTTCAAAATTAATAGATAAATATCCAAATATAAATATAATGAAAAAAGAAACTACTAAGGATCTACAATCCGAAATTAATAATTTAAAAATACAAGTAAAACAATTACAACAAGAAATCATAGAATTAAAACTAAAAGATTTGGAAATAGAATCAAAAATAACATTAATAAATAACAACCAACCTTCAACTTCTAATACTGAAACAAATGAGATATTAATCGCAGAAAACCCAGTAAGAGAAGACCAATATATAAATACTATAGAAAAAATGACTTTTCAAAAATGGTTCGCTTTAGTAACTATCACAGTTGAAGATTTCAAAGAAACATTTGTAGCTCTAATTGATAGTGGAGCTGACACAAGTTGTATTAAAGAAGGAATAATTCCAACTAAATATTGTGAAAGAACAAAAGAAAAACTAATGGCAGCAAATGGAGAAGATTTAGAAGTAAAATATAAATTTACAAAAGGATCAATATGTAATAATGAATATTGCATTAGACATAATTTCATAATTGTAAACAATATAAATCATGATGTTATATTAGGAACACCTTTTTTAATTCAAATTTATCCATTTCTAGTAAGCAATGAAGGAATTTCAGTAAATATAATGGGAAAAATCATTACCTTTAAATTTTTAACTCCAATAAGACAAAGAGAATTACAAACTTTACAAACATCTTCAATATATAAAACAATAAATACTATTACTAAAGTACAACAACAAATAAACTATATTAAAGAAGAAAAATCTTATTTAAAAATCGAGGAACAACTAAATGATATTAAAATACAAAAAAGAATATCAGAATTAGAAGAATTATTTAAAAAAGAAATTTGTGCAGACATTCCTAATGCTTTTTGGGATAGAAAACAACATATGATAGAATTACCTTATGAAAAAGATTTTAATGAAAAAAATATTCCAACAAAAGCTAGACCAATACAAATGAATGCTGAGCTACTAGAATTTTGTAAAAAAGAAATAAAAATATTAATAGATAAAGGATTAATAACACCTTCAAAATCACCTTGGAGTTGTGCTGCATTCTATGTAATGAATCAAGCTGAAAAAGAAAGAGGAGTTCCAAGATTAGTAATAAATTATAAACCTTTAAACAAAGTTTTACAATGGATTAGATATCCTATTCCCAACAAAAAAGATTTGCTTAATAGATTATTTAATGCAAAAATATTCTCAAAATTTGATATGAAATCAGGATATTGGCAAATATTAATAGATCCAAAAGATAGATACAAAACAGCATTTACAACACCTTTTGGACATTATGAATGGAAAGTTATGCCATTTGGATTAAAAAATGCACCATCAGAATTTCAAAATATAATGAATGATATTTTCAATCCTTATAGTTCATTCAGCATAGTCTATATAGATGATGTATTAATATTTTCAGAATCATTATAACAACATTTTAAACATTTAAGTATATTTCTAAAAATAGTTAAGAAAAATGGATTAGTTATTTCTGCTCCAAAAATGAAATTATTTCAAACAAAAATAAGATTTTTAGGACATAATATATATCAAGGAACAATAAAGCCAATAAATAGAGCTTTAGAATTCGCTACTAAATTTCCAGATGAGATAAAAGAGAAAAATCAATTACAAAGATTTTTAGGATGCTTAAATTATATAGCAGATTTCTTTCCTAAATTAAGACAAGAATGTTCTATATTATTTAATAGATTAAAGAAAAACCCAAAACCTTGGACAGAAGAACATACTCAAAAAATAAAATATTTAAAAGCAAAAATAGAATCATTACCATGTTTGTGCCTACCTCATCCTAAAGCATTCATGATAGTTGAAACAGATGCTTCAGAATTAGGATACGGAGGAATATTAAAACAAAAAATAGATAATTCAAAAGAAGAATTAGTTAGATTTCATTCAGGAACCTGGTCAGATCCTCAAAAGAATTACTCAACTATTAAAAAAGAAATTCTATCTATAGTTTTGTGTATATCAAAATTTCAGGATGACTTATACAATAAGAAATTTTTAATTAGAATAGACTGCAAATCTGCAAAAGAAATTCTACAAAAAGATGTTCAAAATATTATTTCAAAACAAATATTTGCTAGATGGCAAGCTATTTTATCTGTATTTGATTTTGATATAGAATTTATTAAAGGAGAAAATAATTCTTTACCAGATTTTCTAACCAGAGAATTCCTACAAGGACATGGATCCAGCAATGATGGCTCAAAGAAATGATCGTGAATACACAAATTATTTGAGAACTCAACGAGATTCTCCTAGCCTTCAAAATAAAGAAAAATCAATTCTATCCAGAGGATACGTCTATTCCATTCAGATTCCGAATGGAAGACAATTTATTCCAGCCTATCAAATTCCTAAATATGATGAAATATATATTCATAAAAGTCCCTATGCAACCATTACTCCAAAAGAAAGAGCCTTTATTCTACAAAGACAAATTCAGAAAAACACCCTTCGACTTCTTACTCATCAGAGATTAAGCAGAAGTGGAGATTTTCTTCACAACGAATTTATTCAGCACTATCAAGAACAAAACAGACAATTAACTGACCAACTTAAAGATGTTGTTTATTAATTTTGCAGGAACATGGATTCAAAAGCAGGAAGTTCCCGGCCAAAGACTCCTCAGGATTATGAGATGAGTCTTACCCCTGTAACTCAAAATAGATTTCAACTTTTATCAGATTTCCCAGCATTGACTTACAGTCAGGCTGCTACTCCAATTACTTTTCCAATTAGACCCATTCAACAACTGGCAAAATCCCCAGAAAAATCTCAAGGAAATACTTATTTTACAAAGCCATTTACTCAACATATTACTTTAACTAGATTCCAAGAAATACCCATATACTCTACTCTTCATCAAGTTACTCAAAGGATCTTTCCTCCAAAATGCTATTGGCAACCAGATGACCCTTCAAAAAATCTAGATTATTATGAATTAATCCTTACAGATACTCAATCTGTAGAGATTTACCCCATTCCAGATAAAAAGAATCCAAATATTATTAGTCATTCCAAGTGTATTATAAAGAAAGTTTGTTCTCCTAATGAATGGATTTCTCTTTATTCCAAAAAATCCTTTTCAGTAAACTTTATTCCAGATGGATTTACATATCAAGATTACAAAATGGCATGGTATCGTGCTTTCCTTTTTAGACCATTCAACCATTCCTGGTTCTTCACATTCAAAGATAGTTGCAGCAAAGAATTCCCAATTTGGTTCAATCACTGGTGGAAATGGTTTGGACCCCAACCAGAGATTCTACCTCCAAATGTTCTCATGGAATTTCAAACATATCTAAAAAGAGCAAAGGGGGAAGAATATACAAGACCAATTTTATTCCACATGGAATTCAAAGTGCCATGGATATTTTGCTGGAGTTTCAAAATTCATCAAGAACTAGAAAAACCTCTGCCAATGTCATTGGTAAGAGAATTCAAAATAAAATGGTGGACTGGATTCAATCAAGAATTTGGCGATCAAACTAATGTGATCAGATTCCTGACCACTGGAGACAAATTAAAGTGGACAGCTACTACCACTACTCAAAAGGAGACAAGACAGTCAACAATCATTCCAACCACTACACCAACTCCACTCACTCCAAAAAGAGACAAAGAAAATGTGACGGAAATGGCATCCGAAGAAACAGCCAGTAACTTTTTAATAAAGCAAATCATGCAGAATCCCGAGATGCTGAAAGAATATCTGAATTATTTACAAAAGCCAAAAGAAGAAGACAAAATAGAGGAACCAGCAGGATCATCAGAATCTACTTTTGATCCTTTTGATGACCCCATCGGTGGACAAAATCCAAACGACTTTTGAAAAAGAATGTCGGCCACAACAAATGAAAGCAAAATTGAAATGAAGATGAAATGCAGAACCGAGCCTCTATAAATAGATTCAAGATTCAGAAGACAGGCATCGGCGAAAAAATATCAGAAGTTGTAATAGACTTGTCTTAGTTTTCCTACTACTCCCACTTACTCTTAGTTCTCCTACTATTCCCACTCACTCTAAAATAACCATTGTACTCAAAGTCTTTGTAGAAGTGGATTTCATCATTACAATAAAGTCTTCAAGGTTGGAATTCATTACAAGCTTCCGTTAGTCACTCAACAATCAAAAGTAAGTCCAACTACTTATGTTTATTGCATTTCAATACCTGGGAAAGAAGTGGTATCAGAGCCACACCCTTGTTTAATTTGCATACGCATATTTAAACTTTGCATTTACATTTACTTTATTTGAATTACGTTTCTGATACCACTTCTATCCCAGGTATTGAAACGCAATAAACATAAGTAGTTGGACTTACTTTTGATTGTTGAGTGACTAACGGAAGCTTGTAATAAATTCCAACCTTGAAGACTTTATTGTAATGATGAAATCCACTTCTACAAAGACTTTGAGTACAATGGTTATTTAGAGTGAGTGGGAATAGTAGGAGAACTAAGAGTAAGTGGGAGTAGTAGGAAAACTAAGACAAGTCTATTACAACTTCTGATATTTCTTCGCCGATGCCCTTTGTCTAACATTTTCATTCTATTTATAGAGGCTCGGGTCTTTGCATTTGAATCTTCATTTCATCTTTATTTGCATTTCATCTTCTTTTGTTGAATGGCCGACATCTTTTCCTAAAAGTCGTTTGGATTTTGTCCACCTATGGGATCTTCAAAAGGATCAAAAGTTGAGTCTGATGATCCTGCTGACTCCTCAATTTTGTCTGCTTCTTCTTTTTTGACTGGCTTTTGCAAGTAATTCAGATATTCTTTAAGCATCTCAGGATTCTGCATCATTTGCTTTATCAAAAAGTTACTGGCTATTTCTTCGGATGCCATTTCCGTCATCTTTTCTTTTTCTTTCTTTGGAGTTGGTGGAGTAGGTGTAGTGGTTGGAATACTTGGCTGCTGTCTTGTCTCCTTTTGAGTAGTGGTAGTAGTTGCAGTCCATTTCAATTTGTCTCCTGTAGTCAGAAATCTTATCACATTTGTTTGATCTCCAAATTCTTGATTGAATCCGGTCCACCATTTTATTTTGAATTCTCTGACTAATGACATTGGAAGAGGCTTTTCTAATTCTTGATGAATCTTGAAACTCCAACAAAATATCCATGGTACTTTAAATTCCATGTGAAAGAAAATTGGTCTCTTATATTCTTCCCCCTTTGCTCTTTTTAGATATGTTTGAAATCCCATGAGAACATTTGGAGGTAGAATCTCTGGTTGGGGTCCAAACCATTTCCACCAGTGATTGAACCATATTGGAAATTCTTTACTGCAACTTTCTTTGAATGTAAAGAACCAGGAATGATTGAATGGTCTAAAAAGGAATGCACGATACCATGCCATTTTGTAATCCTGATATGTAAATCCATCTGGAATGAAGTTTACCGAAAAGGATTTTTTAGAATAAAGAGAAGTCCATTCATTAGGAGAACAAACTTTCTTTATAATACACTTGGAATGACTAATAATATTTGGATTCTTTTTATCTGGAATAGGGTAAATCTCTACAGATTGAGTATCTGTGAGGATTAATTCATAATAGTCTAGATTTTTTGAAGGATCATCTGGTTGCCAATAGCATTTTGGAGGAAAGATCCTTTGAGTAACTTGATGAAGAGAAGAGTATATGGGTATTTCTTGGAATCTGGTTAAAGTAATATGTTGAGTAAATGGCTTTGTGAAATAAGTATTTCCTTGAGATTTTTCTGGGGATTTTGCTAATTGTTGAATGGGTCTAATTTGAGAAGTAATTGGAGTAGCAGCCTGACTGTAAGTCAATGCTGGGAAATCTGATAAAAGTTGAAATCTATTTTGAGTAACAGGGGTTAGACTCATCTCATAATCTTGAGGAGTCTTTGGCCTGGAACTTCCTGCTTTTGAATCCATATTCCTGCAAATTAATAAATAACATCTTTAAGTTGGTTAGATAATTCTCTGTTTTGTTCTTGATAATGTTGAATAAATTCGTTGTGAAGAAAATCTCCACTTCTGCTTAATCTTTGATGAGTAAGAAGTCGAATGGTGTTTTTCTGTATTTGTCTTTGTATAAGGAAAGCTCTTTCTTTTGGAGTAATGGTTGCATAGGAACTTTTGTGAACATAAATTTCATCATATTTAGGGATTTTGTAGGCTGGAATAAATTGTCTTCCATTCGGAGTCTGAATGGAATAGACATATCCTCTGGATTGAATCGATTTTTCTTTATTTTGAAGGCTGGGAGAATCTCGTTGAGTTCTCAAATAATTCGTATATTCACGAGCATTTCTTTGAGCCATCATTGCTGAATCCATGTCCTTGTAGGAATTCTCTGGTTAGAAAATCTGGTAAAAAATTATTTTCTCCTTTGATAAATTCAATCTCAAAATCAAATACAGATAAAATAGCTTGCCATCTAGCAAAGATTTGTTTTGAAACTATATTTTGAACATCTTTTTGTAAAATTTCTTTTGCAGATTTACAATCTATTCTTATTAGGAATTTTTTATTATATAAATCATCTTGAAATTTTGATATACACAAAACTATGGATAAAATTTCTTTTTTAATAGTTGAATAATTCTTTTGAGGATCAGACCATGTTCCTGAATGAAATCTAACTAATTCTTCTTTTGAATTATCTATTCTTTGTTTTAATATTCCTCCATATCCTAATTCTGAGGCATCTGTTTCTACTATCATGAATGCTTTAGGATGAGGTAAACATAAACATGGTAAAGATGTAATTTTTTCCTTTAAATATTTTATTTTTTGAGTATGTTCTTCTGTCCAAGGTTTTGGGTTTTTCTTTAATCTATTAAATAATATAGAACATTCTTGTCTTAATTTAGGAAAGAAATCTGCTATATAATTTAAACATCCTAAAAATCTTTGTAATTGATTTTTCTCTTTTATCTCATCTGGAAATTTAGTAGCGAATTCTAAAGCTCTATTTATTGGCTTTATTGTTCCTTGATATATATTATGTCCTAAAAATCTTATTTTTGTTTGAAATAATTTCATTTTTGGAGCAGAAATAACTAATCCATTTTTCTTAACTATTTTTAAAAATATACTTAAATGTTTAAAATGTTGTTCTAATGATTCTGAAAATATTAATACATCATCTATATAGACTATGCTGAATGAACTATAAGGATTGAAAATATCATTCATTATATTTTGAAATTCTGATGGTGCATTTTTTAATCCAAATGGCATAACTTTCCATTCATAATGTCCAAAAGGTGTTGTAAATGCTGTTTTGTATCTATCTTTTGGATCTATTAATATTTGCCAATATCCTGATTTCATATCAAATTTTGAGAATATTTTTGCATTAAATAATCTATTAAGCAAATCTTTTTTGTTGGGAATAGGATATCTAATCCATTGTAAAACTTTGTTTAAAGGTTACTAATCTTGGAACTCCTCTTTCTTTTTCAGCTTGATTCATTACATAGAATGCAGCACAACTCCAAGGTGATTTTGAAGGTGTTATTAATCCTTTATCTATTAATATTTTTATTTCTTTTTTACAAAATTCTAGTAGCTCAGCATTCATTTGTATTGGTCTAGCTTTTGTTGGAATATTTTTTTCATTAAAATCTTTTTCATAAGGTAATTCTATCATATGTTGTTTTCTATCCCAAAAAGCATTAGGAATGTCTGCACAAATTTCTTTTTTAAATAATTCTTCTAATTCTGATATTCTTTTTTGTATTTTAATATCATTTAGTTGTTCCTCGATTTTTAAATAAGATTTTTCTTCTTTAATATAGTTTATTTGTTGTTGTACTTTAGTAATAATATTTATTGTTTTATATATTGAAGATGTTTGTAAAGTTTGTAATTCTCTTTGTCTTATTGGAGTTAAAAATTTAAAGGTAATGATTTTTCCCATTATATTTACTGAAATTCCTTCATTGCTTACTAGAAATGGATAAATTTGAATTAAAAAAGGTGTTCCTAATATAACATCATGATTTATATTGTTTACAATTATGAAATTATGTCTAATGCAATATTCATTATTACATATTGATCCTTTTGTAAATTTATATTTTACTTCTAAATCTTCTCCATTTGCTGCCATTAGTTTTTCTTTTGTTCTTTCACAATATTTAGTTGGAATTATTCCTTCTTTAATACAACTTGTGTCAGCTC
This sequence comes from Coffea eugenioides, assembly GCF_003713205.1. Classification (NCBI taxonomy): domain Eukaryota; kingdom Viridiplantae; phylum Streptophyta; class Magnoliopsida; order Gentianales; family Rubiaceae; genus Coffea; species Coffea eugenioides. The sequence goes on from NC_040040.1 coordinate 50,465,620, forward strand.
CACTATCAATTAGAGCTACAAATGTTTCTTTGAAATCTTCAACTGTGATAGTTACTAAAGCGAACCATTTTTGAAAAGTCATTTTTTCTATAGTATTTATATATTGGTCTTCTCTTACTGGGTTTTCTGCGATTAATATCTCATTTGTTTCAGTATTAGAAGTTGAAGGTTGGTTGTTATTTATTAATGTTATTTTTGATTCTATTTCCAAATCTTTTAGTTTTAATTCTATGATTTCTTGTTGTAATTGTTTTACTTGTATTTTTAAATTATTAATTTCGGATTGTAGATCCTTAGTAGTTTCTTTTTTCATTATATTTATATTTGGATATTTATCTATTAATTTTGAAATGCTAAAGGGTTCTATTATCTTTGGCATTTTATCTTCTTGAATAATTAAGCTTTTTAATCTTTCTAAATATTCTTTTTTAGCTATTGGGTCTTCAATTTTTTCTATTATATCTAATAAAAATTCTTTATCTTCTTTTTTAGTTATAACATTTATATATTTTGGATTACAGTTACAATCTTCTTCACTTTCGGAACTAGTAATATCATCATAATAGTCTTCTTCAGAACTTTTATCTTTTTCATTTATTAATAAGTTTATTAATTTATTTTTAATTTCTTCTTCGTTAGAACAAATTTCTGTAATTTTTTCTTTTAATCTACATTTGTTTGCTTTATGTCCTATTTTTCCACATTTATAACAAACAATTTTCTTTTTAATAAATCTTTTCTTTTTAGTTGGTTCATTTTCCTTAGGCTTTATATATCTTGGTTTCTTAGAATATTTTTTAACTTTCTTTTTGTATGCTGATGGTGATTTTATTCTTTTAATTCCAAATGCATCACAGAATGATCCTACTTCTTTTGTTTTTGAACCATATTTTATTTGTAATCTTAATTCTGAACATAACATTAATCCTTCTTTTTTCACAAATGCAAATAATTGTCCAAAAGTAATATTTTCAAATGAAATTACATCTGTTCCCATTTCTTTTTGCAAATTATCCATTATTCTTTGTGAAAATAAACTTGGTAATCCAGTTATGAATCTTTCTTTCCAGAATGAAGCATTACAATCTGGTCTTCTTAATACATTTGTTAAAAACATATCTTTGTACCATCTAAAATCTGATAATGTTGGACATCTTAAATTTGTTAAAAATGTTTTATTAGAATTTAATTCTTCTTTAGGATTTCCTATAAAATACATTACTATTGTTACTATTAAAAATTCTGCAGCATCTGACTGTATTTGAATATTTCCTTGATCATCTTCTATTTCCTGAGTATGATCTAATATTGATAATTTATCTTGTAAAGTTAAAGCATTATCCCACCAATTCTTTAATTGTCCAGTAAATCCTGAAACTAGTAAAGTTGCAATATTTCTTTCTTGAATATTTTTAATTTTATAAGCTAATCTAGCCATTCCCATTTCTTGTAAATTATTTAATACTTCATATTCAGCTTTACCATCGATATTCCATTCATATATTGAATCTCCGTCATATTTAGTCGTTCTAAATTTTGATCTTTCTTCATATTGAATGTCAGGAGGACTTGGTCTTGGATAATAATTTTTTGAACTTACCATTTTCCAATTTTTATTATTACTATAGTTTTTTCTTTTTATTCTATTTATTTGATTATTTTCTTCTTCAAATTGATTTTCTATTGGTAAAAGTATATTTTCTTCTATATCTGAATTTATTGATTCTTCTGATAAATCTTCTAATTCTTCAGTAGAGTTTTCTTCTATTATTTGGTCTAAGGTATTTATTTTGGGTGTTGATGGTTTTGAATCTGTAGTTAGATTTTGTAATGCATTAGATATTTTATTTAATAAATTATCTGTATTACTTATCTTTTGATTACTAATACTTTGTACTAAATCTTGTTCCTTTTCTCTTGTCAGACTTCTAGGTTGAAAATGAGGTGCTGATATATCATTAGGGAATTTTAGATCTGGTTTCTTTAGTGTATCAATTTTTGTATTTAATACTTCCATATGTTGAGATATTGTATGAAGAATTTGATTTGTATAATTATTTTGTTGATAAACTTTTTTAAGATCTTCAAGATTTATTGAATTATTTGTACTTGATTCAGCTTCTCTTCCCTTTTTAAAAGGTGAGGCTATTACTTCTCCTTTTCCTATATTAATTTTTACTTCTTGTAATGGAGGGTGTATTGATGTTAATATTTGATCATCTTTCAATTTCCATTTTTTATATAAATTAGTTTGAACATTTATTTGTGGAGTATTATAAACATTACTTATTCCTAATTTTGATGTGTAAAATGTTAACCATGTAAAGAAAGGAAAGTCAAACTTTTGTTTTTCTATTTCTATTTTCCATTCTAATATTAATTTTTCTTTATATTCTGATTCTAATTGAAAGAACCAAATTCTTTTTTCTGTGTTTTCTTCATCATCAAAATCTTCTTGTAAATATTTATGATTTATTTTATATGGTCTATTTATAACATTTATTTCTCCTTGCATTTGAGAATGTGTTGGGGAATAGTCAGATTTATTTTGATTTACAACTTCTGGAATAGGAGTTTTATATTTAAAATTTGATGTACTTTCCATAGGGAAATTAATTTCAGATGACTCATAATTTGAACGTCTAGCTGGTAACCATGAATAAGATGATTCTGGTCTTTCTCTTAATGATGTAAATCTTATTAAAGTACTTCCATCCGATTTTTCTATAATATCTTCTGCAGTAGTTTGTTCTATATTTCTTGCTACTTGTGGATTTTTAATTTCAAATTCACTAGGTATAGTAATTTCATTCCATTTTAATCTTTTTGGAATATATGTAGTAGGTCGATCTGCATCTACTTGTAATAAAGTTGTTTCGTCTTTAAGAGTTGGAGTCATTATGAATTTTAGATTTAAATGTGAAGATAAAGGTCTATAATATATTCTGTATATTATTGCAAAATTCTTTGTATGTTTTTCAAATTCATTTCCTTGTAGATGAATATCTAGTATAACTGAATTTAATATATGAGGGTCTGTTAAATCTATTGAAAAATTTGGAGCACAGTTAAAATATATTGGTCCGTTGCAAACATTAGTTTGAATCATTGATAATAAAGATGTTTTATATCTTTTGAGTCTAGTATCTCTTAAAGCTAAGTATATTGGAGCATCAACTCCTAAATGGAATAAGGGCTTTACAGCAATTTGTATTAATCCAATATGAATATAACGATATCCTTTACTTAAATATTTTTGAATTGTACTATGATTTAATAATTGTATAGTTTGATATTCTTCTTGAATAGATATTGTTTCTTCATGGGTTTTGACTGATAAAGCAGTTTTGAAATCTAAAGGGCCAATTCTATAAATGTGTTCAATTTTTTCTTCTGGGATTGACCAATCTGAATTGTTTATAGGCATATGATATTCATGACTTTGTACTACATTATCTTGCTTTGAATTAGATCCTATTTTTAATTGTCTAAGAAATGCAGCCATGCTTAATATTTAATTAAATTTTACTTAGACGGGAACAACCGAGCCTATGCCTGGAACATCCTATCTTGGACTTACCAACGGTCTAACAAAGCATCAAGTCTTACCAACGTTTTCAGTAAAGTTTAATAAAATATGTAACATAAATGCATGAAATAGCCAAGTTAAAATAGAAACGTAATTCAAATAAAGTAAATGTAAATGCAAAGTTTAAATATGCGTATGCAAATTAAACAAGGGTGTGGCTCTGATACCACTTCTATCCCAGGTATTGAAACGCAATAAACATAAATATTTACAAGATGATTTTGATGATGAAGAAAACACAGAAAAAAGAATTTGGTTCTTTCAATTAGAATCAGAATATAAAAGTTGAATGGGTAATAGATGTGATAAATTTTAATGCAAATTGTTTACTTAAAATTTTAAATACAAATTAAGCAATATTTCATTGTCGATTATGCTTAATGTATTAATGTACAAATAATATTAATGTATAAATAGTAAGTCAAATCCGTTATCATTTTTTTTTTTTTGCCCTGCATGATAGACCTACACTATCCACTGTATGTGACTTTTTTCTCTTGTATTAGTCCCACTATAATGTATAATGGGCTCTTGTATCTTTATCAAATAACAAGGGGAAAAAAAAGAAGGCATTTTCAGAGCAAGGCCTTGTTTGACACACTGAAGTTTAAAATCTGAACGTTGAAGTTTAAAAGTTAAGTGCTAAAAGTATTAAATTGATAAGTTTTTAAAGTTATATATATGTGATAACTGATTGAATCTAATCACTGAATTGAAATATTGCATAAATATTTATAATTTTATTTTAAAAATGCTGCATTTGTTAATGTAATTGAGAGAAAGAAAAGTGTCCCTCTGTATGTAAGAGAAAATAGTAAAATAATTAAGAGGTGGCATTTATGCTTGTGTATTTTTTGTTCGTGAACGTGATGAAAAACACAACACAAGTTATGTGTACTTTGTCTGAGAGTAAGTATACGAGTGTGTTGTATACATGAAATAAAATGGATAATATATGTGATAAAATTTGAAAAAATCGTTCAAAACAACCCTCACATTTTGTAAAATAATTTTTTTCATCCTTTATTTTTAAAAGTGTACTGTTACGTCCTTTACAAATTCACGATTTGGTCCCTATCTAGGTTTCCGACTAGTTTTTAGCCGGAATTCATCATATGACTTGCATGTGATCATTTTTTAGGAGCAAAATTATCAAATCAAAATTTACATAATCCATCTATAGTCCCTTACATTTCACAAAATGAATCGTTTCGTCTCTTACATTTCACAAAATAAATTTTTTCATCTCTCAGATTTCTCAAAATGAATTTTTTTATCTCTCATTGACCACATGTACGAATAGTTTTATTTTTTTAAATTCATGAATATATCTATTTGATTTTATCTAAACAGTACAAATAATATATAATATATCTCTATTTAATTTCACCTAAACAGATCAATATATACATGGGTTTAAATCTAATAATTTTGTTTTAAACCTATGTATATATATATATGTGTGTGTGTGTGATTTCACCATGTGAATCTATTCAATATTTGTAATCTTTTCTATTTTAGTAATAATTCATTTATTGAGTTGTTTAATAAGAGTATCTAATTAATCGGTGTTAATTCGAATTCTATAGTCATGGTAACAAATTACAATTTAAATCTGAAATTTTTACTCGCTGCCTTTAAGACCAACAATTGAATTTCTTATCTGATGATTATTTTAAAATTTGAAAGTGTTAATTGCTTACTTCTTTTTTGTGATACTTTTGACTTTTCCTTTGTTTATTTTTTCTGTCTAAATTTAATTCGATATAAACACTTGATAATATTTAGAATTAAATGTCTTCTTTGTTTTCAATTTTCGAGTAAAAAGAATGAACATGAGTGAAAAACTAACAATTTTTTTAAACCCCTATATATATATATCTATTTTAATTTCACATAAGCAGTATGTTTAAGCGAAAATTAAATAGAGATATATTACATGCTATTTGTATTGTCCATGTGAGATCAAATAGATATATAAATTAGTTTAAAAAAATAGTTATTCATACACATGAGCAATGAGAAATAAAAAAATTTATTTTGTAAAATATGAGGGATGAAAAAATTCATTTTCATGGTAATCAGAGCCAGAGGGGGAAGTGGGGAGATGGCTATCTTTCTTTACTTATTATGATGTTGGTAGTGTAGATCTACAAGATTAAATCTTCCTGATGAGATTTATTAACTTCGGGATTACCATCTTTCTTTATTTATGTTATTGATAGTGTAGATCTACAAGTTTAGATCTGATTAGATGAGACTGGTTAACTTCGTGATTACTATCTAATGTATTCAAGCTATATTATAATTTTGGTAGTCTAAATTTCATGACTTTGGATCTGATTAAAGGACATGGAACCAGTAAGTGCTAGCATCCGATCCAGGTGAGACCATGGGATTTGGCTCTGTAGGGGTGTAAAGGTTCTTGGGACGTACTCCAGGACGGGGAAGTGTCAAGAGGTCAGATCCAGGGAAAATGAGTTTTTACTATCAATTTTATAATTTTGTTTGGAAATATAGTCGTCATGTATAGTTAATCTTTCTCAAAAGATTTAGATCTATTCTCGTAGGTTTATTTTTACTATCTTTATTATGATGGAAATATGGTCATCATGTATAGTTAATTCTTCTCAAAAGGTTAGATATTTTCTTGTAAATTTTCACACTATCCTTTATAATCTGTTTAAGAAAATTAGTTTATCCTCCATGGATCCCGAAGGATTCTGTGCCAAAGGGAAGAAGATTATAAGTTTTTAAAAATCATTTAAGTATTTGTTTATTTACTTTCTTGTTTTATTTTCCTATGACTTCTCCGGTTAAAGCATACTTTATAAATTCTAGTTCTTCTTCAAACAACAAACCTTTGAATAGGCTTCAAACTAGAATTGCTCAAATTGAGCAATCAATTCGTATACAAAGAAAACTAGAATTCCAAATTAATGAACAACACATTAGATCTGAATTCTTTGCAAATCACAACCATTTTAAAAGAAAACAATTTTTTGACAAATATCAGGGAGAATCCCGAAAAAATATACAAGAAAATTTTTATGACTTTTTGACAAAAACAAAGCAAAATATTCATTTCTTTGACTGGTATGAGTCTCAAACAACTAAAGAGTCTGCACCATAACTCAAAAATCCAAACATTTCAAAACCTGCATCCTCTATGTCAAAATCTCAGGGTTCTACTTTAGATCTCGTAAATCCAATTCAAACTAAGCCAAAAGTCATAGATCTATCTCCAACAGATTTTATACAAACCTTTAGATCTATCCATAGATCTGCCCCAAACAACCCATACACTAGAATCCTCTCATAAACTCTCAGAATCCATAGATCCATCAAAATCAAACTATAGAAACCCAGCAGATATAGATCTACCAGATACTCCCGTAGATCTATCAAACCCAGTAGATTTACCAAACCAAGAGTCTATTAAAACTTCAAAACTCTTGATTTCCGGACAATCAATTGATAATTCTGTTAATTCTACTAGTATTGATATTAGAAAAGACATAGAAAATTCTTTAGACATAGGATATTCCTTCATAAATGTCTTAACTAAGAATCAACCTAGTACTAAACCTATAACTATTAAAGATCTCCAAACAGAAATTGTTTCTCTCAAAAAAGAAGTTAAAACAATTGAGAAAACAGCTACTAAAGAAGAAAATAATCCTTCTCAGTCAAACATAATAACTTACAAAAAAACATTTTGTTTTTATAAGACTAGTTATTGATAACAATTATGCTGCAGAGACAGAAGCCTTATTTGACATAGGGGCTGATCTTAGCTGTATTCAGGAAGGTCTCATCCCAACAAAATTCTTTGAAAAAACAAAACAAGGCCTTAGAGGAGCCAATGGCTCCCAATTAAACATTCAGTTCAAACTCTCAAACGTCCAAGTCCAATTTTCTTCTGTATCCATTAAAGAAACATTCCTCTTAGCAAATGATCTAACCAACAATGTTATTCTTGGAACAATCTTTGTCACCAAACTTATCCCTTATTTGACTAATAGTGAGGGAATCATACCCCAAAATTATGGGCAAAATGCTCTTTTACCCTTTTCTAGAAAATCAGTTCAAAAAACATTAAATTATCTATCCCTCAAGCATAACCAAATCAATTTCCTAAAAGAGGAAATTATTTACAAAAGGATAGATGAGCAGCTTAAGAGGTCAGATATTCAGCAAAAAATTCAGAAGTTGCAAACAAAAATCCAAGGAAAAGTTTGTGCAGAAATACCAACTGCATTTTGGGCAAGGAAACAACATACTGTACACCTTTCTTATGAACCTGACTTTGAAGAAAAAGATATTCCAACAAAAGCCAAGCCTATACAGATGAATCAAGAACTACTCCAACATTGTCAAAAGGAGATTAATGATCTTCTTTCAAAAGACATTATTAGTCCAAGTCAATCTCCATGGAGCTGTCCAGCATTCTATATCAACAAATAATCGGAGATTGAAAGAGGAGTTCCTAAGTTTGTAATCAATTACAAAGCCCTGAATAGAGCTCTTCGATGGATCAGATATCCCATACCAAACAAGAAGGATCTACTTCAGAGACTTTATTCTTGCAAAATATTCTCAAAGTTTGATATGAAGTCAGGGTTTTGGCAAATTCAGATTCATATCTCAGACAGATACAAAACAGTATTCACTGTGCCATTTGGACATTACGAATGGAACGTGATGCCATTTGGACTTAAAAATACTCCCTCTGAATTCCAAAGGATTATGAATGAGATATTCAGTCCTGATTCCTCTTTCATCATCGTCTATATTGATAATGTTCTGGTATTCTCAGAAAACATTGAACAATATTTCAAACATCTAAATACCTTCCTTTATATTACCCAAAAAAATGGTCTGGTTGTCTCTCAAAAGAAAATCAGCCTTTTCCAAACTAAGATCAGATTTCTTGGACATCATATTCATCAAGGAACCATCACTCCTATAAATAGGTCAATCCAATTTGCTGACAAATTTTCTGACCAAATTCTTGACAAACAACAGCTTCAAAGATTTTTAGGGTGTTTAAACTATGTCTCAGATTTCATTCCAAACCTTAGTAATTTGGCCAAATCTTTATATGACAGATTAAAAATCACTCCACCTTTATGGACAGATATACATACAGAAACAGTTAGAAAAATCAAAACTGAGGTCAAAGCCATCCCTTGTCTTGTTCTTCCAGACCCGACAGCTCAAAAATTGTGGAAACAGATGTTTCTGATCTAGGCTATGGTGGCATTTTCAAGCAAACAAAAAATAGTAAAGAGCAAATTATTGCCTTTGCTTCCAAACATTGGAATAATTCTCAACAAAATTATTCTACTATCAAAAAAGAGATTTTAGTAATAGTTTTATGTATTACAAAATTCCAAACTGAACTACTAAATCAGAAGTTTTTACTTCGGGTCGATTGTAAATCAGTTAAAGATGTTTTACAAAAATCCCGTCTGGTATCAGTGCCCCTTAAACCAGGACGAGGGGTTAGCCCCTTAAACCAGGAACAAGTAAATAACAGAGGAGGAAAGCATAAAAGTTAGGAAGCGGGTCGCAGCCGGACTGCCACTAGTTAGTATAGGCGGTTGAACCAGCCATGTATAAATAGAATGTAAATAATATTTAAAGACAAGTTAGAATGTTAGTTCAGGCGGTATAACCGGCCATGTATGATTAGTATAAACAAAATAAATCAAAACAAGTAAATGAATATGAATATAGACGGTTCAGCCGACCATTTGATTAAATTAGAATATAAGAAAATAAAAGAAAACTTACAAGGATATGAAACTCGCACAAAGGATTGCTCCTTTGTTTGATCCTAAAACTAGAAATATAAAACTAAGAACTTGTTTGTAGAGAGAGGGAGGAGGATTCTTCAAGTTAGAGAGAGAAGTAGCTTTAAAGAATTGGTGTAAGAATGGTGTGTGTAATGTGTTGGGTTTGAGGGGTATTTATAGCAAAATTTTCGTAGTGCTATAGTACCCGTTACAGTGATTTGCTACAGTGTTGCTACAGTACAGCTATAGTGCGCTACAGTGCAACGTTTGTCTTTTGTTGCCGTGTTTGCACAGTAACTTTTCGGATTGCTACAGTGCTTCCGGTGTTACAGTAAAAATGATTTTTTCTGAATTTTGTTCCGATTGAGTCAGCTTGAATGTTTCTAGAAGCATCTTGTTTAGCAAATTATTGCTGGTAATTCTTCTGATGCTCCTTTGATCCATTGTTTGTAATGTTGTGTATTTACTCCTCGTTTCTCAAGTAAATACTTGTTGAGAACCAGTCTTTGTATGTATCTTCTTTGTATGAAGCATTGTTCCTTCAGAGTTTGTATGGAGTAATTTGATTCTTTTACTCCAACGTGATTGTATTTGTGTATATGATAGATAGGAATTATTTCATCGGTGTCTTGGTTAAAGAATATACTATCAAAGTTTCTGATTCTGGACTCTTTGTGCTTATTTTTCAGGTAGTGATATTCTGTCCAGAGTTGTGAGAATTTATCATCTCTGAGTTTGATCTGAAAGGATTGAGTAGTAGGGTCTTCAGGAACTAAAAATGGATTTTTATCTTCTTCAATTCCCTGGATCCAGTCTATTGTTGCAGTTTCATCAATTGCTTGGAATTGATTTGAAATTGTTTCATTGGGTACCCAATTTGAGGTAGATTCCGCAGGCATCCAGTTTGAGGACAATTCCTTAGGGATCCACACCCAATTAGCTTGATTCTGATTGGATGATGTTTGGCACTCATTAGTTTGATTGTTGGATATTTCTTCGTGGGAAGTTTGTTGCCAAGTAGAGTATCCATAGAAGAGACAGTTTTTCTCTTCTAGATTATATGACGATGAACTTCCTTCACCTGCCATGTTTCTGCAAAAAGAATTAGTTAGTTTAAAAAGTTGGGATATTATCCCTTTATAGAAATTTGGAAAGGAGCCAATTGGTTGAGAAATGATGCTCCTAAGGTGATATTGTTAGTCAAATACTCAGTCAAAAAAAAGGTATCCGAGAATTGGTTTTGAATATTTGGAAATTTGAATTCAATATCAAGTTTAAGATTATTGGTTATTCTAAGGAATTCTAAAAGTTGGATTGGAATAAGATTTTCAGGAATATAGTTTTGGTCTGACCCTGTATTAACTAGGGCTTTTGTTTCGATTACATAAATATCAATAATTAGTAATCGTATATGGATCAAGTCTTCCTGAAATAACTGAGAATTGTTATTCAGGTTCATAGGGTTAAAGGTTTCTTTTTGTAAGGACATAGGTTGAAGAAGGAATCTGTCAAGAATTTCCTGGAAATCATAAGTTTTTGGTTTACAATAATTTTGTCTAGGGATTTTTCCTGGAATGTCAAAGAAAAGATCCTCTAAAGGATTCGAAATTTGGTTTAAGTAAGGTTGTCTTATTTCAAGAATATCTTCAATGATGCTGAAAAGAAGGTTCTGTTTTTGGGTCATCTTATTGACCACATGTCCTTCTTTTTCATCTTCATCACTGGTGATTGAAAAAGAAGATGTTAAAATATAATTGTCATAATCTTCCATTCGTTCAGATTGGATAATATCTGATTCGATCAGAGGATTTGGCAATTGGGCTGTTAGTCTCAAAATATTGGAATTTTGATTGTATTGGAAATGTTGGGTTGTGTTTCTGGGTGGATGAGTTTTGGGAATAGAAAAGGTTAGCTATTTTGTGGGAGAAGAAAGGGTTTTAAGACTCATAGGTCTGGACTTTTTATTGGGCCTTGTATGGTAGCTTGATAGCCCAATCTGTTTGTAAAAGGGTCCAAGATTTCTCTCCTGGGACTGTTCTTCTGCAGGTTGTCTGGGAAACCAGCCTGTTTGTTGGTCCTGTTCACAAGTTGTTTCTTCCCAAGACTTAATCTTCTTGTATTGGGATTCAAGAAGGCCTTTGAAGAAATCTTTGTTGTGAATCTTGTCTCTGTCTGATTTTATCAGGAATATGTATTGATATCTTCTAGGGCTTTGGAATAGTTTTGATGATCCTTCTTGGACTACTCCAGAATCATCATCAGATATGATATTGAATAACATTGTTTCTGGCAGGATGTTCCCATCTTGTAGATCAGATTCATCCCTGTTGGTTGTGACTAGAATGTTGTGAATAATATTTCTGTCTTCAATGATGAGATGTTTTTCCCACAATCCTTTGAATTGTCCAATAAATCCTATGAATAGGACACGAGCAATCGGTTGATTGCAGCCATGTAATGTTTGATTAAACATAGCTGTGGTTGTCATCTGTTGAGATGTCATAGGAAGATTGTATCTGAACATTTCATCTATGCTCCATTCATAGTTGTCTTCCTTATTGTATGAATGTTGGAGGATATTGGATTTTATTATGAAAATATCAGAATGAATCATTTGAGGGTGGTATAGATCTTGGATGTTTTTTCGGTTGGGAGTATAATTTTGTAAAAAAGAGTTTGAATATGATTTATTTAAGGTAGAAAACCCTTGAAAGTTTTGTATGGCATTGATCAAGGAGGTTTTTTGAATTTTGAACTCTTGTTTGGGTAAAGGAATTGGAAAGTTTTGTTTAATCCAAAATTTTTGGTCTTCTAAAGGTTTGAAAAGTAAGTTTGAGAAATAGGGTTTTAGAAGAGGAGTTTTTGGGATAAATTGGATAAGGAGATTGAAGAGGTATTTTTCTGGATAAATAGTAAGAATCTTATTGGCATGGGTATAGGTTGCTTCTTGGTCAATTTTGATCTCAACTTCATGAATGACCAATTTTGTTGAAGCAGATTCTGCCTGAATCTCTGGTTTGGTGACTGATTTGTTTAGATAAGACCTTGTCTGGGTTTTCCGTCGAATGCGTCTGATAGCTTGCCATTTATTTCTTGTTCGAATAGAAGAATGATCAATTCTATTCTTCCAAGAATATAAAGGCTGGATGTATTTCTTCTTAAGTATCTGGCTTTTCTGACCCCATTTGCTGGGTCTGATGGATCTTGGAATATTGATTCGAGATCTAGCCAGCTTTGTCAGATCAGATTTTTCAGATACTCCTTGTAGTTGAGGTTGTTCCTTTAATTTGTTGAAGATCCATGTCTCTTCTGTTTGTCCCTTGTATTTACTGGATAACCATGTTTCTTCTATATAAGATTCCGCCTTGAGACTTGGGTACTCAATATTAAGTACCTTTAACTTATCAGGCTGCAACTGTTTGTAAGTTATAAAAGAATGCATAAATAATTTAGGAATTTCTTCCTGATTATTGTTTACAGGAATTTCTTTTGAATTTTTTCGGGAAATACGTTCATTATTGGAAGGGATATTAAAATCACGGAATAAGTTTGAAATAAATATTTGTAAAGAATTTTGAAATATATCTTTAGTTGACTGGGTTTCAACTAACTGGTTTTCTTGTTTAAAAGAAATAATATTTGTTGGTGGATTTCTAATAACCATGAGTTTGGAAAAAGGTTGAGAGGAAATTTCAGCAGTTTCTTGTTTAATAATTGAATTGAAGAAATCAATTTTTGTTTGAACATTTTTATCAGTTATAGGTTTGATACTAGGTTGATTCTTAGTTAAGACATTTATTGAGGAATATCCTACGTCTAAGGAATTTCCTATGTCTTTTCTAATATCAATACTAGTAGAATTAACAGAATTATCAATTGATTGTCCGGAAATCAAAAGTTTTGAAGTTTCAACAGACTCTTGATTTGGTAAATCTATTGGGTTTAATAGATCTACAGGAGAATCTGGCAGATCTATATCTGCTGGGTTTATATGGATTGGTTGGGGTAGATCTACTAATAGATCTAAAGATTCCTGAGAATCTGAAGAGTTTGAAACATTTATTGATTCTGCTAAGGATTTATGAGAGAATTCTAAAATATGGGTTGTTTGAGATAGATCTATGGATAGATCTACTGATTTTGACTTAGTTTCTAATGTGGAATCCTGAGTATTTATGATTTTTGACATAGTTTGAACCTGATCTATGAGATCTGGTGTATAAACTTGAGCTTCTATTGTTTTTGACATAGAGGATGCAGGTATAGATATGGTTTGGACTGGATTTATGAGTTTTGGTGTGGAAGACTCCTGGAGTGTTTAAGACTCATACCAGTCAAAGAAATGAATGTTTTGCTTTGTTTTTCTTAAAAAGCCATAAAAGTTTTCTTGTATATTTTTTCGGGCTACTCCCTGATATTTGTCAAAAAATTGTTTTCTTTTAGAATGGTTGTGGTTTGCAAAGAATTCAGATCTAATGTATTGTTCATTAATCTGGAATTCTAGTTTTCTTTGTATACGAATTGATTGCTCAATTTGAGCAATTCTAGTTTGAAGCCTATTCAAAGGTTTGTTGTTTGAAGAAGAACTAGAATTTATAAAGTATGCTTTAATTGGAGAAGTCATAGGAAAATAAAACAAGAAAGTAAATAAACAAATACTTAAATGATTTTTAAAAACTTATAATCCTCTTCCCTTTGGCACAGAATCCTTCGGGATCCATGGAGGATAAACTATTTTTCTTAAACAGATTATAAAGGATAGTGTAAAAATTTACAAGAAAATATCTAATCTTTTGAGAAGAATTAACTATACATGATGACCATATTTCCATCATAATAAAGATAGTAAAAATAAACCTACGAGAATAGATCTAAATCTTTTGAGAAAGATTAACTATGTATGACGACTATATTTCCAAACAAAATCATAAAATTGATAGTAAAAACTCATATTCCCTGGATCTGACCTTTTGACACTTCCCCATCCTGGAGTACGTCCCAAGAACCTTAACACCTCTACAAAGCCAAATCCCATGGTCTTACCTGGACCGGATGCTAGCACTTACTGGTTCCATGTCCTTTAATCAGAACCAGAGTCATGAAATTTAGACTACCAAAATTATAATATAGCTTGAATACATTAGATAGTAATCACGAAGTTGACCAGTCTCATTTAATCAGATCTAAACTTGTAGATCTACACTATCACTAGCATAAATAAAGAAAGATGGTAATCACGAAGTTAATAAATCTCATCAGGAAGATTTAATCTTGTAGATCTACACTACCAACATCATAATAAGTAAAGAAAGATAGCCATCTCCCCACTTCCCTCTCTGGCTCTGATACCAACATCATATATATATATATGATAACTAATTGAATCTAATCACTGAATTGAAATATTGCATAAATGTTGCATTTGTTAATGGGTAACTGAGAGAAAGGAAAGTGTCTCTCTGTGCCTAAGAGAAATTGGTAAAATAATTACGAGGTGACATTTTATACGTGTGCGTTTGTGTGCAAACGTGATGAAAAAGATGAGCTATGTTACTTTGTGAGTGTGTTGTACGCATGAAATGGATAATATATGTGATAAATTTTAATGCAAATTTTTTACTTAATATTTTGAATGCAAATTAAGCAATATTTCTTATTATTGTTTAATGCATTATGTATTTTAAATGGTAAGACATTTTCATTGTTGATTATGCTTAACGTATCATATACATATATAAAAAGGAGTTTATAGATGACTGTTGGAAAATTTTCATCCACCATCTTTGGAGATAATTTAGTCAGAAAAAATTCAAATACAAGTGATTAAACTAAATGTACAGCATTGTAATGTATAATTGATTACGATTTGACTATTGTGCCCTCTCATATGTAATTGATTTGTATTCCACGTGATTATCAAGCTTTCAAGTGCTATTTAAACCACTTATATATAATTGTAGTGCTATTCATCTTCTTTTATAATTGGTGAGCAGTTTTTATAGGTATAATACGAGAGGGTGTTAATGCTGAAGATGATTGGTTTAGGAAGCTCTCAATAATGAAGACAATTAGTTCTGGTTTATATTTTTAATCCGTTACAAGTATAATTATAGTGCTCTTCAATTTCCACAATAACAAAGGCTTTTTATGTTGAAGAATATTGTTTCAAGTGCTTGTGCTCCATATATTTGTTGCGGGTGTTTGGACAGATAGGCCCATTCGCTTTCTTTCTTTCTGCAATTTTGGATGTTTAGCTGATACAATAGAAACTGTGAGTTTTCTACTGCAATATTTTTTCAGTAGTTATTATATGAATATGAAAATTTCATTATAGAATACATGATGCATACCTATGAATACCTATGAATATTAATAGGAACTTTCCTACATTTTCTAACTATATTTTCAAAATTTGATGTTTGTGGCTGTGGGTGTTCAAACTGTGAGCAAATTGTGTTTGGGAAGAGATGATTTGAGAAAAAATAATTTGCTTTACAAATTTTCAATCACCTTTTTGTCTCACATACATCACATCACAAAAAGTGTTACCGTAATTATCTCAAATAAATCATCCAAATAAACTCCTATCCAAACAAATTCTATCTTTTGACTACAATTTCATGACTAGAGTAGGATCTAAATCTAATTTTATAGTTTACATGTTAATTATTGATTGGATGTGGTCATAATTGTGTTATAATGGCATAGTAACAAAAGGCAATGATGTCTTTGTTATAATTAGGGTTAATCACATTTTATCCCCTTAAAGAATACCCCATTTCTCAGTTTACCCCCTAATCTTTAATTTTGCTCACTTAACCCCCTTTAGGACAAAATTGCCCTTGCATTATTTTGACTTTTCATTTACCTTGTTTTCCTTTCTTTTATTTCTTTTTCTCTTTCTTCTTTATTTAATTCTTCCTCTTTCCCACAAAAATCTTCACCTTAATGATTGAAATTCAAAAAGAGGAATTGCAGAGATCTATCTTCTCCTTAAATGATTAAAAAAATATTCAAATCACTTTCCTAAAATACAATTTTTTTAGCCTTTCAATTCTTTTAATTTTGGGTTTTCCTCTTTCCTTTCTAGTTTCTCATTTTATTCTCAAGAAAATATCATAAGATGAAATTGTTTTCCTTTCTTTTATTTCTTTTTCTCTTTCTTCTCTCTTTCATCCTTCCCAATAGAAATTCCATTTCAACGAAAATTTTTGTTTTGAGTTTGTAATTGCATATTTCTGGGTGAAGGTTTAAAAGTCATCCAAAACTAATTTTGATTTTTTGTATGATGTCACATGCCACAAATTTCAATTGATGATTATTAATCAGGTCACAATTTCATTTTAAGATATTTTCTTGGGAATAAAATGAGAAACTAGAAAGGAAAGAGGAAAACCCAAAATTAAAAGAATTGAAAGGCTAAAAATAATGTATTTTAGAAAAGTGATTTGAATATTTTTTTTTAATCATTTAAGGAGAAGATAGATCTATGCAATTCCTCTTTTTTAACTTCAATCATTAAGGTGAAGATTTTTGTGGGAAAGAGAAAATGAAATAAAAGAAAGGAAAACAAGGTAAATGAAAATTCAAAATATTGCAAGGGTAATTTTGTCCTAAAGGGGGTTAAGTGAGCAAAATTAAAGGTTAGGGGGTAAACTGAGAAATAGGGTATTCTTTAAGGGGATAAAATGTGATTAACCCTTATAATTATTATTTATAGTAGTATGGTGTGAATCACACGCCGTGTGATTATCTACGATAATTCTATTTCTTTTATTTATAAATTTGTTTTCCTTTATAAGTTTGTTGATTTGACCAGTTTACTTATAGTTCCGTCCACTTCAACCGATTCAATTAAACCTATTACCATTCAGTTCCGCTTAGCACAGGCTTCCCCCTAGTTAATGTACAAATACTAATATTAATGTATAAATAATAAGTCAGATCCGTTTTGGAATAGCTTTATCACTTTATTTATTATTAATGTGTTAGATGATAAGGCACCTCAATTATCGTTGATACAGTGCTTAATGTATCAATAGGGGTTATCAAGTGATAAGATATGCGATTATCATTCAATTCAGCCTTCTGGCCCCCCTCTAATTATCTTTTCTGTCTACTCTCCTTATGGTGAAGGAAAAATAAATGTGACTTTACATTCAAACACCGCCCCACTCCACCGGCCACGTTGTAGCTGGTCAGAATGCTTCCCCGCGCCACCTTCCAAACTTTTTCCGCCGCCGCCAAACCCAAACGGCCGATCATCAAACACTCATTCAAACCCATAGAAATCTTTCTCTCCTCCCCTTCTTCCCCCATCTCTTCCACCACCCATACTCCCTCAAAATCGAACCATCCTCGACAACAAGAAGAAGACCAAAATCCCAAGAGGCCATGCCAGAGTTCCTCCTCTTCATCGCTTGCAGCATTTGTTATAGCCCACAATGAACATCTCGCAACTCATATTTTACTTCGTTTGCCCCCAAAATCGCTTCTTCGCTTCCAGTCTGTTTCCAAACAATGGCAATCAATCATTTCCAACCCCACTTTCCGCCGTCTCCACTCGCGGCGTCGCCCCACTACCACTGCCTCCTGCTCCCCTCCCGGGATGCTTTTGTTTCCGTTTCGTTTTCCCCGTGTTCTCGATTTCATTGCGTTCCGCCAGGAGGAGGTAAATTCAATGGCCAACATCGTTTCTCACTTGAATACTTTCCTTTACGGGCCCCGCAACATTTTAGCTTTACATTCTTGCAATGGTTTATTAGCTATAGTGTTTGATGTCGATAATCGTGAAGAATTTGTGGTTTACAATCCTACTACTCGGGAGTCTAAGCTTGTTCCAATAATTGAAACTGAACGTAGCTATAGAGCTCTGAATATTGTGTTTGATCCTGAAAAGTCTGATCACTACAAGCTTGTTTACACATGGTTAGATACCTCTGGAATTTATGTTCATAGAATCTCAGTGTATTCATCTGAAAATGGGGTTTGGAGGAATACTGAAGAGACGGCTACTGACGATTTATGTTATGATAGGGGAGTGTCATGGAATGGTGATCTTCATTGGATTGGTCCATGGAATTACAGTGCGTGCTTTGACGTCAGTAACGAGCGCCTTAGGCCACTTAGGTACACCATAAGGACGCCCGAGTTCGAGGAACATGGAGATGATTGGTATTTTGGGGAGTCAGGGGGCCATCTGTTTTATATTCATCCAAATGAGCCTTATGGAACGCTGCTTGATTTTTTCGAGTTGGAGTCGGAGAGAGACTGTCTTCGTTGGAATGTCAAGTATCATGTTGATCTTACTCCTTTGACTACTCTGTATCCACAGATGATAAAGGAGGAATATGATCCCACGTTCGACGAGCCATGTGCATTCTATATAATTGGTTTTCTTGTGGATGACAAAGAGAAGAAAGCAACGCTTGTGATATCACTTGCTGATAAAATCATTTCTTGTGATTTTAACAACTTGACTTTGATGGAGCTTGCTGATGTGGAGGTGGGTACAAACAGAGATGTCTACTGTTGGTATATGGCTTTCCTACATGTCGAGACACTAGCTTGTCTTTAATTCCTCTCAATCTTGTTTTGGCATGAAGCGACTTAGCAGTCCCTGCATTTTCCTACTCATCAATAGTCAGGTTGGTAACGTAGGGCAATGGTGATGTTGTCTTGGACAAGTGTTCATGTGGAGACATATGATTTTGCCATGAGGAATCGAGTATAACGTATCTTAGCAGCTCGTAGATTTTGTTGTTTTCAAGTGCACTGATACTATTTTGTTTTGTCAAAAAAAAAAAAAAGTTTTTAGATCCCTCCCTTCCACACCCCCCCCCCCCCCCCAAACAAAAAAAAAAAACCTAGATATCTTTGTCCTGCTGATGAGAAAATGTGTGATTTCCATATGCCTTATTTTCTGGTGGACGAGGCAAACAAGAAGCCAAGGCTTGTGATATCACTAGATGGCAAAGTCATTTCTTACAGCATCGATGATATGACTGTTAAAGAGATTGCTGAAGTAGAGCCAGGGCAGCTTTTCTGTTCCTTGAGGGATGCCATAAAGTACAGATGGAGCGAAGCTTGTCAGCATGTTGAGACGTTAGCATGTGTATAGTTGGTCTATGTCTGTATAGTATATGCAGTTAGTGACTTGATACTCACTCGATTTGCTTACTTCGAAATGTCATTGAGGTATGGATAGCTTCTGTTTTGTTGATAGAAATGTTATCTTAGATGGATGAAGCTATGTTTTAGTGTAGGGCAGTAAAATGGGTATGATATAGACACAGCAGAAGAGATTTAAACAGATATGTTGCAACTTGACCGTATACATTCCTCGAATAAATGTTTCAAGATTTATCAGCATCTAATTTCTGAAGGATTCTTCCTTTCTTATTTGGTTAAAAGCTTCCTATGGATATCTGTTTTTAGCTGTGCATCGCTTAGACAACTCTGATGTGCATTTCAAGAAATTCAATGGGAGCCCTTCTGATTTGATAAAGATTGCGTTGTAGTTTCCTTTCACTGGTTCCTGCGTAAACCTCTAACCTTCTCTAGACCAAACTTTGAATTTTTATTAGATTTTGGTGAAGTCATTCACAGGTCAATATCTTGATGGCATCTCTAATCATTGTTAAAATCTATGTCATCGCACTTTGCCACTAGATTTTGGATGGCCCTTACTTTCAGCATCCAGTTTCTAAAGGGTTATACTCTCATTTTTCGGAATAAGCTCCTTATGGTGTTTTTAGCTCTGCATTGCTAGGATGCAGAGAATTTTTGCAATTCTGTTGAGCATTTCAAGAATATAATTGTCTGCCCTTCTGATTTGGTTAACTGATTGCATCATAGCTGCTTATCATAGGTTTCTAAGGAAGTTTTAACCTTTTTAAGACACAACTTTGATAGGTGGCGAGAATTCGGCAAAGTCATTATCAGCATAATATGTTTATGGACATCTATAATGGTCATTCAAATTGGTAAGTTTTCATGATCAGTGCATTATAAGGAATCTACTCGATCCACACTTTGCCACGAGATTAAGGATCATCCTTACAGCGAAAAACCACGTATCTCCACATGGTGTTCCCTCTGCTTTCAAGAAAATCCATATTTTAGGCATTCTGGGCATCCTGATATGGAACTGTAATGCATATTGAGGATTACTGTCCTTGTGATATATACAACAAGAATGTTGATCTTGGTCATTTCTCTACCAGTAAAACTTGTCTGAGTGGTAAAGAAATATTTACATAGTAACCAATAAATTCTAAACTGATTTGAGGTTTTGGTGAAGCATTTAACAGGGAATGTCAAATATTGGATGGGGGTCTTAGATGTTAGTTAAAGAAGGATAGGAAATTGCTACCTTTAACAGATTATCAGATATCAACTTTTGTGATTTCAGGAACTGATATTACGACATTATGAATGAGATGTCTTGGTTTTGCTTCAGGGTAAATTTCCTGGTTCAGTTGAGACATTCCTGAGAAATTCTGAATGAAGGGCTTTTGCTAGAGAGAAACGAGCCAATTTACTGTAAAGTTCCGAACTTAAGATATTCATGTACCTTTTTGTCATCTTGGGCACCTTCAGTTCTCTTCTGGGAATTTGGCAGGTACTCCAAAGCTGCTTGGAATTTGTTCATACTGTCGAGGCTTGGTGCACAGCGCAACTTCCCTGAGTTAATGCAATGCATTTGCCCTGATTTATGCAATGATAAGCGATCTTGGTTTAATGGTAAGGTTTCAAGCGATTAAGGTTGAGGGAATAAGAGTCGGAGATCTTGCTTTCAAAATTCACTGTATGCGACTTTTTTCTCTTGTATTACTCTCACTATAATGTATAATGGTCTCTTGTATCTTTATCAAATAACAAGGGAAAAAAAAAAGGCATTTTTAGGTAAGGCCTTGTTTGATACGTTGAAGTTTAAAATCTAAAATTTGAAGTTTGAAATTTACTTGCTGAAAGTATTAAAATGATGAGTTTTTTATGTTATATCTATACGATAATTAATTGAATCTAATCATTGAATTGAAATATTGCATAAACGAGAGAAATGAAAGTGTCTCTGTGTGCCTAAGAGAAAATGGTAAAATAATTAAGAGGTGGCATTTATTCGTGTGCATTTGTGTGTGAACGTGATGAAAAATATAAGTTATGTTACTTTGTGAGTGTGTTGTACACATGAAATGGATAATAGATGTGATAAATTTTAATGCAAATTTTTTACTTAAAATTTTGAATACAAATTAAGCAATATTTCATTTTTTTTTTTTTAGTATAAGCAGGAGGACTAATGTATTAATGTACAAATAATATTAATGTATAAATAGTAAGTCAAATCCGTTATCTTTTTTTTTTTTTGCCCTACATGATAGACCTACACTATCCCCTTAAGGTCTCAAACGATTAAGGTCGAGGGAATAAGAGTTGGAGATCCTGTTTTCAAATTTCACTATATGTGACTTTTTTCTCTTGTATTAATCCCACTATAATGTATAATGGGCTCTTGTATCTTTATCAAATAACAAGGGGAAAAAAAAGAAGGCATTTACAGAGTAAGGCCTTGTTTGACACACTGAAGTTTAAAATCTGAACTTTGAAGTTTAAAAGTTAAGTGCTAAAAGTATTAAATTGATAAGTTTTTAAAGTTATATATATGTGATAACTGATTGAATCTAATCACTGAATTGAAATATTGCATAAATATTTATAATTTTATTTTAAAAATGCTCTATTTGTTAATGTAATTGAGAGAAAGAAAACTGTCCCTCTGTACGTGAGAGAAAATAGTAAAATAATTAAGAGGTGGCATTTATGCTTGTGTATTTTTTGTACGTGAACGTGATGAAAAACACAACACAAGTTATGTGTACTTTGTGTGTGAGTAAGTATACGAGTGTGTTGTATACATGAAATAAAATGGATAATATATGTGATAAAATTTGGAAAAATCGTTCAAAACGTCCCTCACATTTTGTAAAATGACTTTTTTCATCCTTTACTTTTAAAAGTGTACTTTTACGTCCCTTACAAATTTACGTTGATCAATTTTGGTCCCTATCTAGGTTTCCGACTAGTTTTTGGCCGGAATTCATCACATGACTTGCATGTGATCATTTTTTAGGGACAAAATTGTCAAATCAAAATTTACATAATCCATCTATAGTCCCTTACATTTCACAAAATGAATCGTTTCGTCCCTTACATTTCACAAAATAAATTTTTTCATCCCTCAGATTTCTCAAAATGAATTTTTTTATCTCTCATTGACCACGTGTACGAATAGTTTTTATTTTTTTAAATTCATGAATATATCTATTTGATTTTATCTAAACAGTACAAATAATATATAATATATCTCTATTTGATTTCACCTAAACAGATCGATATATACATGGGTTTAAATCTAATAATTTTGTTTTAAACCTATGTGTATATATATATATATGTGTGTGATTTCACCATGTGAAATTCTATAGTCATGCTAACAAATTACAATTTAAATCTGAAATTTTTACTCGCTACCTTTAAGACTAACAATTGAATTTCTTACCTTATGATTATTTTAAAATTTGAAAGTGTGAATTACTTACTTCTTTTTGTGATACTCTTCCTTTGTTTATTTTTTCTGTCTAAATTTAATTCGATATAAACACTTGATAATGTTTAGAATTAAATGTCTTCTTTGTTTTCAATTTTCGAGTAAAAAGAATGAACATGAGTGAAAAACTAATAATTTTTTTAAACCCCTATATATATATCTATTTTAATTTCACATAAGCAGTATGTTTGAGCGAAAATTAAATAGAGATATATTACATGCTATTTGTATTGTCCATGTGAGATCAAATAGATATATAAATTAGTTTAAAAAAAAAGTTATTCATACACATGAACAATGAAAAATGAAAAAATTTATTTTGTAAAATATGAGGGACGAAACAATTCATTTTATGAAATGTGAGGGACAAAAAAATTTATTTTGTAAAATGTGAGAGACTATGGATTGAATTGTGTAAATTTTGATTTGACAATTTTGCCCTTAAAAAATGATCACGTGCAAGGCACGTCATGGATTCCGACAAAAAACTGGTCGGAAACCTAGATAGGAACCAAATTTAATCAATATGAATTTGTAAGGGACGTAAAAGTACACTTTTAAAAGTAAGGGATGAAACAAATTATTTTGTAAAATATGAGGGACTTTTTGAACGATTTTCCCGTAAAATTTCTCACTTAAAATTTTGAATACAAATTAAGCAATATTTAATGCATTACGTATTTTAAATGCTAAGACATTTCCATTATCGATTATGCTTATGGCATTAAATGATAAGGCATTTGTATTATCATTTAATTTACCCCTTATCTAATTGTCCTCTGCAACTCCATCTGCACATTTCCAATTTCGCACTCCACCGTCGGCGTTGGAATGCTTTCCGGCGACACCTCCCAAAATCCCTCCACCGCCGCAAAACCCAAAAGTCGGACCATCAAACACTCATTCAAACCCATCGAAATCTTTCTCTCCTCCCCTGCTTCACCCACCTGCGCCACCATCCATACCCCCTCGAAATCAAACCTTCCTCAACAAGAAGAAGAAGAAGAAGACCAAAATGAGAATTCCTTCTCTTCATCGCTTGCAGCATTTGTTATAGCCCACAATGAACATCTCGTAACTCATATTTTACTTCGTTTGCCTCCAAAATCCCTTCTTTGCTTCCAGTCTGTTTCCAAACAATGGCAATCAATCATTTCCAACCCCACTTTCCGCCGTCTCCACTCGCGGGGTTGCCCCACTAACACAGTCTCCTGCTTCCCTCCCGGGCTGCTTTTGTTTCCGTTAGAACGTCCCCGTGTTTTTGATTTCATTGCGTTCCGCCAGGAGGAGGTGAGTTCGATGGCCAACATCGTTTCTCACTTGAATACTTTCCTTTACGGGCCCCGCAACATTTCATCTTTACATTCTTGCAATGGTTTATTAGCTATAGTGTTTGATGTCGATAATCGTGAAGAATTTGTGGTTTATAATCCCACTACTCGGGAGTCTAAGCTTGTTCCAATGATTGAAACTCCACATAACCGTAAAGTTCTGAATATTGTGTTTGATCCTGAAAAGTCTGATCACTACAAGCTTGTTTGCATTTGGTATGAAAATGGGGTTCACAGATTCTCTGTGTATTCCTCTGAAAAAGGGGTTTGGAGGAATACTGAAGAGATGGCTACTGATGAATTATATTATCGAGGGGGAGTGTTATGGAATGGTGATCTTCATTGGATTAGTCCGTGGAATTTCAGTGCGTGCTTTGACGTCAGCAATGAGCGCCTTAGGCCACTTAGGTACACCATAAACACGCCCGAGGGCGAGGAATATGTAGATGATTGGTATTTTGGGGAGTCAGGGGGCCATCTGTTTTATATTCATGGAAATGAACCTCAGGGAACGCTGTTTGATATTTTCAAGTTGGAGTTGGAGAGGGACTGTCTTTTTTGGAATTTCAAGTATCATGTTGATCTTTCTCCGTTGACTACTTTGTATCCACAGATGATAACGGAGAAATATGAGCTCGAGAAGCCATGTGCGTTCTATATAACTCGTTTTCTTGTGGATTACAAAGAAAAGACAACAGTGTTTGTGATAGCACTTACTGGAAAAATCATTTCTTGTGATTTTAACAACTTGACTTTGATGGAGCTTGCTGATGTGGAGGTGGATACAAATTATGGTTTTCCTGACAATGATGTCTACAGATGGGATTTCGCTTTTCAACATGTCGAGACACTAGCTTGTCTTTAATTCCTCTCAATCCTGTTTTGCAGTCCCTGCATTTTCCTACTCATCAATAGTCAGATTGGTAATGTTGGGCAATGGTAGTGTTGTCTTTGACAAGTGTTCTTGTGGAGACATGTATGATATTGTCCTGGGGAATCGATTATAATGTATCTTAGCAGCTTCTAGATGGCAAAGTCATTTCTTATGGTATTGATGATATGACTGTTAAAAAGGTTGCTGAAGTAGTGCTGGAGAAGCTTTACTATTCCTCGAGGGATGTCTCAAAGTACAAATGGAGCGAAGCCTATCAGCACATTGATATGTTAGCTTGTGTACAATTGGTCTATGTCTATTTAGTATATGTTGTTAGTGACTTCCTGCTCACTGGATTTGCCTGCTGTGAAATATCATTGAGATGTGGATTTTTCCTATGCTTCTTGTTAGAGATGTTATCTTGCACGATTGAAACAATACAACATTAGGGCTGTGAATCAGTGTAATCAGATATGATGCACTAGAAGAGTTAAGCCGCTTATCCCTTCTGTAGTTGCAAAGTCAGTACTAATGTTACTTGATACTAGACATCCATTGGATAGATGTTTCAAGATTTATCAGCATCTGATTCCTAAAGGATTGCTGTTCCTTTTTCATAATTAGCTCAAAATGGAATTGTGTTTTTAGCATGTATAGCTTAGATGCAGAGATTTTTTCTAATTCTGGTGTGCATTTAAAGAATTTGATTCCATGCCCTTTTGATTTGGTTAATACATTGCATCATAGTATCTTATCACTGGTTCCTAATAAAGTTTTAACCATCTTTAGACAAAACTTGAAATTTATGAGCTTATGGAGAAGTCATTAGCAGCTGCTTTTGTTACAAATTGGTTAAGTATGCATGATTGCTGCATTTTAAGCAAAGTACTTGGCCACACTTCGCCATGGTTATGGCCCTTACGTGGAATACTGCATATTTAGGACTGGTATTCACTCTGTTTTCAAGAAAACCAATATCCTAAATTTTCTATTTATCGAATATGCAGTGGAAAAGTGCATACTGAGGATTGCTGTCCTTCTAGTACACCTGCACAGAGGGTTATTTTGTGTCACTTTATGTCAATTAGGTAGCTTGGTAGAAGGAGATGGTTGATTTTGATTGATTCTTTACCAGTAAATCATTTCTGAGTGGTAAAGAAAACATATTTTCAGATGCTAACCAGTTAACACATGCATCCTTGCTAAGTTCGTTGGAGGTTTTGGAAGCGCATAACAGCAAATGTTAAGTATTGAAAAGGGGAAAGATACTTGTTAAAAGTGGATGCTGTTGCTATTTTAAAAGATTATCAAATTCGAACTTCAGTTCTTCGGGAACAGATATTAAGACCTGATGAATGAGATGTCAAGAATGTTGTTGCAGGGCAATTTTTTAATTCAATTAAATCTGTCCTAAACAATTTTGAATTTAGGTCTTTTGCAGCTGAGGAATGATCCAATTCACTGTGAAATTCCAAATTTAGGCTTTTGCAAAACTCAGATATTGGTAAACATTGTTGTCATCTTGGGCAACTTTACTTCTCTTTTGGGAATGTGATATCTATACTCTTGAGATGCTTAGAATTTGTCTATGGTATGTAGTGAATGCACGGCCTAACTTCCCTAGATTAATGCAATGCATTTGCCCTGATTTATGCAATGATAAGCTTCGAGCAATTCCCAGGTTTAATTTTTGATGTATTTGAGATACTCTGTAGTGTAAATAGATCAGTATACACCATCATTTTGTTCATCACTGTTGTTTCTTCTCTTATACCCCTGTTTCTTTCAGTTTGATCAGACAAGACTGTAATACCATATGCAGCACTTCTTTTATAAGTCTACTTTGGGAGATGATCTCCTATTAATCCTGTCGTTTCTCCTATGATCATGTTCTGCAATGGGTAGTTTCTTTTATGACATAGAATAACAATCTTATGATTGACAACCTGTTATGTATCCCCTTGACATGCATTCTCAGAAATGAGGATTACCTAATGAGTAATTAGCATGAGTCCAAGAACATCAATTCTCACACGTAAATTGGAGGATATAACTCCAAATTCTAGTTGAGATCTTGGTTTAATGGTAAGGTTTCAAGCGATTAAGGTTGAGGGAATAAGAGTTGGAGATCCCGTTTTCAAATTTCACTGTATGTGACTTTTTTCTCTTGTATTACTCAACCTATAATGTATAAGGGGTTCTTGTATCTGTATCAAATAACAAGGAAAAAAAAAGCATTTTTGAGTAAGGCGTTGTTTGATACATTGAACTTTAAAATCTAAAATTTAAAGTTTGAAAGTTAAGTGATAAAAGTATTAAACTGATGGGTTTTTAACGTTATATCTATACGATAACTAATTGAATCTAATCACTGAATTGAAATATTGCACAAATGTTGCATTTGTTAATATGTGATTGAGAGAGAATAAAGTTTGAAAGTTAAGTGCTAAAAGTATTAAACTGATGGGTTTTTAACTTTATATCTATACGATAACTAATTGAATCTAATCACTGAATTGAAATATTGCACAAATGTTGCATTTGTTAATATGTGGTTGAGAGAGAAAAGTGTCTCCCTGTGCCTAAGAGAAAATGGTAAAATAATTACGAAGTGGCATTTATGCGTGTGCGTTTGTGTGTGAACGTGATGAAAAAGATAAATTATGTTACTCTGTTAGTATGTTGTGCACATAAAATGGATGATATATCTGATAGCAAATTTTTTACTTAAAATTTTGAATACGAATTAAGCAATATTTATTATTATTATGATTTTTAATGCTTTACGTATTTTAAATGATAAGACATTTTCATTGTGGATTATGCTTAATGTATTAATGTACAAATAATGTTAATGTATAAATAGTAAGTCAGATCCGTTATCGAATATGCTTTATGTATTATTAATGTATTAGATGATAAGGCAATCCTATCATCGTTATCAAGTGATAAGATACATGGATTATCATTCAATTCAGCCCTTGGGCCCTCTAATTATCCACTCTATTTACTCTTCTTATGGTTACAGAAATAAGGGATAATTTCAGAAACCTCCCTGAGGTTTCTGATAATTTCACTTGACTCCCCTATAGTTTTAAAAATTACACTAACCTCCCTTACCTATTTAAAATGACAATACTAACCTTAATATTTTAATAAAAGTCTCTTGTCGCCATGTGTTATGCAAAAGATGGATTTTATAATTGTTTTTCCTTTTTCCTTCTTATTCATTTCTCTTATATTTCATTAGAAATATAGAAGAATTATCAATGTTGTCCTTAGTATCTATCCAAATCAAACATTAAATTTGTAATATTTTTTTGATAACTTTTAACATCATCCATATTTATTTGCAACCCTTTTTTGTATTAAAATCAATGACAAATCAACAATAATTAAAAGCAAAATGGCCCAAAATCACTACCAAACTATGGTAGTTCTATCATTAAACCAGTCCATAAACTTTTATTAAAAAAAGTAGTCCACAAACTTTTTTTTTTAAAAAAAAAGATAACACTTTTTTCTCTATCGTAAAAAAAAAATCTATATTCCCCAATAAAGTTCTATAAACAAATAGCTTATTATAGCAAAAGATTTATTATTATAATTGATTATTAAATAACAAATATTGGTATGAAGAACTTGACCCTTTTTTTTTTATAATTGTGCTAAATTATTTTATAATTGTTTAGAAGAACAAATTAAACTGTATAAGATAAGGGCATTTTATGATATTCATTAAAATTTTCACTCTATTTTAAGTTTTGGTTACCAAAATATCTAATTAAGGTGTAATGTTTAAAACGTCAAGGAAACTAAGCGAAATAGCTAAATATCTAAGGGGAGGTTTATGAAATTATCCCAAGAAATAAATGTGACTTTCCATTCAAACACCGCCTCACTCCACCGGCCACGTTGTAGCTGGTCAGAATGCTTCCCGGCGACACCTTCCAAACTCCTTCCGCCGCCGCAAAACCCAAAGGGCCGATCATCAAACACTCATTCAAACCCATAGAAATCTTTCTCTCCTCCCCTTCTTCACCCATCTCTTCCACCACCCATACTCCCTCAGAATCGAACCATCCTCGACAACAAGAAGAAGACCAAAATCCCAAGAGCCCAGGCCAGAGTTCCTCCTCTTCATCGCTTGCAGCATTTGTTATAGCCCACAATGAACATCTCGTAACTCATATTTTACTTCGTTTGCCCCCAATATCCCTTCTTCGCTTCCAGTCTGTTTCCAAACAATGGCAATCAATCATTTCCAACCCCACTTTCCGCCGTCTCCACTCGCGGGGTCGCCCCACTACCACTGCCTCCTGCTTCCCTCCCGGGGTGCTTTTGTTTCCGTTAGAACTTCCCCGTGTTTTTGGTTTCATTGCGTTCCGCCAGGAGGAGGTAAATTCAATGGCCAACATCGTTTCTCACTTGAATACTTTCCTTTACGGGCCCCGCAACATTTCATGTTTACATTCTTGCAATGGTTTATTAGCTATAGTGTTTAATTTCGATAATCGTGAAGAATTTGCGGTTTATAATCCCACAACTCGGGAGTCTAAGCTTGTTCCAATGATTGAAACTCCACATAACTATAAAGATCTGAATATTGTGTTTGATCCTGAAAAGTCTGATCACTACAAGCTTGTTTGCATATGGGTGGGTTCATCTAAACAATGGGTTCACAGATTCTCTGTGTATTCCTCTGAAAATGGGGTTTGGAGGAATACTGAAGAGACGGCTACTGACGATTTATGTTATGATAAGGGAATGTTATGGAATGGTGATCTTCATTGGATTAGTCCATGGAATTACAGTGCGTGCTTTGACGTCAGTAACGAGCGCCTTAGGCCACTTAGGTACACCATAAGGACGCCCGAGTTCGAGGAACATGGAGGTGATTGGTATTTTGGGGAGTCAGGGGGCCATCTGTTTTATATTCGTCCAAACGAACCTTATGGAACGCTGCTTGATTTTTTCGAGTTGGAGTTGGAGAGGGACTGTCTTCGTTGGAATATCAAGTATCATGTTGATCTTACTCCTTTGACTACTCTGTATCCACAGATGATAAAGGAGGAATATGATCCCACGTTTGACGAGGCATGTGCATTCCATATAATTGGTTTTCTTGTGGATGACAAAGAGAAGAAAACAACGCTTGTGATATCACTTGCTGATAAAATCATTTCTTGTGATTTTAACAACTTGACTTTGATGGAGCTTGCTGATGTGGAGGTGGATACAAAGAGAGATGTCTACAGTTGGTATTTGGCTTTCCCACATGTCGAGACACTAGCTTGTCTTTAATTCCTCTCAATCTTGTTTTGGCGGGAAGCGACTTAGCAGTCCCTGCATTTTCCTACTCATCAATAGTCAGGTTGGTAACGTAGGGCAATGGTGATGTTGTCTTGGACAAGTGTTCATGTGAAGACATATGATTTTGTCATGAGGAATCGAATATAACGTATCTTAGCAACTCGTAGATTTTGTTGTTTTCGAGTGCACTGATACTATTTTGTTTTGTCAAAAGAAAAAACAAAATCCTCTTTGCAAAGAGTTTTTAGATCCCTCCCTTCCCCCCCCCCCAAGAAAAAAAAAAAAACCTAGATATCTTTGTCCAGTCATTGTATAAAACCAAACAGTAATCTTTGCATTGCTTGAGCTCTGAGTATATTGATTACAATGGCTTCTTAGTATATTGATTACACAAATTCGCCATCAGCAAATGCTTGAGAGACCTGTTTTGTTATTTGGAAATATCTTTAAGAAGATGGATATGTACACTATTATCTTCATCTTCATTCTAAAAAGAATCCAATATTTCATCTCTCTCGATCAAGAAATTTCAGTGAGGTATGGATTTTTTCTATGCTTGTTGTTAGAGATGTTGTCTTACACGATTGAAGCTATGTGTTAACATTAGGGCAGTGAATGAGTGTAATGGGATATGATCCAGTAGAAGAGTAAGCCACTTAACTTTCCCAAAAAAAAAAAAGAAAGAGTTAAGCCACTTAACTCTTCTGCAGTTACAAAGTTCTGATGTTACTCGATACTAGACATTCGTTGGATAGATGCTTCAAGATTTATCATCATCCAATTCCTGAAGGATTGGTACTGTCCTTTTCATAATTAGCTCCATATGGAACTGTGTTTTTAGCTGGGTATAGCTTAGATGCAGAGAACTATTAATTCTGGTGTGCGTTTGGGAATTTCATTCCTTGCCCTATTGATTTGGTTAACGCATTGCACCATAGTTGCTTGTCACTGGTTCCTAATAAAGTTTTAACCTTCTTTAGACAAAAACTTCAAGTTTATATGAGCTTTCAACGAAGTCATTCACAGCTCATTTGGTTAATGGGACATCTGTAATGGTCATTCACATTGTTAAGTATACATGATTATTGCATTTTAAGCGAACTACTTGGTCACATCTCGCCATAGTTATGGCTGTTACATAGAATACTGCATATTTAGAAGTGGTGTTCACTCTGCTTTCAAGAAAACCCATACACATCCTAAACATACTCATCGAATATGGGATGGAAAAGTGCATATTGAGGATTACTGTCCTTGTGATACACCTGCACAGAGAGTTATTTTACATCCCTTTATGTAAATTAGGTATCTTGGTAGAACAAGATGGTAAAGGAAAATATTTTCAGATACTAACCAGTTAACACATGCATCCTTGCTAAGTTCATTGGAGGTTTTGGAAGCACATAACAGGAAATAGTAAGATTAAATATTGTAAAGGGTCAAAGATACTTGTTAAAGGAGGATGCTGTTGCTATGTTAAAAGATTATCAAATTTAAACTTCAGTGCATCGGGAATAGATATTAAGACCTGATGAATAAGATGTCATGAATGTTGTTGCATGGCAATTTTTTTAGTTCAATTAACACTTCCCTAAAAGATTTTGAATTTAGGTCTTTTACATGAGAAATTATCCAATTCACTGTTATATTCCAAATTTAGGCTTTTGCAAAACTCAGATTTTGGTAAACCTTGTCAGCTTGGGCAACTTCTATGTTGGGAATTTGATATCTGTACTCCTGAGATGCTTGGACTTTGCTTTCGGCATGTAGTGAATGCACGGCCTAACTTCCCTTGGATTAATGCAATGCATTTCCGCATACAAATTCAAGGGTAAGCTTTGAGCCATATGCCAAATTGATTAGATTATTGGTCTGAATTTTCTTTTTCAGTGTACATCAGAGTTCAGTTTTGTCTTGTGTCTCTGTTTCATTTGTTTTATCAAACAAAATAGGAACATTATACGGAACGTTTCTCTCTTTGTTGGTCTGCTTTGAGATATCATCTCCTGTGATCCTGTTATTTCTTAGTTCCCATCTATTGTCACATGTTTGCATCTTCTTCAATCAATAGCTCTTTTGTGATACAAAACATTCATCTTTAGTTGCATCTGCATGGGTTTGCTTGTCTTTGAAAGATTCTTGAACTTATCCATTTTGAGCTTTGTGGCCACAATGTCGAATTCTGGTTGCTAGGATTTGCCCCCATATCCTGTTAAAGATCCATGATAGACCATGAATTGACATTTTAGTCATCAAAATAGAAGAGATAAACAGGTAGCATACTCTTTGCTTGTAGTTCTTGATGGCTGAAGAGGGCAGCATACACTAGAAGTTCTGGAGTGTGAGTATTTTCAAGAACGAGATAGTAGCATTAGTTTCTATTTTTGCCTCTTTACCAATTCGTTCCTTTGGGCTGTCACTTTTAATTTTGATTAAAAACAGAGATCTTAAGATGTCTTATTTTTTAACTGATGGCCGTGGATTCAGCTGTAGAAACTATGTTGTAGCAATAAGATGTGACTCATTTTCTGGAGTTTTCATTTCATATTTGTGAAAACAAATGTTAATAGCATTCTGATTCCAGTCAGAGAAAATATATTCTGAATTTTCTATTTTAGCCATGACTTTGCTGGCCAAAGAACAACTCAGGCCTTTTCCAATCTGATTGGATTGCAATTTTTCCAAAAAAATTCTACGTTTTTCATGCATATATTTTTCAATCACCTTTTTATTTCACATATATCAAATCGCTACAATAATTTTTTTTATAAAAAGTTCAGAAAAATGCAATCCAAACAAAGAAGTCATACTTTAGGGAATGGAGATTGGAGAATGAGATCAAGCCTAAGGATCTTTTTTGCTTTTCTCCATCTTATGATGAAAGTTTGATATTCCCTGCCACTATCCCCTTGTAATATCTGCTATTTGCTTAGGACACAAAAAAATAACAAAAAAAAGGAATTAGCTCCTGTAGCCGCACTACAATTATTAGTCTTGCCGTATGGGGTAATTCCGTATTATTTTCCCGCGGAAATATGAATTTAAAGTTCCAATATAGGTAATAATAGCTTTGACCCCATGCAGTGTCGACTAAAAACATATATAGCTTGACAAATAACGACTGGCTTTTTAAAAAAAAAAAATTCTTTTGCAACATGTAACGTGTTAGTTGCATTGTTTTGAATTGCTGCTGAGTGAATCGCTTTCTTGATAAATATAGATTTTTTTTAAGAAAAAATTTGGATGAATTTGACTCTAGCCACGACGAGAGGTCATGGCATGTTTTCGGATCCATACGTTACTTAGAGAGATTCTTACAAATCGCCCGTCGACATAGTTTTCACATATGCAACGACCTCACACACAATTTTTTACGAGAAGACAACTTATTCTTATCAACTAAATCAACTTATATTGACCAATAAATATAGAATGCAATGGGTCTGTAAATATATTATCATCTTCCCTAAAGACTGGTGAGTGATTCAATATCTTAGGGAGTCGGGAATGAATCTATATACTTTAGAAGTCCAGAAATCGAGCAGTTGGGATATAATTACATGCAAGGAAAAGTCATTTTGTATGGCTGACTAAAACATGATTGGTTTTTTTTGCAGCTAAGGGTAGGCAAAAATAACCACTTACTTGAAAACCTATCATATCATATCCAATTCAATTCAAATCAAAAAATAGAGTACTCGATCTATATTATTTGACTGGATCAAAATACAGTAAAGTATCTACTCATATGCACAGCAAGAACCGCGGGTACCTAACCCGCCTCGCATACATATTATTTATTTTTTTGTTTTTATACACATACTATGAAATAATGTTTTTAGTGTTAACTAAGTAATTTCATTGAACAAATTACATTATAAAATATGAGAGACAGTAGTTGGTATACAAGATTCATTTTGTAGAGATCATAATCTTATATTTTTTTAGGAAATATTTTAATTGATGTGAAATATATTTTTTTAAAAATGTACTGCTTATTTGAAATGTTCATTGATTTTGAATTCTTCTAATTTTTCCTTTTTCTAATTAATTTATATTTATTAAAAATTAATTATTTACTATAAATAGTTTACTTATAATTTCTCTTTTTCATCGTCTTCTTTTTTCTTTATGCTTACTAACAATTTATTTGACACTCAAACATATACAATTATTTTCCTATAGAATATTTAACTGCCGTAAATTATTATAAGAAACTAATATATATATATATATATATATATATATATATAGTAATAGCATTTTATGTAATTTATATTTTAGTGCATCGTAAAGATCTTATTAACAATTACTGCTTGCTAGTGCATTGTCAACATTTTATCAACAATTAATGCACAAATAGAAACCGTCAAAGAAAACAAAGGAACTATTTAAGTTACATTTATTAAATGTACACTTTCCCATCTCATATATCAATTTACGATAGCTAGATATGTTATATAATCAATTGAAGATAAAAATATTTATCCATTGAAAGAAATTATTTACAATAAAGCAATACTATATGTTAAACCATTAAAAAAAATCTTTAGTACATGATTCTCAAAATTTGTATATCATACTTGATACGGAGAAAGAGTAGAAATAAATCTATACATATTAAAGAAAAAGATGAAAAAGGTAAAGAAGAGAAAAAAGAAAAAGGATAATCTAATACTAATATAACAATGAGGACACAATTATCTTTTTGCTAGAGAAATACATTTGATTACTAGTCAATAGGGAACAATTTATAGGTTTAGTGAATATTGGGTGTAATTTGCCACTTACTCTAATTACAAGGAGTTAATATGTGATTAAGCCATTTCCCTTCAAGTCAGATCTGCAAGGAGACATGTATGTTGAAGAGTCATGCAGGATCAGATATAACATGTCTTGGCAGCTTCTTGACTTTTTATTTTTGTGTGCATTGCTATTATGGCTCATGGTTCTTGAAATTCTAATGATGGATGCTTCGAGCTTTATTTGCATTTTAGTAGGTCGAAAACCATGTCCAAGTAGATAGCTAAACTTCGTACGTGTTCATCTACAATTTTATTTAATCGATCACAATAGCACCAGATGAGTTGTTTGCTACCCTCATATTTTGAAGAAATGTAAAAAAAAAAAAAAAAATTGGTTTCCATCCACCAACCGCTATCCAATTTGAAAGCTGAGCCAAAATCAAATGTTTGGCTTAGGTCTTTGAGCCCTGAATTTTTTCTAATTGGTGACAGGTTTCAATTGTTCCTAAACCCAAGATTTATTATTGTCATCTCATGCAGTAATTTCTAGCAAAAATATCAGTTTCCAATAAAATGAATAACTAGCAGTCGAAAAGACCCTGATCTAACAGTTAGAACTTAGAACTGAGACCTTATAAATTAATGATTTTGAACGCATATCTTCGTACCCCATTTTGCTTCTTAAATTCTACCTTTCTCCTGTTAAAAAAAATTAAA
Source organism: Coffea eugenioides (assembly GCF_003713205.1). Classification (NCBI taxonomy): domain Eukaryota; kingdom Viridiplantae; phylum Streptophyta; class Magnoliopsida; order Gentianales; family Rubiaceae; genus Coffea; species Coffea eugenioides. The sequence continues at coordinate 50,501,602 of NC_040040.1, forward strand.
AATTCCAATAAAAGTAAAAAGGACAATTTTGAGAGAGAGAGAGAGAGTGTGTGTGTGTGTGTTTTCTTTTCCTTTTTTTTTTTTCTTGGTGGTTATGAATTCACTTGTTACTAGTATCCATTTTGTCAAGGATAGAGTCAGCTTGATGTTAACGTTAGAACCAGTTGGTAGGGAAATCGAAGAAGTCATCCTGATGATAAATACACAAAAAATGAGTTAACTGTAACTTGAAAGACATTCATAATCGACATGCATGTGCACGATGGAAAGGGAGTGAAAATGAGTGTTTATGGGTTCATCTTTTAGTAAGTTTGTTAATATCCTTTCTTATTACAGCAAGGAAAATGGTCTTATCAGTTCCCGAGAAATATACAGTCCACTTCGATCATACTACTGATGTACTTAATTTTATTCTTTAGATTTTATTTTCCCAAACTTGATTGTATTTTGAAAGAATTTGAATTGCGAAGCAAAAATTAAGAATACTCATCCTAAAATCCAATCAAGCAGTCTGTCAAGAAAGAGGAAAAGATAACCTTTTTTTTGGGTTAGTTATAACCTTTTCCATGTTGTGATACTCCTCAGCCAAACGAAATATTCCACTAAATGAAGGTCTAAAATCAACTCATTTCAAATCCAGTTATGTGAAATCCTTCTTTCAATTCAAATTTGTCAATTCAAACGCGCTTAATAAATCTGGACAAAATATGCAGATCTCAATTGCATGACATCCATCAGTTCTCGGACTTCCTTTTTTTTTTTTTTTTTTTACCAAACGATAGAACAATTCATTACTTGAAATGAAAGTTTACAAATTTGGAGCAAAGGCTCCTACATCATTTTTGGCTACACTGATTAGCCAATTTGGAAATGACTCCATCCAAACTATCTCAAAAACTGAATTTAAGGCAAACTTTGCCAAATGGTGGAACACATTATTCCCTTCACTTTTAACAAAAGAGAAAAGACGAGAACTAAAGTCCTTGCTAAGTACAAGAATGTCAAATTGGACAGCACCTGCTAAATGGTCATTCAGGTTTCCCTCTCTGATTTGATCAATGATTCTCTTACAATCGGATTGGATTATAATATTCCTCCATCCATTCTTCTTGGCAAACACCAGCGCTTTTCGGATTGCTCTTGCCTCCTCAACAGCTGGAACACCCTTTCTGCCTTCACATCTGGCCCAAGCTCCTCTTAACTTTCCCTCCTTGCATCTAGCCACAACTCCCCAACTGATTTTTCCATTATTCTGTTTGATAGCTGCATCTGTATTTAAGCACATGAAGTTTTCTGGAGGTGGCTCCCATTTCACGTTTCCTTTTTCGACACCCCTGTCCCTTTCTTCATCCTCTACCTTCTCTGTGCTTACATTCTGGAATTCTAGCCATTCTTGTATTGCCTTATTAACTGTCATGCCTGGACTTCTCCCCTCCCTGTTAAATTGAATATGGTTTCTAGATTTCCAAATCTGCCAAAGCACATTTATGGTCAGCTCAATGTGTTCCCTCCCATCCTTTCTAACCTTTGCTTCCATCAGGCTACTCCGCCAACAGCTATATTTGTATTCCTTCAAACCATCCCAGCTAATTGGAGCAGCCTTCCAAATTAGCTCTGCATGCTTGCAGAAAAAGAACATGTGTTCAAGAGTTTCAGTCCCTTCTCCACAGCAGCAGCACCTATCATTTCCTTGTCCAATCCTTCTCCTAATTATTTCATTCACTGGCAATATTCTCTGAAGACATTTCCATACAAAATGCTTCAACTTATGCTTTACGTTCAGGCTCCATAAGAATCTCCACACCCCCTAAATTAGCTTCATTCCTACTACTACTCTCCTGTTGCTGACTTTCCATCCTTCCTTTTCTCTGCAACTCTTTAGCCAATACATAGCCAGTTTTCACAGTATACTCCCCTGATTTAGAGTACATCCATATCAGCCTATCCTTATCACCACACTCACTAATTGGACTATTAGTTATTCTTTGACAGTCTTCCTCCTCAAAACATTTTCTCAGTACTTCCATATCCCAAGTCCCATCAGAAATCAATTCATGGCCTCTTTGTACATGACAATGTTGAAGTTTTCTCGATCTTATCTTACCATCTTCCTGATCAAGTAGCCACTTATCTTCCCATATATCAATCTACTTGCCGTCCCCCACTCTCTTCCTCACCCCTTCTTCCAATAGTTCCCTTGCACTCATAATGCTTTTCCAAACCCAAGAATCCCCAGCATTAATATTCATTTTCCAAATGGAAGATCCTCTAAAATACCTCCCCCTAACAATCCTGCTAACTAATAGATTTGGCCTTGTCAAGATCCTCCATAGTTGCTTTGCAAGCATTGTAGCATTGAATTGCTGGAGATTTCTAAAACCCAACCGTCCCTTCCCTTTAACCTCAGATAACTTTCTCCACTCCACCCAATGAATTTTCCTATTCTCCTCACTATCCCCCTACCAAAACTTTACCATATCTTTACAAATATCCACACATAAGCCTTTTGGCAATTTGGAGCAACTCATAGCATAAGCAGGTAGAGCTAAAATCACAGATTTTAAAAGGACTTCCTTACCAGCATTACTTAGTAGCCTCTCCTTCCATCCACACATTTTGTCGATGACCCTCTCCCTAATGTAGTTGAATACTTGTCTTTTTGGTCTTCCGATAACCAATGGAAGCCCCAGATATTTGCTCTGCCCAACTTCCTTCATGCCTCCCAGGATATCCAAAATTTCTGCCTTTCCTTCCTCCCTTGTATTCTTACTAAAAAATACAGATGACTTCTTAGCATTTATGACTTGTCCTGAGGCTTTTCCATACATCTCCAACAGCTTCATCAACTTATCAGCTTCTTCTTTGTTAGCTCTGTAGAAAATCAACGTTTCATCTGCATAAAAAAGGTGAGACAATGCTGGACTATGCTAAGCAATCTTAAGACCAGAGATTTCCTGATTAGACATAGCACTCTTAAGTAAACTGGCTAATCCCTCAGAGACTAGCAAGAATGTATATGGAGATAAAGGATTTCCCTGCCTAATCCCCCTTGTAGGTGTCACTAGCCCTCTTTTTTCCCCATTCAAGTTAAAGGAGTAAACAACAGAGGACATGCACTTTAGAATCTAGTCTCTCCATTTTTGACAAAAGCCCATTTTTTCCATAATTTTCTACACAAAAAGCCATTCAACTCTATCATAAGCGTTGGACATATCCAGTTTCAAAGCTATAAAAGCATTAGATCCACATCTCCTGTTATTTAAGCAATGAATGAATTCATGAGTAATAACAACATTATCAATGATTTGTCTTCCTAGAACAAAAGCAGATTGGTTTTGGCTGATACAAAGCTTGAGTAGAGGCTTTAGTCTGTTGACCAAGATTTTAGATATGATCTTGTAGACTACATTACACAAACTAATTGGTCTAAACTGAGACACTAATGCTGGGGAATCAACTTTAGGGATAAGAGTAATGATAGTTTCATTGATAGCCCTCAATAACTGGCCAAAATGAAAGAAACTGGATATGGCATTTATCAAGTCATCTTTTATCACATTCCAGAATTGTTGGAAGAAAACAGGAGTCATACCATCAGGCCCCGGGGCTTTGTTTGGTTGCAAAGAAAAGACAGCTTTTCTGACTTCCATTTCTGAAACAAGTCTAACCAGCATTGCATTCGTTTGGTCTGTGATCACTTAGGGAATACCACTCAGTATTGATTCAACCTGCTAAGGATTACTAGAAGTGAAAAGCTCCTGAAAATAACCATTTATTTCATTCTCAATTTCTTGCTCTGACTCACACCAGGTTCCATCACCCTTCTTAAGGTTTGAGATATTATTCCTTCTTACTTCTCTTTGCAACACTTGCATGAAAGTATTTTGTATTCTTATCACTTTTCTTCAACCACTTAATTCTTGCTTTCTGCCCCCAAAACACCTCCTATCTCTTATAAGCCTCTTCAGTTTCTTTTTAAGCTCTCTCATCTTTCCATTCTTATTGGCAAACCCATCACCTTGAACCTCTGCAAGTTTCTACTTCAGCTCCCTAATCTCCTTTTTTGCATTAGTATCTCTTTGCTTATTCCAGTTCAAAACAGCAACTCTATAGCTCTTTATCTTTTGGTGTAGCTTAAAAAATTTTGAACCATCTTGTTGTTTTCCCCATTCTCTGCTAATGAGTTCACCTACTTCTTTATGGCCTTGTTTGGCAGCCAAATTTTTTGTCAATTTGTCTACTACAAATTTTTTAAAAAATTTAGCTACAGTAACCTCAAAAAACTTTTCAAAGTTTTTAAACTATACACTTCAAAATATTCAAAAAAAAAACACACTTCAAAAATTTTTTTAATAACTTCTATAGTAAGTTACAGTAAAATTTTAGACAAACACCCAACAAACTCACTTGCCAAACGGGGCCTATATTTTACCCAATTCATGTCAAAGAAAAACCTTCTCTTCCACTTCCTACCCTTTGAATCCGTATCCAACAACAACATAGTATGGTCAGAGGCATCATTCTGGATATGCAGGCATTTAGCCTTCTCATTTTCTCTCATCCAGGGTCTACTACATAAGAATCTATCTAATCTTTCCTTAATTTCCTTTTCCTCTTCCCAATTATTTGACCATGTCCATGGAATCCCTTTCAAAACTAATGTCAATAAGTTGATTATTGTTAACAAAGTCCCTGAATGTTTGGAAACTCCTTTCTGGCCTTCTACTACCTCCCCACTTCTCATCATTAGACAATATATCATTCATGTTACCTGCCAATACCCAATTCTAGCCCCACAAGCTTTTCCTATCCTCTATAATCTTTCATTGCTTTTCCCTAATCTGATCCTCACTACTGGCATATACACATATCAGTCACCATCTAGCTCTAGCACCATTTCTTTCCATCAACATTTCAATAGTAAAGTTAGTATATAGCACTTTACAGACGTGCAGCTTATTCCTCCACATAACTGCCAGTCCACCAGCTTTCCCAACTGGATTAACCACAAACAGTCTATCATACCTTAACTTTAGTCTCACTTTATTCATAACATCCTTTATTTTTTTGTTTCAGACAAGAAAATCAACTCAGGAGAGGGGAGTTTGACACTCTCCTCTAACTGGGGAATTGTCAAGGAGGGCTCCCTACACCTCGACAGTTTCACACCAAAGCTCTTATTAAGGCTTGAGAGCCCCATTAAGGTAGGACTCCACCACCTCAGCTGTTTGTTCCAGGCCTGCTCCACTTTCTCCTATCTTGCTCTTTTTTTGACAATCCCCCTTCCCCATTCATTCTCTTTATCAGCATTCTCGTTCAGTTTCCTTTTTCCCCCCTTATTGTCAATTTCCATGGCCTCATTTTTGTCACTCAGAGGTACTCTTTTACTCACCTCACGAATTAGTCTCTTCCAACCTCTATTCCTCTTGTACTTACCAGCTCTCATCCCTATACTATTGGTTTGATCCTATTTTTTATTTGCAGGACCTATTCCCTTCCCCTCCCTCTCACTTACCTTGCTGTCTATAGCTGATCCATCAATCCACATAGAATCAAAGTATTCCTTATCATCAGGGACGGAGCCAGAAATTTATTTTTGGGGGGGCCGAAGTGTATTAAAATTTTTTTTTTGTGACGAAATAAATATATATAATAAGTAAAATTTAGAATCAATAATTATAAAAATAATAAAAACATATAATTATATGGAGAATGATTAAAAATGGTAGCTCTGCAGGGAGGATCTGGGTATGTTCGAAGGGTACGATATCAGAATGTGAGAGTAGATGACGTTTCAAATCCCATTATCATTGACCAATTCTACTGTGATTCGCCGACGCCTTGCCAGAACCAGGTATGATTCACCCTCTAGCTTCATGGTTTTCCAGAATAGCTGGTTAATTGGGAACCAGACGGACTTTGTATTTTCTGCTCTCTTTGGTGAATAAACTCTGAATGATACTAAAATTCGACCAAAAAAAAAAAAAGTGCAGGCAATTGTTTATCTACTCATCCTTAAAATATCCTGACAACGACTTTTTATATCCAGAGTTCTGCAGTTGAAATAAGTGAAATCATGTACAAGAACATTAGCGGGACTTCCAAAAGCAAAAACGCCATGAAATTTGCATGCAGCGACACGGTTCCTTGCAGCCACATTGTGCTGAACAACATCAACCTAGAATCTAGGGATGGTACCGTAGAGACTTATTGCAACTCTGCCATAGGGTTTGGGTATGGATACGTGCAACCCTCTGCGGAATGTCTGACCTCATCAGACAAAGAAAAAATCATCAAGCAGGAGCCTGAGCTTGCCCTCTGCGGAATGGCTGGGCTGGCCGCCGGAATCCCCTATATATAGGGGGTTTTCCGGCGGCTTGGGGGGGGGCTTAAGCCCCCACCAGCCCCCCCTTAAATCCGTGGCTGCTTATCATTCAATTCCTCACTCTGACCATCTTTCTATGTCTCCCCTTTAGTACTTAAACTTAATTCTTTATTAACATTGCTTCTTCCCTTCAGATCATTCCCTTTCTTTTTACAACCAGACTTTATAGAATTCTCCTTCTTAGAACCTTCCAACAAACTACCTTGATTCCTGTCCTTAATTTCCTCCTTCATAGTCTCCTGCACTGCTGTATCAACACTAACCTCAACCAGCTTCTAAGGTAACAAGAGTTGGTCCTGCTCATTTTCTCCCCCACCCCTATTTCATTGAAAGCCTTCAGCACCATTACTTTCTTGATTACTAGAAGACTACTTGCCCTTAACCAAGCTCCATACTGAGCTTCCTTGTTAATATTAACTCCCATCACCCTGCAATTTCTCTCACTATGCCCTATAATCCTACAACAATAGCAGAAATCAAGACATTTCTCATATCTAAATTCTATCCATCTAGCACTACCACCTAGCTTCATTGTAGTTCTCCTCAACAGTGGTTTTGATAACTCCATCTCTACCAGAATTTTTAGATGTTTCCCTCATTCCCCTAATTTGGAATTATAACTTCCTTTATAGAATTGAAAATCCCCCAATCTTCCTACCAATTTCCTTGGTAATCCAGTGGATAGGTAAATTCCATAGCTGAACCCAGATCCAAGTCCTATTTAAAGCTTCATCACTCTGTTCTAACCCATCATTCCACGGTAATACTACTAACGGCAAGTTATCATATATCCATGGTCGCCCCCGTAGTACCCGCTCCATATCTTGAGTATTACTGAATATAAATTGAAACATATTAACACCAATCTCCACTACTTTTAACTTCCTTGCAAAAGGCCACATATTATTTGTAAAACTTTTAATTCCTGCTATGTTTGCAAACTTCTCCCCCACCACTTTCCCAATAATACTCATCTGACATTCGGCTAACCCCTGAAACAAATTCGATCCATCCAATTCAATACCATTGACCTCTTCTTCAGTTAAAGCAAATTTCCTCAACACTTCTTCTAATTCCTCGGTCATCCTAACCAATACCAAGAGTATTCCCTAGTCAACACAGACACAATGAAGATCCATACCAGAAACCTGTCCAAAAATAAAACCAGAAAAACTATGAAAGCATAAGAAGCACCAAAATAGTCCAAAGGAAAATAGGAAAACGATCGACACCGAGTAACTAGATTACTGAAATGGAGAATGGAATCAGAACCAGATAACTGGATCCGAACTGGAAAATCGGACCTGTAAATGGTAAATGAACCTGGAATGAAAACTCTAACAGAAAAACAAGCTCAAAAGAGAGTAAATCAAAGCTTAGCTGAGATTTTCTATATAGCCATCTTCAGTCATCCTACCATGGGAAGACTGCAGACTACGGACAGAAGGACACCAAACGAAGAGGATAACAACATCATGATAACGCGTTATTACTCCATTGAATTCACCATTGATGTAGCAAGCGATGAGGATCTAAGAAATTTTGTTTTGTTTTTTGTTTGTTTTTTGAAGGAAAGTACGAGAAATTTGAAATTTTGAAAAACCAGTTCAAAACACCCACCAAAGGTGATTTTGGCTCCCCACTTAGAGAGAGAAAGTAACCCACCTACAAGAGGGACAACTTTCATTAACAAATTAGTTCTCGGACTTCCTGGCTTTAAATTATTTCATATGTTTTCAGAAGTATAACATTGATTACCACAATTGAAAGAATCAACTTTTCCATTTAACTTGTTACCACAAAATCCAAACGGTGTGATGTAGTGCGCCCTTTTAGTCTGGTTAGTTCATAGAAGATATGTTTGGTCCTGTTTAATAACTCAATTCACTACTTAAATTTAATGAATTTAAATTTTAATATGTTCAGTTGCAATTGATAATAATAAAAAAAAACATCTAAACTAATTAAATGGTACAGCAAACTTGGTTCCAAAAATAAGTGCGAAACTATTCACTTATCACTTTATGTTATATACATTTAAATGTATCAAATTTAATATTTAACTATTCAATAACTTAATGGATACAGACTTTACAATTTAGATTTCAAATTTTAATTTTCAGACTTCAGTTTTATCAAACGCCCCCTTAATGTTATCGACATGTTAAATCTGCAAGAGAGTTTTAAAATAGTGCTGGAGGAGAGTACACGAACAATCTCTGATCTTCAAAATAACCACCACGGAATTGACAGCTACTAAGAAGTTCGGTAGGGTTGAGGCGCATAGAACGCTCTCTTTAAGACGATACGCGCCCCTACGGTACTTTTCAAACCGATGCAGAAGGTATAGCGCGCCGCCTCCAGGATACAACAACCCAACTCTCTAGTTGTTACTTCCCTTTGATCTGCACAACCAAGAGAAGCAGAAGCTTCCCAATATCTTTCTTTGCCCAAAGAAACAGAGTGAGGGAGAAAGAAATGAATGTGAGGAGGATAGTGTTTTAGATAGTCTTTTGTTGAAAGAAGTGTGTGTCAAATTCTTTTGAGAACTCCACTATTTATAGGCTACAAAATCTTAAGTAAAGGAAAATCCAATGTGTAACGGTTTTTCATATTAAAATGTAGTTAATTGGTAGAATTTGTAACCTAAAGAGTGAATTCACGTTTGAATGGGTTATAAAGACTTATTCAAATAATTCTTTTGTAACTCCCACAATAATACATTTGACCAAATAATTCTTTTGTAACTCTTATTTAAAAAAGTAACTCACAATTATAACTCCATTCAAAATGCAATGTAACTCCCACAATTATAATTCCCATAACTCACCAATAAATTCTATTGTAACTCCTTAAAAAGATTTTAACAAAAATTAAGATTTTATTAAAATACGCCAACATTCCCCCACTTATTTTAATAAAATCTGAAAGAGATAAAAGGAAATTTGGGCAAAGTGAGAATATCATGCATAGTGAAAGTGGCATTGCCTTGAAACCTTCACTTAGTGTTTCCATAATCCTCATATTAGAGTCAAAGTGGACTAAAGCCTTGAAACTAAGACTACTTTAAGATATGTAAGATTATGTCACACACATGACATTCAAGATATTAATTAATATGGTTCTTAAGCCAGCACATTTCGGCCTTGTGCTTTATCCCAGATTCATGAATGCTTTAGAAAATTAGCCAAATTCTCATAGGAAGCGGCCTTTACTTCCACACTCATATAGGTGAGTCTATCAAGAATGCCCCTATGACTAAGGCATCCCGCCCATAAAAGGCTATAGAACTCATTAAAAGATTTATATCAAATCTTAACCTTTTCTTCGTCATAGAATCACGAGCATGCTTTACACCATGAGAAGGGATTTAATCTATATGTGCATGCTTTTCACCCAAACCATTCTATGATTCGTTTATCCCTGACCTAGTTCTTGGGATCTCCAATCCCTAGGTAGTTGTATCCTCATAGATTTTTCCAATTTAAAATTTTTTAGGCTCAAGTCCCATTCCCTTTGATGTTTGAAAATTTTGTTCTCTAGCTAGAGCTTTCGTTAATAGATTAGCGAGATTTTCTTTTGATCTCACATGGTCTATATTTATAGCACCATCACATAAATATGATCTCACAGTACTGTGTTTTCTTCTAACAGCTCTGGATTTTCCATTATAATATTTGTTATGTACTCTACCAATTGCAGCAGTACTATCATAATGTAAAAGTATGGGTGGTACCGGTTTATCCCAAACGGGAATTTCAGATAATAAATCTCTTAACCAACTGGCCTCTTCACCGGCAGAAGCTAAAGCTATGAGCTCTGCTTCCATAGTAGATTTAGCAATAATGTGTTGTTTTTTAGATCTCCAACACACAGCTGCACCACCCAAAATAAAAATATAGCCAGTGGTAGATAATGAGTCACCAGATTGAGAATTCCAATCTGCATCACTAAACCCTTCTAGAACAGCAGGGTAATTTTTATAAAGTAAACCATAATTTATAGTACCTTTAAGATATTTCATAACACGAGTAATAGCATTCCAATGATCATAACTAGGTTTACTTGTAAATCTACTCAAAATATTTACAGCATAAGCGATATCTGGTCGAGTACAATCAGTGGCATATCTCAAACTTCGAATTATGCTTGCATATTCATGCTGATTTAACACAAATGCATCATTCTCAGTTGGATATAAATGCACACTAGAATCAAAAGGAGAGGAAACTGGTTTACAATCATAATACTTATATTTTTTAAGTATTTTTTCAATATAATGTGCTTGATCTAACATAATTCCTCTAGGGGTTCTAGTAATTTTCATACCAAGTATTACATTGGCTTCACCCAAATCTTTCATATCAAAATTATTTTTTAGTAACCCCTTGGTATTTTCAATAATATTCAAATTAGTCCCAAAAATTAAAAGGTCATCAACATACAAGCATATGATAACATGAGTATCTGCAATAGATTTATAATAAATACATTTATCACTTTCATTTATTTTAAAATTATTTGATATCATGCTCCTATCAAATTTTTCGTGCCACTGCTTAGGAGCTTGTTTCAAACCATATAAAGATTTTGTTAACTTACACACTTTGTTTTCATGACCAGGTTGTACAAAACCGTGTGGTTGATCCATATATATTTCTTCTTCTAAATCTCCATTCAAAAAAGCTATTTTTACATCCATTTGATGAATTTTAAGATTATGAATAGCAGCAATAGCTATAAGCAATCTTATTGATGTAACTCTTGTTACTGGTGAATATGTATCAAAAAAGTCTATATTTTCTTTTTGCTTGAAGCCTTTAACTACAAGCCTTGCTTTATATTTATCTATTGTACCATCTGGTTTTAATTTTCTCCTAAGTACCCATTTGCATCCAATAGTTTTACAACCAATAGGCAAATCAACTAACTTCCAAGTTTTATTTGACAATAAAGATTCCATCTCTTCATTTATAGCTTCTTTCCAAAAAATAGAATCAGGTGAGTTTAAGGCTTCTTCTATAGTTTTTGGACCACCATCTACAGAGTAAACTAAATAATCTGGTCCAAAGTCCTTTTCTACTCTAGCTCTTTTACTTCTTCTCAAATTTTCATTAGTTCCAAAATTTTTTAAATGTGTAGAGCTAGTTTCATTTATTATTTTTTCCTTTTCACCCCCACTATTTCTTAATTTAAATGGAAATTTATCTTCATGAAAAATTGCGTCAAGCAATTCTATTATAATGTTACTTTCTATGTCATAAAATCTATAAGCTTTACTGGTTAAGGCATATCCAACAAATGCACACTTTCTAGCTCTAACTCCTAATTTAGGAATTTTTGGATCGGCTAATCTAACATATGCCAAACAATCCCACACACAAAAATAGTTTAAATTTGGTTTCCTTTTATTCCATAACTCATAAGGTGTTAAAAGAGTTTGTTTTCCAGGCACTCTATTCATTATGTAATTAGCTGTCAAAATTGCTTCTCCCCAAAAATTCTTTGGTGCACTTGCATTCACCATTATTGCATTTGTTAAATTTATTAAAGTTCTATTTTTGCGTTTTGCTACACCATTAGATACAGGTGAATAAGGTGGAGTAGTTTCATGAACAATTCCTAAAGATTTAATGTAATCAATTAGTCCCAAAGTTTCATATTCTTTTCCTCTATCGCTTCTAAACTTTTTAATTTTCTTGTCAAAATGATTTTCAATTTCTTGTACATATGTTACAAGTTTTTCATGTGTTTCACTTTTATGCTTCATAAGATATACATAAGTATATCTAGAAAAATCATCTATAAAAGTTATAAAATATCTTTTACCACCACGTGTAAGAGTGCCTTCAAATTCACAAATATCAGTATGTATTAATTCAAGTAAATCACTACTCCTTTCTACTTTTACATATGGCTGTTTTGTGATTTTTGTCAAGCTACAATACTCACATTTTTCAAAATCATTTTGAAGCTTAGGTAACAATCCAATATAACTCATATTCTTTAAATATTTAGAATTAACATGACAAAGTCGAGCGTGCCATAAATTAGTACTAGAAGCAATATAAACAGAACTAAGAGATACTTTATTAATTTCAACATTCAATTTGAACATACCATCATATGCATAACCTTTTCCAACAAATGCATTATTTTTTGTAATCACATATTGATCAGAATCTATAATTTGCTTGAATCCAGCTTTGTTGAGAAGATAACTTGAGATTGACTAGCGTGATCTCCGACTGCTTGTGGCGTAGTCCCTTTTGAATGTCCTTCCAAGAGTTTGGTAATTTGTCAATTATAGCGGCCACTTGCATTTGTTCATCCACCTTGATGCCTTCAGATTGAATTTCATGAACTATATTTTGTAGTTCATGTATTTGAACAAGGACAGATTTGTTTTCTGCCATTTGATACTTGAAGTAACGACTACAAGCGTATTTCTTGGCTCCAGCTTCTTCAGTATCATATTTCTTTTGCAAAGCCTTCCAAATCTTTTTAACTGTGGAATAAGAAGTGGAATAGTAATCATAAAACTCATCGGATAAGCAATTAAGAAGATAGTTTTTACAATCTTCTTCATCACTTCTCCATTTTTGAACACTTTGTTCGTGCTCTTGCTTCTGTTGCTCATCCATGTCATCAACACGGATTTTGGTTGGATTTTTGGCCGTAAGTACCCAAGCTACCTTCATGAGTTTTAGGTAGAAAAGTACTTTTTAGCCCATCTTTTGAAGTGTTCGCCATTGAACTTGAAAGGCTTGTTGAGATCTGTAGAACTTCCGATGGGTGTAGGGATAATAGAGTTAGTGTTGCTCTCCATTTGAGTATCGTCTTAAAATTGTTGGAGGAGACTACACGAACAATCTCTGATCTTCAAAATAACCACCACGGAATTGACAGCTACTGAGAAGTTCGGTAGGGCTGAGGCGCATAGAACGCTCTCTTTAAGACGATACGCGCCCCTACGGTACTTTTCAAACCGATGCAGAAGGTCTAGTGCGCCGCCTCCAGGTTACAACAACCCAACTCTCTAGTTGTTACTTCCCTTTGATCTGCACAACCAAAAGAAGCAGAAGCTTCCCAATATCTTTCTTTGCCCAAAGAAACAGAGTGAGGGAGAAAGAAATGAATGTGAGGAGGATAGTGTTTTAGATAGTCTTTTGTTGAGAGAAGTGTGTGTCAAATTCTTTTGAGAACTCCACTATTTATAGGCTACAAAATCTTAAGTAAAGGAAAATCCAATGTGTAACGGTTTTTCATATTAAAATGTAGTTAATTGGTAGAATTTGTAATCTAAAGAGTTAATTCACGTTTGAATGGGTTATAAAGACTTATTCAAATAATTCTTTTGTAACTCCCACAATAATACATTTGTAACTCCCACAATAATACATTTGACCAAATAATTCTTTTATAACTCTTATTTAAAAAAGTAACTCACAATTATAACTCCATTCAAAATGCAATGTAACTCCCACAATTATAATTCCCATAACTCACCAATAAATTCTATTGTAACTCCTTAAAAAGATTTGGCCAAAAATTAAGATTTTATTAAAATACACCAACAAATAGAGCTTGATCGTGTTACTCTTTTAGATGTACAGGGAAGGAAAAGTCAGTTTTTATGATTGACGAAAATGATGCATTGCTACTTGTACGAAAATTATATAGATTTACAGATCAAAAAGAAGTTCGGCCAAACACGGTATATTCAGACGGCCATGCAATGTGAGAGGCAACTACTCAACCAATTAGCATGAGACGAAGAACATAATTAACGTACTCAATAAAAGAAGTTATCGCTTTAATTACTTTTATAGCAAATTATAGTAATTTCTCACGGAAAAAATTGAGGACCTAATTCCATATCTTGGGAATAAGATTAATAACCACCTTCGTTCTAGAATCTGTAGAATTAAGTTGTTTCAAAGTGTCTTGACAATATCCTATGAAAAATTCTACTGTTCCTTTCCGGAAATCAGTTCCTCAATTTATATTCACTAATTGCTTGATACTTTTTCTTTTTTTTTTTTTGAATCAGAGAGGATCAATTACGATAGTAATCGATGTTTAAATTATTAGTGGCTCAATTCAAGACTCTACATATTAGATGTCTTGTGATTCAATTTCTCTATTTTCCTCCCCACTCCTTAAATTCTATCTTTGTCTTACTCTAAAAGAAAATTAAAAACGAAAAAAAGGTTTTACAATATAAAGATTAAAAAAGAAATGCTTATAGACTAACCCCACTTTGCACCCCTAAACTTGTATCACCTTTTTACTTTGCACCTTCAATTTCAATTTTCAACCCTTTGCACTATAAATTCTCAAGTTCGTCCTATTTAAATTTAATGGATGACAACTTTAGTAAAATTAACGGCATAAAGGATCCAACAAATCAATGATATTATTTTGAAAGTGGTCAAAAGGTGCCTAGATATCACAGCAAAAATAAAACAAGACATCATCATTAATTTGCTCCATACAATATTAGTGATTGAAACTATACAAATCAATGACAATGTGCTGAAAGTGATTAAAAAAGGGGGAAGGGTTGAGTTGAGTGATAAGGAGAGAGAAATTGTAAATAAAAGATCTTGGTTTCAAGATCTCCCACTTATACAAAAAAAAAGGATTAAAAAAACTAGGTATCCCAAGTAGAACAAAATAGTATGTTGTCCTTAATTTTCACCATTCTTTATCTTGTTAATTTTGTAAACATAATTATTGATTAGACTTCAAAATGCTCAAAATTCAGTTTAGGGTGTAAAGTATCTAAAATTGAAATTTACGGTGTAAAATAAAAAAAGTGATACAAGTTTAGAAATGTAAAGTGAAATTGTTCCAATACTTATTTCACAATCTAACAATGATGTTAACCTAAGAATATAATATCAAAAGCGACTGTAGCATCTTCCCCTATCATATAGTTGTAATTTCAAAATTACTTATATGAGTTTTTGCCACTAAAATTGTAGTAATCAGTTTTGCATAAAAAAAAGAAAAGGAAAAATTTGACACTCTTTTGCATATAAATTATGAGTTTAAAGTATATCCGCATCATTTTGATTTGGGGCTTTTTAGCCACCCAATAATTTATTGCCAACTAAACTTTTTTAAGTATTTCATTGTAATAACAATGTACTTGTATTTACAAAATCTTCATATTTGCTATTCCTTTTGTTTTTCTATTTTTGTTTAAAGTGATTTACACATTTTTTGCCATTTAATTTTTTTCCTTCTCTTTATTTGTTCAAAAGCAATTTTTCTTTATTGTTTGTTTCCTTTTTATATTCTTTTTTAAATGTAATTTAGCCACCTTTTACCTTTTTCTTTAAGAAAAAACACTATTGGTGTTATAATTGTAAATGTGACAGCTAGCCCAAGGCTAATTTCTTGAAGTATCATCGATACAAAAAAATGACAAATTTGGTGTTTCAAAGGACTTTATTTCAAAATTAGGGTTGCCGCAATTGAGAAAAGTGGCGTTCAACAAAATTCAATTTATGTTAGGTCTCCTTTTTAATGTTAGACCAAATTGAATTTTCAAGATTCTTTTTTAATAAAGTTTGCATCCAGAAATGGATGCGGCGAATTTTAGTGACCGTTGATCAAACGCTAGTAGCTGCATGCTGCGTCAGGCCATAAAATGGATGCGGCGAAACGCGAATGGTATGAATCGGAGCCATTGATTCAACGCAAATCAACGGCTCAATGGGTTCGATAAAAACAATGAATTTTTGGCTATAATTACCTCACCAAATTCATCCATTTCACCTGCACAACCCCATTTCTCTACTTCCATTTCTATACTTCGCCTCTAACCATATCCCCCAATTTAACCTCTTTGTTTAACAGTTGAATATGTTTCATAAATGCTTTGTACTTCTTAGCTTCATTTGCAGCCTTGGCAGCCCACACAAGATCCTTAAGTCTAAACAAAAATAAATTGCAAAGCTTTTAATTCAAATAAGGGAAAATTGTTTAAAACGTCCCTCACATTTTACAAGATGACTTTTTTCGTCCCTCACCTTTAAAAGTGTAATTTTACGTCCCTTACAAATTCACATTGACCAAATTTGGTCATTACCTAGATTTCCGACTAGTTTTTGGGTGGAATCCACCATATGGCTTGCATGTGATCATTTTTTAAGGGCAAAATTGTCAAATCAAATTTTTACATAATCTGATTCATAGTCCCTCACATTTCACAAAATAAATTTTTTTGTCCCTAACATTTTACAAAATGAATTGTTTCATTTCTCAAATTTCAAAAAATGAAATTTTCCATCCCTCACATTTTTCAAAATAAATTTTTTCATCCCTCATTGATCATGTGTACGAATAGCTTTTTTTCTATAAACCCACGTATATATCTATTTGATTTTTTCTGAACAGTATGAATAACATGTAATTTATCTCTATTGGATTTCATCTAAACATGCTAATTGTAGTTATACACATGCTATTCAATAGATATACATAGAAGTTTAAAACTAATAATTTTATTTGAAACCCATGTATATATTTATATGATTTCACAATTTGAACCTATACAATATTTGTGACATTTCTCTTTTGGTAATAATTTATTTATTGAGTTGTATAATAATGTCATCTAATTAATGAGTTCTAACTCGAATTCTATAATTGTGCTAACAAATTTCAGTTTAAATATGAAATTTCTACTCGACACTTTTAAGACCAACAGTTGAATTATTTGCCTTGTGATTGTCTTAAAATTTGAAAGTGCCAATCACTTATTTCTTTTTGCCATACTTTTCTTTTGTTTATTTTTTATGTCCAAATTTAATTCGATATAAACACTCGATAATATTTAGAATTAAATGTCTTCTTTATTTTCAAATTTCAAGTAAAAGAAAATGAATATAAGTGAAAAACTAACAAATTTTTTAAACCCATGTATATATCTATTTGATTTCACTTGAGCAGTACGAATATTATGTAATATATCTCTATTTGGTTTCACATGCTATTTGTACTGTTCAGATGAAATCAAATAGATATATACATGGATTTTAAAAAAATTATTCACACACATGATCAATAAAAGATAAAAAATTCATTTTGAAAAATGTGAAGGATGAAAAAATTCATTTTGTAAAATATAAAGGACGAAAAAATTTATTTTATGAAATGTGAGGAATTATGAATCGAATTATATAAAATTTGATTTGACAATTTTGTCCTTAAAATATGATTACATGTAAGGCACGAGAAGAATTCCGATCAAAAACTAGTCGGAAACCTAAGTAGGGACCAAATTTGATCAATTTGAATTTGTAAGGGACGTAAAATTACATTTTTAAAAGTGAGGGACGAAAAAAGTTATTTTGTAAAATGTGAGGGACGTTTTGAATGATTTTCCTTATCAATCATAATTATGCAAAAAAGAAAAAAGGATAGTTGGTGCATTTACACAATCTTCAATTTAACACATGAAAATTTTCAATTGAGTAATTACATCAGTGAGTTATTCTACTATATAAATAATAACCCAGAAATCTTGACAATTCAAAGATATATAAAAATTCTTACAAATCCCAAATGCATACACGAGATGGAAGCGTATGATCTTGTAATTTTGCTGTTATGCTTGCCATTCAAATATCTCAAACTCAAGATACTAATTGTGTTTTTTTTAAGTCTAGCTTAATCGCTATTTCATCTTTATTTCTTGAGTTTCTCTATAGTTCTAAGATGATAATCAAGTTTTTTGTTTTAAGAAAGGAAAAAAAAAAGAAAAAAGTTGGCTAAATTACATTTAAAACTAAAGATAAAAAGAATTAAAAAATTTGTAAATGCAGTGAACAAAAAAATTGCTTTTAAACAAATAATGAAAGGGAAAAAGGTTAAGGATTAATCTTTCCTATACTGACAGTGTATACACTATCAACGTCGGATGAATGACAACTATGTAAAATTTGAATTTGAAATTCAACTTTTGCACATATATCATGAATCCAACAATGATAGTGCATATACCGACAGTGTTAAAAAGATTTATTCAAAGGTTAAATGGTAAAAGTTTGGTTAATTACTTTAAACAAGAAAGGAAAAGAAAAAAAAAAGGAATATGAAATAATTATATGATGTGGATGTCCGTTTATATTCTCAAGAAGATAGATTCATATATTCTTCCTAGATTCATTGGTACATTGGATGAACCCATTTATGGATGTGTTTGAAATACTAAATTCATGTATTAGTATTTAATAGGGTTCATGTACCTTTAATTTTGGATCACCTATATGTAGGGGTGAATCCTACTTCATTTGTAACATTGGAAGTATTTTGATCAGTGAATAGAATAATACTATAGTTCTTCTCTCTCTCTCTCCGCTTCCCACTTTACTATTCCGATCCCTACGTTAGTAGTTTATTTTATTAGTTTTACAACATGTTATCAGCACGAGCCTCTACCTTGAGCGAAGGAAAAGTACAAGTCTTTACCTTGAGCAAAGGAAAAGCGCGAGTCTAATCTTTGAGCAAAAGTGAAACACGAGACGCTGTCAAGATTCTGCCCGAACAACTTTTGACTACTTATCGAGGTAAAATTCTTTCCTACGAATCTATTGCATATTCTTATGGCTAATTTCTTTAAATGCCCTGAATGCGTGTGATGATTGATTTGATAGTAATTGACTTTTTTTCCTAAAGAAGAAATGTATACCAAATATTTGAGACTATATAATGGTGATGATAACATTTGTCTCATTGATAGTGCTACTACGCACACTATATTGAAAAATAAAAACTATTTTTCTTCTTTGGAGATGGGAGAGACAAATGTTAATACCATCAGTGGTGGTGCAAAATTAATTGAGGGCTCCGGAAAAACTACTCTATTTCTCCCTGAAGGAATTAAAATTGTCATAAATAATGCACTACTCTCTCCCAAGTCTCGAAGAAATTTATTGAGTTTTAGAGATATCCGCCAAAATGGATATCACATCGAGACAATGAATGAGACAAATGGTGAATTTTTATTTATCACAAATACCATTTCTGGGGGGAAATGTGTATTAGAAAAATTGCCTTCATTTTCTTCTAGCTTATATTATACACAAATAAGTGTTGTTGAAATTCATCACCTAGCAGATCAGAAGTCTACTCATTCCAATGATTTTATGATTTGGCATGATCGTCTCGGACACACCTGGATGTTGCTGATTTCTTTGAGCATCTTGAAGATGCAAAATGATCATATATTTAATATTTAATATTTGTCTAGATGTTTAATATGTTGTTAGTTTTGCAAGATTGTCAATTACTTTGGTATGTTGTTAGTTTTATCAATTTACTTTGTAAATATCAATTCTCACATCTTTTATTCATGTTTATTTTTGTTTTCTTCCTGATGAAGAAATGGATATTAAATTGAGACATTAAATGAGTCTATAATAGAGATCATGTTTAGAAATAGTTGTCGTCATGTTATCATATTATCAATTTACTCTTCATGTTATCATGTTACTAATTAGCATGTTATCATGTTATCAATTTACTAATCAGCACGTTATCATGTTTTATCGATATAGTTATTTTCATTCTCCTTTGATTTATAATCATCACCTGCAGTAAATCAGAAGTTTACTGATTCCTAGGCCTGTCAACGGGTCGGGTCCGGCGTATTATACCGGACCCGGATCCGACCCGTTTACCCGACGGATCTTTTACTCTATGTTCCGGATCCGGATCTGACGGATCTCGGATCCGGGTTGGGTCTACCCGAAAAAATTTATCAAAACTTACAATTTCTAATAAAAATGAGAAAAAAATATATTTGTAAACTAATTTCTAACTAATACAAAAAAAAATCAACTAAGAAAAGAAATCAAATTAACTTTACTCAAATACATCACCCTAATTAAATTATATTGATAAATATATATATTTTAAATCATTAATTCATTTATATCCGAATTCGGGCCTAATACGGGTTGGAATACTATATTCCGTATCCGATCCATTTTTTTGTTTGACAAAACGGATTTGGATCCAAGTAACGGAATTAAATCCTTACCCGTACCCGCAATAATTTCACGGATTCGGGTCTAAACCAGGACCGTTGATAGGCCTACTGATCCCAATGAATATATGATTTGGCAAAAATCAATGTCGACAAGTATTTTATACATACCCCTTTATATTATACATGACTCCAAAAGAAATTTATGTCGGGTATGCATCACCTAGAAGAGTGATCTATTGAATAATTTATTTATTCTGATGAGCTACGATTCCCGACATTAGGGGGAGACAAAGATCAACCGAAAGGAAATCATCTGAAAAATTTGGATTTTCTCGATCCTCATACAAAATAACGTGAACTAGAAAGTTATATTTATTGACTCCAAAAGAGTCATTAAATCAACTATTCCTGCAGGAAATTCTCTTGTTAAAATTGATGTTCCTGAAGGACATGCACAAGTGTTACAAATAAAGGCCGGCCTACCTATATAAGGTATAAATTGATTTCAAATATTTTCGGAGATTAAATAAATGTCATAACAAAATTTAACCTCGTGAAGAGGTCGCTCCCGAAGAGCCAACTCCTAAAGAGAATGAAATTATAGAAAATTTAATTTGAGCCTAATGAAGTGTAGCACTTGATATTATAGAAGTTGATAAAGATCATGAACCTAGATTCATAGATGAATGTCGGCATAGAAATGATTGACCAAAATGGAAAGATGCGATACAATCTGAATTAGATTCACTGATTAAAAGGAAAGTTTTTGGACCTGTAGTCCAAACACCTGAAGGTGTAAAGTCAATTGGATATAAATGAATTTTTGTGAGAAAAAAGAATGAAAAGAATGAAATTGTGAGATATAAAGAAAGACTTGTAACCCAAGATTTTTCACAAAAGTTTGGATTTGATTATGATGAAACGTATTCACCTGTAATAGATACGATCACATTTAGGTATCTTCTGAGTATTGCAGTGCATGAAAAACTTGATATGCGTCTGATGGACGTTGTCACTGCTTATTTGTATGAAAATCTTGAAAATGATATTTACATGAGAATTCCTGAAGGATTCAACATGCCTGAAACATGTAAATCAAATTCTAGAGATGTGTATTCTATTAGAATACAAAAGTCTTTGTATGGGTTCAAGAAATTTGGACGGATGTGGTATAACCGCCTCAATGTATGCTTAACTAATGAAGGTTATACCAATGACCCAATATGTCCATGTGTTTTTATCAAGAAAAATGGATCAAATTTTGTGATTATTGCTATATATGTTGATGATTTCAATTTGACTAGAACTCCTGAAGAGATCCAAAAGGCTGTCGAATATTTGAAGAAAGAATTTGAAATCAAAGATTTTGGAAAGACAAAATTCTGCCTTGGTTTACAAATTGAGCATTTAGAAAGTGAAATTTTTATCCACCAAACTGCTTATACCCACAAGGTATTAAAGCGGTTCTATATGGATAAAGCACATATATTAAGTACCCCAATGGTCATCAGATCATTAGACCCGAATAAGGATCCTTTTAGGCCACGAGAGAAACATGAAGAGATACTTGGTCCTGAAATACTATATCTCAGTGCAATCGGTGCGCTAATGTATCTTGGTAATTGTACAAGGCCAAATATATCATTTATTGTGAATTTATTAGCAAGATTTAGTTTCTCGCCTACAAGACGACATTGGAATAGTATTAAACACATTTTTCGCTATCTCCAAGAAACAATTGATCTTGGTTTGTTTTATTCAAATAAATATAAACCTGAGTTGCTTGGATATGTTGATACTAGATATTTATCTGACCCACATAAAGCATGATCTCGGTACAACCATTTCTTGGCGTTCTACAAAACAATTCTTAACTGCCATTTCATCAAATCATGCTGAAATAATAGCAATTCATGAGGCCAGTTGAGAATGCGTTTGGTTAAGATCAATGACCCACTACATCCGGAAGAGTTGTGGGTTATTCTCCTAGAAGAAAAATCCTCTAACAATTTTATATGAAAATAATGCAGCTTGTATAGTTCAATTAAAAGGAGGATATATTAAAGGAAATAGGACGAAACTCGATTTGTAGAAAAATAGTAAGATTAATGTGCTACAAATCCGATTAGATAATAATTTGATAGATTTATTTACCAAGGCATTGCCGACTGCTATATTTAGAAAACTGGTGAAGAATATTGGAATGCATCGGCTAAAAGATCACATATAATGTTTGCATCAGTGGGAGAAATTATTACACAAGAATAGTGTACTCTTTTTCCTTCACTAGGGTTTTTGTCCCACTGGATTTTTCTCGAGTAAGATTTTAATGAGACATATTCTTTGTCTAATGGACATCCAAAGAGGAGTGTTATAAAATAATTATAAGATGTGGATGTCCGTTTATATTCTCAAGAAGATAGATACATATATTCTCCCTAGATTCATTGGTACATTGAATGAACCCATTTATGGATGTACTTGGAGTACTAAATTCATGTATTAGTATTTAATAGGGTTCATGTACCTTTGATCTTGGATCATCTATATATAGGGGTGAATCCTAGTTGATTTGTAATCGAGAAGTATTTTGAACAGTAAATAGAATAATATTATAGTTCTTCTTTCTCTCCGCTTTTCACAATACTATTTCAATCCCTACTGTTAGTAGTTTATTTTATTAGGGGGCGTTTGGTAAGAGGGTATCGGAATGGGGTTATGGAATAAACCCCATAACTCATGTTTGGTTTACTGGTATTGGAATTGAAATATTGGAATGATATCTAAAAATATGTCATTTCTCCATTCCTGACTAAGTTCGTGGGTTTTGTCCAAAACCCAAATCTTATTCCCGGTCCCTCTTCTTCCTCTCTTTTTCATTATTTCCGTCGCCTTTCTCCCCCCAATTCTCTGCCCTAATTACCCCTTAAAAACACGACAAGCTGGAGCTTTTGCCGTGGGAAGAAGAAAAAAAACGAATGAAAACCACATCTGTGCTACTAGAGAGGTACGCAAGTTTTCTTCTGTTTGTTTTCTTGTTCCAAGTTCTCTATTCTCCAAGTCCATAAACAAGAATAATTTGTGCAATAGTGGATCTTCTTCTGCTGATTCTCAATCTTCCATTTCCCTTGTAGATTGCTCCTTAAAAGGTTTGTATCTCTAGTTTCTTTAGATTTTTTGCTCTTGGGAGCAGTACGTACTATGCTTTCTGTACGGTCCGGCAAATCTGCACACTTTTCTTATTTTGTTTTCTCTTCTGATATTAGCAGTTAGCAGATCTTCATGATTCTTGAGCTTTAGTGCTTCTTTTTTGTGGGTTCTGGCTCTTTTTTGTTTTGTCTTCCGCTATTGACTTTGTGGGGTCAAAATGAAAATCATAGTTTATTCCATCATCTTCTTGAATGCTGATCTCAAATGCAACCCAAAAAATGCAAAAGAATCCAAAACCAATAAGCATCAGATTTGTATCAATAGGATGAAGTACGGATCTGCATCATATCACCAAAGGTTCCCCACTCGCAAATCGAATTGGAATTTAGGCGTTACTCAAACCATTGATTTTGTGAGTTGAGTTATCACTTGAAACCCACCTACTTCATATTGGTGCAAGATTAGAAGTGCAGACCGTGGAATATTATAAATTTGTTAAATAGCCTGAAACCCGCTTGCGGGTTTCCCCCTTATGTAAAATGACTAAAAGCTGCGTTTCTGTTCTATTTATATCAAACACATACTCTCAAACCCTCACCTGAAGGGTGAGGATGAGAGGGGAGGTTTGCTGGGCATCCTAGGGCCCTCCGATGGGCATGTGCAACTCAACGCAGCTTGCATGTAAAATTTTTTTTTTTTTAAGTAATTTGTTAAATAGCCTGCCTGAAACCCGCTTGCGGGTTTCCCCCTTATTTTCGTCTATTCACTCAGCTCCGTCTGTTTTGACGATTTTCGTCCACTTTTCAGGTTAATTCAAACCACGGGGTATCGACTGGTATGATATGAAACCACAGGGGGTTTTTATGTATGATTGCTTAACCACAGGGGGATTTTTTGTTGTTTACCCTTAAAAATACAAAAACCTGCATAACTCTCCCCAACATATGACAAGATTATTAATAAGATTTATGTAATTTTTCTTTTGAAACTCTAAGACAAGGTTTATTGTCAATTTTACAGGTAAGGTTAAAATTGGAAATTTATTAGATTCCATTCCGAAAGAACCAACGAACCAAACATCAAGTATAGTAATGATACCCATTTCAGATACTTGAACCAAACAGATGTATTGGAATGAAAGGTCTCATTCCAAACCCAGGATATCCGATTCCAAATCCGAATCCGATTCCAAGCTGCGAACCAAACGCCCCCTTAGTTTTACTACAGGAATAACGGATGTCAAGATTGTATAAAAGGACGGAGCACTCATAGAAAGCTTATTGAATGACTGAGAAGCCCAAAGCACATTCAATAAAATGCAGAGTTTTCCTCCACCGTGGAAGTTATATAGCTGGTTACACACAGAGAGCTTTCCGGCCGGTGGCACCACCCAAAATTTCGTCGCGGCAAAACCCCAAGGCCCAATGATCAGACACACATTTAAACCCAGAGAAATCTCTCTCTCCTCCCCTGCTTCACCCACCAGCTCCACCTCCCATACACCCTCCAAACCAAACACTCCTCAAGAACAAGAACAGGAACAAGAACAAGATCAAACCCTTCCCAAGAGCCCATGTCACGGCTCCTCCTCCTCCACTTTACCATCATCTTTATCAGAAGCAGCAATTGTTATAGCCAACAATGAAGATCTCTTAACTCAAATTTTACTTTGTTTGCCCCCAAAATCCCTACTCTGTTTCCAATCTGTTTCCAAATGATGGCTCTCAACCATTTCCAACCCCCAGTTTCCGCCGTCTCCACTCGCTGGTTTACCCCACCAGCGCTGCCTCCTGCTCCCCCGCCTCGCTGCTTTTGCTTCGCCGGGATCGCTCTCCCCTTGTTTTCGATATCATTGCATTCCGCCCGGAGGAGGTAAATTCGATGGCCAGCATTGTATCTCACTTGAATGCTTTCTTATACGGTCGCATTTCAGCTTTTCATTCTTGCAATGGTTTATTAGCTATGGTGTTCAGCTTTTCTTGTTCTCGGGTTAAAGAATTTGTGGTGTATAATCCTACTACTCGGGAGTTTAAGCTTATTCCAACGATCGATACTGTAGATTGCTATAAAGTTCTGAATATTGTGTTTGACCCTGTAAAGTCTGATCACTACAAGCTTATTTGCATATGCTGGGATCGCTCTGAAAGTTCTGTTTATAGATTCTCTGTATACTCATCTGAAATTGGGGTTTGGAAGAATACTGGAGAAATGGAGATCGAAGAATTGATTTGTGAACGGGGAGTGTTATCGAATGGTGGTCTTCATTGGATTAGTCACTGGAATTACAGCGTATGCTTTGATGTTGATAATGAGTGCAGTGGGCCGCATAGGTACGCCATAAGGGAGCCCGGGAAACATGCAGATGTTGGGTATTTTGGGGAGTCAGGGGGCAGTCTGTTTTATATTGATGTAAATGAACCCCAAGGGATGCTGTTTGATGTTTTCGAGTTGGAGTTGAAGAGGAACTGCCTGTATTGGAGTGTCAAGTATCAACTTGATCTTGCGCCCTTGACTACTCTGTATCCGCAGATGTTAAACGAGAATTGTTCTCTCTCATTTGAGGAGCGATTTGAATTCTATACAACTAGTTTTCTTGTGGATGAGAAAAAAAAGAAAGCGAGCCTTGTCATATCACTTGCTGGTAAAATTATTTCTTATGATATTAACAAGCTGACTATATTGGAGCTTGCCAATGTAGAGGTGGATGCATATTATGGTCCCAGGAGAGGTTTCTACAGATGGGATTGGGCTTCCCAACATGTCAAGACATTAGTTTGTCTTTAATGGGTCTGATCTTGTTTTGATGTGAAGCGACTTAGCGGTCCCTGCATTTTCCTTCTGATCAATAGTAAGGTTGGTAAAGGTTGGGCAATCGTGTTCTTTTCTTAGACAAGGTTGGGTGGTGGTGATAGTTCTCCTACTGATCCATAGTCATGTTGCTTAGACTAATGTATCTTAGCGGCTTCTAGGTTTCATATTTTTTGGTAAATTGCTAATATGGCTCTTGAGTCTTGAAAATCTAATGATAGATGCTTCAAGCTTTATATGCCTTGTAGTAGATTTCTTAGTTTTATTTTGATTCAACTGACAGAAGCCTGTTAAGCTAAGTTGTGAAAAGCCATCTCGAAATGCCTTTGAGAATGTGGTGTTTAAAAATTAAGGGGAAAAATGTATTCATTGAGCATGTAAATAGTTTTTGGTGCTGTAGTAACTACTAACTGAGTTGCTCTATAGAACATAACTATTGTTGAGATTTCTTGAATTCTTCAATTGAAATGATTGAACATGTTAACTATTGTTGAGTCTATAACAGCTGTCAGGTTAAAAATCGATTGAACATGTTAAAATGATTCTATTTGTTGTTTCATACTCTGTAAAGCATTCTTTACAAGAGAAAGTGAATGGTGAAATTTTGCGGTGATACTTGTATGCTTGGATGACTGATCCTTGGGAGTAACAAGAGCTGTCAATACTTGAGAAAGAGAAACTAGTGTGAATTGAAGAATTTGGATGAATTTGTATTTCAAATCCGCTTTTCAAATGCTTGGCAAACTTAATAGGGAGTTCATATTGAAGTACAATCAGGAGGGATTTTGGCTGTTAAAAGTAGTGAATTTGAAATCCAGCAAATTACTTGTCATCTCAAATGACGCTTTTAGCAGCCAAATCCTCTTCATTTCCTCCCTCAACTTCCCATCTTCGCCGCCCCTACCGTATAATGCAAGAAACTAGAAAAAAACAGCCATGTTTGGTGGTTCTTTAGTTGTGCCCAACTCTTCTTTGTCAATTTTTTTCCATCTTGTGATGACCCTCAGCCAGACGAAGTAGTCCACTAAAGGAAGCTCTAGATTCTTTTCCTCCCAAATACACTTATTTCAAATCGTTCTTTCGATCCAAATATTGCACCTGATATAATTTGGAGATCGTAAGCAGATCTTAATTGCATGATCCATCAGCTGTGAGACTTCATACTCCTCCCCAGCTGATCAAGAACCCTGAAACTAAGTCAATCTTGAAATTCTGGATTTCTAGAAGCAACAACTCTCTCCCCCTATGCCGTAACCATTGATTTTCTGTTGACAAGAAGTATTACTTCTCGTCAGCATTATTATTTTATGCATTTCTTGGTGAATTTTCCATCAAATGGCAATCTTGCTTGAAGCCACATGAGCTCTTCATGGGGTTCAATTGATGAGGATCTCAATTGATTAGTAAAGATTTTTGACAATCAACTCATTTTTTCCGGGCTCAATTGATAAAGAAATAGCTTCAGTCCTGAGCTCAAAATCAGACTCTAGTGGTGCTTCATCAATATTGTGTTTGATCATTAAAATTGCAACTTAACCATTAAAACAAATTGATTCCTTATCTTTGACATTTTAACTGAAATATTGGTCACTAAGTATAAAAATGTTTCATTTGAAAGTACGCACTTCGAGCACATAAAAACTTTAGACGGCTTGATTGCTATTCTTCTATTTTTCTTTTTGGGCTATTTAAATGAATAATGTACTTTTTTTTATTGACAATTAAAAGATGTCACTATCTAGTTTTATTGGTCTTCTCAAGACAGGGAAATTTAACTTTAAAATTCAATTTGCCAAAATCAACCTCAATGAAATTTCAAATAACAAAATCATCCTGGCAAAATAACAATAGAGATGGATTCTAGAAAAAATGGAATTCAAAATTAATTTTTCAATCTTCCATGGGGCAAGCATGTGTGTGTGTGTGTGTGTGTTTTTTTTTTTTCCTCTAATGTTTTTGTTAAGGGTCTAAAGTTGGGAATTTTGGAGGGCTTTTGAGAGTATTGATATATTGCACGGTAGGATTCAGAAATCTTCCAAATTGGGGACGGATTAGGTTGGATTGTAAGGTGAAAGGGGTTATAAATATACTCAAAAAAAAGTATTGATGCAAAATATCAGCCAAAATAGTTGAGTTTACACTTTACAAAATCAGATGGATCAATCCACCAAAGAACAGAGTTAGTAATACATTTAGCATATTATGCAAATTCACGAGTTACCCTATTACAACATTTTCTAGCCCAAACAAAACAAGTCATTATTATTATTATTATTTTGTTTTAACACAATGCAACACAAAGCACAAGTAACAATAATGTTCAACAGGGACACATCTAATTTCTTCTACTGATCCTTTTTTTCCCTGGCGCTTAGAGTAAAACATTACAGTGAATAGTTGCTACAATGGTACATTCGTGTTTTGTTAATACTTCCACTGCAAAATGAGGACTTTTTTTTTTTTGTGCAAAACTAAATATGGTTAGGACCCTATGTTTTCTGGTATATTCTTGTTTTGTTAACACCTCTTCTACTGCAAAATTGAGGACATTGTTCATGAGCAAAATTAAAGATGTTTATGACCCAAATGGACAACTTTAGAATTGTTCTGGAAATTTGATGTCTATACTTATGAGAGACTTCAACTTCTGTACAAAGCTCAAGTGCAATTCTGAACTTCCCCTACTTAATGCCATTGCAAATTTGCACTTGCCACTACTTGTTTCAGACTTTAAGTTAATGTTGAATTTGATAGACTAAGCTCTAGTCATCATGCTGGACCTGCTGTACATAAACCAAATTCAAGAACAAGAACAAAATCAAACCATAAAAAATCCATGTTGTCCATCAGTTCTAAGAGTTCCCAGAGTTCAATTGTTATCAAAAATTTCTGGATGATATTTGATAATCACAAATGAAAGAATCCTCCAATTTTAACTCATTAGCATAAAGTTGAATGATTACATATTAGAAATCCAACATCTGAAACAAGTGTAAAACAAATTCAGCGAGGACGTTTAAATATTGAAACCTCTCGCTTAACCACTAGACCAAGGCCTTCTCGGCAACTCATTGTAGTTTGAGTCTAAACTATGGTTTTAATTTATTGGTGAGGAAACTCCGAATCCCACAAACGTGAAGGCCCAAAAGTAAAAGTATTTAGAATTGAACCAAAAATCACTAGTTACTTAACTAATGTCTTTTATTAGGAGTTGACTCTTGAGGACTTGTTAACTAAATAAGAACGTCGAACTGGGGCTATTTATGTGAGTTGTAAACATGAATCATTTGTCACGACTATTGGGCTTTCATAAGTGTATTTTTGGTGGTTTCCTTTGATGGGCTTTAGGAGATGCGTGAACTAATGGGCTTTTAGGAAGCATTTCCATGATATGACAGCTATGATCTCCGCTGGGTTTTCAGACCTGAAACCCAGTAAATAAATGGGTTTACCAGAACGAATTTCTTTTAATCTGTAGCCTTCAAAACCTGCAGTCCTAGCCCAAATGATAGTTGTTATTGTTCCTTTCACTATTTTGATGTTCATTTTGAGTTAGAAATAATCAGTTACATCAAAAGATATAATCAATATAATTAGAATCATCTTCTCATAGAATTATTCTACTTAAAGTTTATAACAAATTGTTGTGTACAAAAAAATTTTTATTTTGCATGGTTTTTTATCATCCCTCCACAACTATGATATTTTCGTCCAATCATTATATAAATCTACCCATAATCTTTGCATTTCTTGAGCTCTCTAATTATCTAATTATTAATTATCAAACCTTCTGCTTCCCCAATTCAAAGATTGCAACAATTGTGATGATTGTTATTTTGAAATACATCATGTGTAAGAAAGTTATACAAGATTCTACAAAATTTACAACTAATCAAAGGAAAAGATGATTGGTTCATGATCCCAAAGAGGGCATAGTGATTACGAGAATAGTTACAAGACAATGGAAGCCTTGAGATGTAGAATCCTTTTTTTTTTTTTTAATTATTTACCTCCCAACTTATTAATCTTGCTTTACTTACTTTGCTCAAATATAATGCAACCAAACTGTTTTAAGTATTTAATCATCAGCAAGCAGCTCAACCATCTTTTTCCCAACATTATCACCTCGAAAAAGTCCTGCAAAAGCAGATGGTAAGCTTTCCACACCATGTGAAATGTCTTCAAGAACATGCAACCTCCCGCCATAAAGGTGCTCAAGTGTGGTTGAAAGGAAATCCTTATAGACTTTCTTGTAATGATCAGCAGCTAGAAATCCTTGAATTGTGATCCTTTTGTACACAACATTCACCATGTTTGGAGCTGCCCTTCTCCCTTTGTCAGTATATTCGGAAATAGCACCACAAACAGCAACTCTTCCAAAAGGGTTCATGTTTTCAATTGCTGCTTCTAGCATCTCTCCTCCCACATTGTCAAAATATATGTCAATCCCATCAGGGAAGTACCTAGAGTAACAACATTCAGAAATTAGAGAATTCTATCTTATACTGGCATCTTCATTTAAAGAAATCTGAACCCATGTTTAGAAAGGTTGCACTTTAGGTGAAATTTTTGAAGTACATAGCTAAAAAGCTCACTGGTATTCTTGACATTCAAGAAAAGGGAAGGGCTGAGTTACCTTTTAAGAGCCGACTTAAGATCAGTTTCTTCTTTGTAGTTGAATGCTTCATCGAAACCAAGCTTCTCCTTGAGCAAGTCTACCTATAGTATTCTCAAGGTAACATAGAATTTTATTATTGTAACCATTACTACTATTGTTCAAGTCTGAAAGGGATAAAAAGGACCAAACAGTATAGTCAACAAGACAATATAGAACCAAAGACAACAGGAAATTGAAGTAACCTGACCCTTTTCCCAGGACAGCATATTTATTTTGTTCAATTTTAAATAATTTGTTCCAACCTTACCAAGAATCTCTAGCGTGGCTGGGCTTAATTCTTCCAAAATAATCAATTAAAACAAAATGACAGGAAAAAAAAAACTCGAAATGTATACGAGTCCATCTCTGACCTTTCTTTGGCTACCAGCACAGCCCACAACATAGCACCCAAAGAGCTTTGCATACTGCCCCACTAAACTTCCCACTGATCCTGAAGCACCAGAGACAAATAGTTTTTCTCCTTTCTTAGGTTTGCACACCTCAAAAAACCCAGCATAAGCTGTTATCCCGCTCAATGCTGCATTATTCATGAGACCAAATAAAAATAAAGGGGTGCCATGTTCAAAAAATACAATGTTAATCATGTCTTAAAAGCAAAATTATAACATATTGACATGCTTATGATGATAAAAGGATGATAAAGGCTTACATAGAAGGGCTACATGGTAAGAAAGTGGAAATTCCATCATCTCTATCTTCCTTAACTTGGCCCCTTCCATTTTGCTGGGGCTCATTTTTATGATACTGTACTCTCCCCAGCTCATGCAGTACCACGAGACCAAGTCACCCTCTTTAAATTCAGGACTGCCAGAAGCGACAACTCTCCCGATGCCATCACCATTAATTTTCTGTTAACAAGACTTAGTTAACTCTTGTCATCATTGCTGTGTTTGCATCTCTTCATAAAACTTCAATACAATCAAGATGTCATCAATCAACAATGAGTAGCCAGTTAGTAAGCTGCAACTTACCTGGCCAGGGTTTATGGCGCCTGCAAAGTTCATATCCTGCTGAAAGCAACCCGGGCTCTTCATGCGGTTCAGTTGGTAAGGATCAACTGATAAGTACAGATTCTTCACGATCACATCATATTTTCCGGGCTCAATCCATAAAGAAAGAGCTTCTGTCCTGAGCTCAAAATCAGACTCCAGTGGTGCCCCATCAATGTTATGTTTGATCACTACGTACCTGTTTGTTACTTCCATTGAAAGTTCTTATTATTAAGCCTCAAAGCTTCAGAATTCTGCAGTGAATGAAGAAGGCAATAGCTCCTCCCAGTCCCAGAGGTGGAATCGGGCCAAAAATCCTCTCTCTTACAGCCAAAGCAGCAAATGATTCTTGTTAAAGTCGTTGGACTTGTTGTTTGTTATGCCTACTAACCTTTGCTAAGAGATGCGGTGGGTAGAATAGGATTTGGGGTCCTACAACTTTGAGTTTCTTTTGTCTAGTTCAAGCGAGTTATGTAATTCTGACAAAATGTGACGTAAACATGCATAGTTTCAAAACAATCGTGATTTTTTCCGCCGACTCAGCCGGTTATGTAATTCTAAATTTTTAGACAACAACTCAACTTGTGAAGTCCTGGATCCGAATAGAGAATATGAGGACATCAAGAGGTAGTTCAATGAGGTTTATCAAAAGTACTCTTAAAGATTAATTAAAGATACAAAATGCGAATAGTCGTTTTAATTAGTTAGGGTGTTCACTAGCATACCAGAACCCAACTACCACTACCAAAGAGCAAACGTAGTTTATGTAATGTCAGGAATTAGAAGGAAAGTCACAATTTCAAGGAGGTTAGCATGACGACATGCTTTCAAGAATATGGTTTATCTGATTGGTGGTATTCAATGATCTTTTCGCAGCATTTAACAATATATAATTTATAGTCATAATCATGCTAAAACTTTCATGAAGAGTCACAAAACCATGTTAAGATTACCGAAAGTTTACCTGGCTTCATGCATCTAGTTTGAAAATGTACACCCTGGAAATGAAGGGCTGTGTGTAATGCTGAAACATATAGATGGTCTCATAATAAGGCTACTCTTGACTGAATTTTCCTTTACATCTGGACACCCATTCTTAGTATCTAGTCTGTCTTCTATTTTAAGAACAGCCAAACAGGCTTCAAATGAGGATGCTAGTTTGCTTTCAAACCTACAAGACACAATAATTCAAGAACATTCCAACTTGAATGAATGTATGTTATACTGTGCCAGACCTGTGTAGCAGTTAATAGTTTAGCACAAGCTAGGAATTCCTCATACCATCAGGTAAAAAGTGGTAAACACTAATGTGAAAACATCATAAGGAATCATTCGAATATACTCTGGTTGCTATATTTGTTGCCTAATGGAAAGGGGCACATCTGAACTCCTTGTGATGCATAGCAACAATACTTTTTACTTGTCTAATTACCAAGGAATCAAGTTTTGAAGAAAGAAAAGAATAATCCTCAAGAACATGTGCTATAATGCTAGAGTCACCAATAGAAACTATTTCACAGTTAAGAGCAATATCAATGAAACAAGGAAACGAAAGCAACCTGTAAGATGCAAGATTCAAGCAATTCACAATATTCATACTCCCCAGCATTCTGCAACCATAACTTAAATCCCACATTTAATTTTGTGAAAAATATCATGCAAATTTACAAATCTTAAAATATTCAAATGGGAGAGTGATCTTAAGTACATCAAGCCAGCCCCTTCAACATGTAGGAGCATGCTACAGGAAGGAATCAAACATTAGCAAGCATCTGCATGAACTGGTAGGCTTCTGTCCAGTCAAAATAGTTATTCCAGCCACGATCAATATCATTGGTCCCTGCTTCAACTAGCTCCTTAGCATCCTCATCCTTAATGTCGTACAAAATTACCTTACCCGGCAGAGAGATCACAAGCCTCGGTTTCTTTTCTTTCTCATCCTCAAGAAAACAACACATGTAAAATCTACATAGATCCTGATCAAACGGACCAAGGACTTCGCCCACCATTGAAGGATACAAAATCGACAGAGGATAAGGTCTATGTGGTACTTCAAAGCCCATTCAGAATATTCCCTTTTCATCTCAAAAATGTCAAACAACAGAGATTGATGATTATTAACCTCAATAAAATACAAACAGCCTCCAGACACTCCAAAGTACCAAAAATACACATCCCTATGGCGCATATGAGGAGATGGCATGGTCAAATTCAGGCATTCTTTATCTAAATCAAAGCACAGAGTGTCCCTCCAACCACTTATCTAATGAAGATTACCATTCCATAACACTCCATTCGTGAAATAAATATACACTTTCTCCCTCTCATATGTGACCTCACTGTCCCTCCAAATCCCAGTTTCAGATAAATGTATAGAAAATCCATATCTCCCTAGAGGGGCTTGACTCAATTCATACCTTTCCATGCAACATTCCTCTGACCATACACAGACAAGATTGTAGTGATGAGATTTTACAGGATCAAACACAATGTTCAAAGCAAAAAAGCGAAGGTCCCTTTCCATTAGATTTGAGCCTTGGAATACGCCTATGCTCACGGGTAGTAGGGTTATACACAAACTTTTTTTGACCATAAAGTTTTGACCCAAAGACGAGCTAATAACCCATTGCAACGATGTAATTTCTCCAAGTACACATCTTGAAAGAAACTGAAATTGCTCAAGTCGGATATAATGGTACCCAATGGACTTGCATTTTCTTGGTGGTAGAAGATGAAATTAAGCTTGCCCTGCCCATGATGGACGAAAATAAGGGTAGTGGTGCTGGGATAAAGCCGAGAATGCAGACATCTAAAAGGGGATGAAAATAATTGAGAACCATTGCTTGGAGACAGACTGAAACTGGAGGAGGGATTTTGGGGGTAGGTGAACTAAAAGATGAGTTAAGATTTCCTCATTGTTGCCTATAATACGTGCAGCAAAATCAATAAGAGGAAGAGAAGGAGAAGGTTCCATGACTAAGATTCTGAGGCTGAGTAATTTATTTTTGGGCAATCAGCTAGGTTTCAGCTACAGCAGAGGAGCTGGGTTCTGGCTGTTGATTTTACTTTTGGGGCTGAAGAATCATCAAAACCTTTAAAAAAAAAGGAGAAAAAATCACATAAGAGAAATTAGGAAATAAAGAGTTGACAGAAACTGATGAATTAGCAGCGTACCTCCTCTGACTATTTTCTAAAGACACACAGATCAAGAAATTATGGTAACCTGTACCTAAATCCAGAGAATTAAAAAAAAGATGGTGAGGCTGCTATTCCTTCTACACCATGCGTCCGGAAAAGTAGTGCAAGTAAAGTAAAGCAATGAGAACATGGATGGTCCATTATCATCCACGAAAAATAACAAGCAATGGCATTGTCATGTAAAGCACATGGTGTATTCAATAGTTTTCTCTACGTGAATTCACTATACAAACCTCCACCAACACGCAAAATGTAAACCGAAGGCAAGAATGGGCAAAAGGTTTTAATGAGGGGTATGTTAATTGCTAGTCCAATCCTAATCGACCGACTCGATAGAAAAATGTCTCCAAACCAGTCCCTGTATCACACACACTTGTTTCTGCCACTTGAATTTCCCCATATTTGCTATCAAATTTATATTGTCTCTCTCTATATGGGAAAAAAAAAGTGCATTCCATACACTATTTGATGGAGTACGATGTACATCATGAACTAATCAGGGTCTCTATGTGCATTGAAATTCTAAGGGTGAAAAAAACTGAAACACTTCAGAAGTTCCAGGAAGAGTTGAGTGAGCAAAAGCATTTTGAACCAACAAGAGATTTCCATGGTTTCTTTAAGCAAGCTGTTGAAAGCTGTTTGGTGCACAATAATTAAACATGCCAAATTGATGGTATGGATTCGACAAACATGGTACTAATAAAGTATAACTTAACAGAGAAAGTGCTGTGATACTTGAATGTATTCATATTATTGAGCCTTAGATTGAGACTGAGCTGTTGATACAGGGCAAGCACTGATAGAAATTGAAGACTGCATAATAAACTTAGATGCATCACATAGTTCTTGAGTCTTCGTTGTTCTTAATTGTTTCCTAAATCTTGATCTACACAAGAAACATGTGAACTAGTCCAGCTCCAATGATGGAGTAACATAAAGTTCAAAGATGATGCCCAGTCAAACAACTTAATCTCTTGAGAATGGCTAGATTGAGTTTTGTTTCAGTTTGGTTCAAATCATGAAGCCAAAACTCGAAGATCAAGTTTTAAGCTCATTAAAAAACTAAACCAAGCTTATAACGTACTCACTCAACTGCCCTGCTTGTTTAATATGTACATATTGGACAGAAATATAAGAGCACGAATCCACTGGATTTCTGTAAAACGATCCATGGTGAAAGGTCTCCAGAAAGGAAATTCTAACCATCGATGAGGAATATGCAAATTGCAAGCACTTCCTCTCTGAATCTATAGACTTCAAGTTATGATAAATGCTTTTTATAATTCCAAATGCATCCTATTACTTATACATGGAACGTTATAACAGTAAATTAATGAAAAAGAAATTTGAAAAAGCTGGCAAAGTTTATTTAATCATAAAATCAAAAGGGAAGTCCCTGCAATTAAAAATACTAGGCGATTTTGCCTCATGCAACCCTGGGCATAATCACATATAGATTACAGTCGCATAATTATGTTGGTTGTATGCTTTGATAGTTGACGAAAGGTTGATGTCAGAACTTAGAAAGCTTAGGCTAAAGTAATTTACCTAGAGTGATAGCAAAAGCATTTTAGTATCTGTAGGATCAGTTACAGATTACACAAGTTTGGATAGGTTAAGGGAAGACTAAGCATATTTACAAACCATAGGATATGTCAAGGAAGTACTGGCAAGTGAGGTGTCTGGAGAAGGCAAAGATGCAATGATGTTGTTCCTTGGAACTGTACTCATTTATTAATTAAGGAAAGGTCTAGCTGGAAATAGAGCCGAGTACTTTGAAATAAATATAACTCATTGATCTATGTAGACAAACAATAATTCAAGGGTTGATATTATATACCAAAGAAATGAGCAGAAGTCTAGCTGATACGCCAATACTTGGTTTCTCTGCATTAAAAACCAAATTGGAAAGTTAAATTAGACCAAAATCATTCGACAACAGGGAAGGAAAACAGAAAAATGAGCAAAGTTTTATAACCATCAGGATCGCTATGAAAAGGATAAAATATTATTAGTAAAAGTTTTGTACTAGCCTATCAATATTATAAGAATTCAATGTCCAAGTAATAGTTATTGAACCAGCGTTAAAATAAGGGAAAACCATGGCAAAATGGCCTACATATTACCGCTTGGCAATATAAACAATTGAAATGATGAGAATAAGTAAACTCTAACAACAGTAATTTCCAGGTGGAAGGAGCCAAGAAAATGCTATGAATAGCTCTTATGATTCACTTTGTCCTGCAATTCCTTTCATACAGAAGCGATTCTCTTGTGAATCCAACACTCACTCAAATAAAAAAAAAAATCCTCAACAGATAATTTCATCATTAAAAACCAATAACTATGTACAGTCAACTGAACAATAGCTTAAAATTAGCTTCTATAACTCAGAACTAATCGGACACATTTAGGTCTATAGAAAAGATGCTTCACTATTCACCTGGGTAAAAAAATCCTAATGCTGCTTGGTGCAGCATTCTAAGATCATGCAATCAGCAATACACAAAACATTGAACAGGCCTGACATCTTTAAATTTGGATAGCACATCTAAATATACTAAACCTGCATATATCAGATTAGCATGTTGTATGATTTCACGGGAGCTCCTTCAGATATGTGATTTACCCAATTACTACATCTACTGAGTGTTCGAGCCATAAAAATATGCCAACTTAAGCAAATTCAGTCAAGCCTAGCACCGCAAAAAAGCTTCTTTTAAAGCAGCACTGCAGGATAGTTCTCAAAATTTCTCTGTAGGTGAGTAGCACCATATATATTGTGATGTAACTTATCTACTTACAAACAAGTGTAGAAAAAACAAAGTATTTACTTTTGCAAGTTCATTTTTTAAAGGAAAACAATATCAAACATTATACTGGAATATTAAAATAGAATAATTAGTGGTTACATACCACTGTCATTGAAAAACCCCTCGATTGCATGCATCCCTCTTACAGCACTGTAGGGTACAGCATTTAGATTCAGAGCGACACCAGCTTTTAATCAGAGAGGTTCACACAAATTAACCTGCAACAGTCATTTAGGAAATATAAGATCAATAAACAGGAACAAAAACAAAAGCAATACAAAATTCTAGACTTGTAGAGTATGCAATAAACAGAAAGGGAAACTACATAGCCTTTAATGGAGAAGGGTATTCGTGTTTGAAGTTGTTTCATGGACCCTAGAGCAAAACATCTTGAGAGAAAAAGTTTAAATCAAATTCCTTCTGACAACAAATAATAGATAGTAGAAGTTGCAACAGAACACAAAGTTGAGGCAGTAGAAAAATTTTAACCATAGATGTCTAAATAATTCCAATATTATCTTTTCAATTACCCTTACTTTTAAGCATGCAGATAGGGTAGGATGCAGTATACCTTAACGAGCAATGGAATAGTCAAGATGATACCAAAAGCTGTAATGTACTTCACAAAGGACATGACCAAAGAAAAAGAGTACAACAAACACAATGCAACCTTAGGACCTCCTGAACTAAAGTACTATATATGAAAAGGAAACAATCTAAAAAATAATCACATTCACTAATAAGAAGAGATCCATCTGTAGGTAACAGGGATATTGTCAATTAAATGGAATTACAGTGTACATCTTACATTTAATAGCATAATGATAACCACACAGCAGCAACAAAGCTAAATTCAGAAAGAAATCATTTTATATGTAACATGCAACCAAAAACATCCAGGCGATGACTATAACAATTAAATTCTTACGTAATCCTTAAAACACTCAGGATAGAAATAGCTTGGTAGATATTTGAAAAGTTACAGCAGAACTGAGGGAAAACTTACATGCAATACATGAATTGTACAAATTCCTGCTTCTTGTTTTATTGTGTTAAAAAATAAAAATAAAATAAAATTCAGAAAGTGCTCCAAATAGAGGTGATTATCCATTTAATAAATAGCAAGAGAAGTTATTAAGGATTTCAATCAAATACACCACAATAAAACAAAATAATTCATCGCCACACCCTTTCCACCAAAACAGTAAAGAAATTCAACCAAAAAAGAGAGAAAATTTCTTAAAGACCTACAACTTCTGAGCCACATTAATTATTTAAACAATGGAAGGCACAAATGGAACATTAGAACTATAGAACAAAATAAATAGCAAAAATTTGAACCGTTAATTACCATAAAAATACCAAAGCTAAGCAAACTCAAAGGCTTGATGCACTAAATCAAGTCAGCACCTCAAAAGCTGCAAAATTTACTGCTTTCACTAGTAAGACAGAGGAAATTGGATGGTGGAGACAACGGAGGTTGAGAAGAGATAAATTGGGAGGTGTATGTAGGTGGGCTTCATGTAGATTTTTCTGTAGCAGGATGATGGGGGAGGCCAAGGAGAAATAAATTAGGGCTGCGTGGGTGAATAAGGTATTGGGAATTGAAGAGATGTTTAAATGATGGAAAGTGAAGGCGTCATTGCCTCATTGGGGTCTAATTCTCAGGTAGGCGACACCACAAGAATAAGATGAACAGACAATTATAACCCCAAAAAGTAACAAAAAGCAACAAAATTACCAAAATGCGTAGCAGACTAAAAGTACTGCAGAAAAGCATTGGCCTTTTTTATATAGTTAGGATTTAGAAAAGGTTAGTATGATGTCCTTTCAAGAATATCATTTTTTTGATTCATGGCAGCCACAGATCTTTCACAACATTTAACATTAAAATTTGGTTAGATTCATGCCATAACTTCCATTGAGAGTTGAGAACTCATACCTTAATCAACCAAAATTAGCCTGTAACCAAAATGGTAAAAATGGCTTCGCATTTCTAGTTTAAAGTTGTAAATCCTGGACATAAGCACTTTGCATAATGCTGAAACATATAGATAACCTCACAATGAGGCTAATCATGGAGATCTTGTACTTAACATCTGGACACCTATTCTTAGTATACCTATAATCTAGTGCATGTTCCGTGTGAACATGATCAATCAAACTTACTTCGGTGAACAAACACCGATGATGAAGGCAGTTTGCTTTGAAAGCTATTAATCCAGAAAAATTCAAGCAGATTCCAACTTGAACGTGTCACAGTTGTGCCAAACACATTTAGCAGTCAATGTTTAGACCCTAGATATCAAACACAGTAATGAGAGCACCAATCTACCGGATTTGTGTAAAACGATCCATGGGAAAACACTCCAGAAAAGTAAGTCAAAACATCAATAAGGAATATGCAAATTGCAAATACAAAGATACAGCAACTATGAATTTTAATGAACTTTTTTGATATTAAATCTTGGTTTTACATCAGAAGCTTATAGCCTTATTAACTAAAAATCATAGAAATGTTTATATTCAATTCTTATACTCACAGATTCAGGTCACAGATGTATTCTCTTTTGATAACTCGGCTTTTGAAACTTGTTGGACAAACAACTGATAAATTGTGAAACACATTTACATTCAATATGTAAACACTAACACCAATTTTAAATAGATTTGTTCATAAGGGCAAAGGTAAATTATGGTAATCTCCATTAACTCTGTAGTAAAAGCATTTCCTCTCTAAAGCTAGAATTTGCAGTGACTTCAAGTTACGATAAATGCTTTGTGTAATTCCAAATATGTCCTATTATTCATACGTGGAAGGTTATAACAATAACTGAATGAAAAAGAAACAATATTTCAAAAATCTGGCAGAGTTTATGTAATCTTAAGATCAAAAGGGAAGTCCCTACAATTAAAAGATATTAAGGGAGGTAGTATGATGTCCTTCCAACAATGTGGTTAATTTGATTCACTGGAATCACAAACCTTTCACAACATTTAACATTAATATTTTGTATATTTATGTTCTTTCAACCAATATTTGCGTCCAACAAAGTAGGTAAAAGTGGCTTTCACACTTCGAGCTTAAAAGTTGTAAATCCTGGACATAAAGCACTTTGCAACAATGCTGAAACGCACAGGTGATCTCACAAGACGACTAACCATATATAAGTTTTACATAACATCTGGACGCCTTTTTTAGCATCTAGTACATTCCTGGGGAACATCCAAAACATTATCCAAGTGAACGTGACTAATGAGACAAACTTCAATGAACAAATACAGAGGATGAAGGCACTTTGATTTCAGACCTATAAGAATAATTCAAGCAACTTCCAACTTGAATACGTCACAGGTGTGCCAGACCTGTTTAGCAGCCAGTAGTTTAGCAGCAAACAAAAAATCTATCGGGTCCTTT
Source organism: Coffea eugenioides (assembly GCF_003713205.1). NCBI lineage: Eukaryota > Viridiplantae > Streptophyta > Magnoliopsida > Gentianales > Rubiaceae > Coffea > Coffea eugenioides. Next base: position 50,543,049 of record NC_040040.1, read on the forward strand.
GATAATACCCATTGCTATAATTTAACCCATGAACCTGCCGACCTTCAAAGAAACTGAAATTGTTCAAGTCAGAAACACTATATACCCGCTGAACATGCATAGTCTTGGAGGAAGGAGATGAAATTCAGCCTGTCCCTTTCGAGTTCAACGAAAACGAACGCAGCATCTTTACAGGAGGAACAAGTTGCGGTGGTGGTGGTGGAGGAATAAAATCCAGAATGGAGACTGGCTGAAAATGGGGCTGCAAATGATTGAGAGCCATTGCTTGGAGACTGACCGAAATCGAAGGAGGAAGTAAAGTAAAAGATGTGTTCAGATATCTTCATTGTTGCCTATAATACTTGCTGCAAAATGATGAACAGGAGGAGAAGAAGATCGCATGACCTGAGGTTCCGAGGCTGAATCTTGATTTTCCGGCAGTCAGGTGGGTTGCTGCTGCCGCAGCAGCGGAGCAGAGGGGCATTTTTGTGGCTGTTACTTTTGATTTGGGGCTGAAGAAGTCGTCAAGGAGTAAAAGAAAAACCCAGAAAACAGAATCCAAAGCCCAGAGAATCAGCCCAAGCCTTATGCCCAAATGGGGCCATATCTTTTTATTTACTTTTTATCATTAGTATTATTATTACTCACTCGTCCCTCTTTGACGGTATTATTTTTTTTCGTCTTTCTCAAATTATAGTTCACCTTTTAATTCAAGAATATAGTTAATCTTAACTTCTCTAACATGCCTTTATTTAATATATTTCGGAATAAGTAAATATAGCCTACCTTATTTAATGTAGTCAACTTTTCTACTCAAATTGTGTTAATATATGTTTTGAATGGTGCAATATGATATCATATTATTGTTGTTGTAATTAATATAAAGATACAATAATTAGTGATACTTCTAATATTAATATAAAGGTATTTTTTGAAAGCATTAGGCTACATTTACTTTTTAAACTTATTTTTCTTAAACTATATGAGAAAGAAAAATCGAAACAAAAATTGAAACTATCAAAGTGGGACGGACAACTATTTCCTTGTTTGGTACCAATAATTTGCCCAACTATAGTGTGTTTGGATTGTAAGTTATTTGCCCAAATATATTTGCTTACATCACCATTACAATTTCCAATACACCTTTTTATCTTTTCAATTACCTTTTTATCTCACATACATCACATCACAAAAAGTGCTACAGTAAAAATATCTCAAATAACTTACAATCCAAACACAAAAATGTTCCTTTCTTACAATTACTGCTAACTTGTGGGGAAAGGGGACAAACCCAATTGCACCATTATCAAGTATCAAGTTAGGCTCAATCTTAATTTGACTTTTAATTTAAAAAAAAAAAAAGAAAAATCGTTCAAAACGTCCCTCACATTTTATAAAATGACTTTTTGCGTCCCTCATTTTTAAAAGTATAATTTTACGTCCCTTATAAATTCACATTTACCAAATTTGGTCCCTACCTAGGTTCTCAACTAATTTTTGGTCGAAATCCACCACGTGACTTGCATGTGATCATTTTTTAAGGGCAAAATTGTCAAATCAAATTTTTACATAATCTGATTCATAATCCCTCACATTTCATAAAATGAATTTTTTCGGCTTTAACATTTTACAAAATGAATTGTTTCGTTCCTCACATTTCAAAAAATGAATTTTTCCATCCCTTATTGATCATGTGTGTCAATAACTTTTTTTCTATAAACCCACGTATATGTCTATTTGATTTTACCTGAAAAGTACGAATAACATGTAATTTATCTCTATTGGATTTCATCTAAACATGCTAATCGTAGTTATACACATGCTATTCAATAGATATATATATAGGGGTTTTAACCTAATAATTTTGTTTGAAACCCATGAATATATTTATATGATTTTACCATTTGAACCTATTCAATATTTGTGACCTTTCTCTTTTGGTAATAATTTATTTATTGAGTTGTATAATAAGGTCATTTAATTAATGGGTCCTAACTTGAATTCTATAATTGTGCTAACAAATTTCAGTTTAAATCTGAATTTCTACTCGACGCTTTTAAGACCAACAGTTGAATTACTTGCTTTGTGATTGTTTTAAAATTTGAAAGTGCCAATCACTTATTTCTTTTTGTCATACTTTTCTTCTGTCCAAATTTAATTCGATATAAACACTCGATAATATTTAAGATTAAATGTCTTCTTTATTTTCAAATTTTGAGTAAAAGAAAATGAATATAAGTGAAAAACTAACAATTTTTTTAAACTCATATGTATATCTATTTGATTTCACTTGAACAGTATGAATAGTATGTAATATATCTCAATTTGATTTCACATGCTATTCGTACTGTTCAAGTGAAATCAAATATATATATACATAGATTTAAAAAAATTATTCACACACATGATCAATAAAAGATAAAAAAATTCATTTTGAAAAATGTGAAGGATGCAAAAATTCATTTTGTGAAATGTAAGGAACGAAAAAATTTATTTTATGAAATGTGAGGGATTATAAATCGAATTATATCAAATTTGATTTGATAATTTTGCCCTTAAAATATGATCACATACAAGGCATGTGGTGAATTCTGACCAAAAACTAGTCGAAAACCTAAGTAGGGACAAATTTGACCAATGCGAATTTGTAAGGGACGTAAAATTATATTTTTAAAAGCAAGAGACGAAAAAATTATTTTACAAAATGTGATGGACGTTTTGAACGATTTTCCCTTAAAAAAATGCTCAATTTGAATAGTTCTTGTTTTTCTTTTTTTATTTTTGATGAAAGGGTCAGTTCAATGTCACGTCACATCCAGTTAGGGCTGCAAACGAATCGAGCCGCTCGCGAGCGGCTCGAGTCAAACTCGAGCTAGAACTCGAGCTCAGAATATTAAGCTCGTTAGGCTCGCGAGCTTCAGTATATATATATATATATATATATATATATATTATTTTTATTTAATAATAAAATTACGTATATTATATTTTTATTTTTTATTTTTTATTTTCATAGTAAAATTACGTATATATCCTTAATATTTTATTATTTATTAAGAAAAAAATATTATTTTATTTATTTTTTAAAAAATAAAATAATTATTTTTTATTTTTTTCGAGCTCGAGCTTGAAAATTGCCGACTCGTCGAGTTCGAGCTTGGTAAAATTTAGTCGAGACTCGGCTCGATTAGCTCAAAACTCGATTCGGCTCGACTCGTTTGCAGCCCTACATCCGGTTCAGTCTGAATCATTAATTGTTCTGCAATTGAAAGGCAAAAAAAATGAGAAACAAAGTACTATGTGAAATTTATAGGGAAAAAAAGAGGAAGAAAAAAAATTTCCATTAATAAGTTGCAAATGAGAAAGAAAAAAATTTCATTAACAGCTCTGTTTGGATTTTTCAGTTTTTTAAAAATTAGTTTTTCAAATACTAAAAATTTTTAAAAAGTAATTTAAAAGGTACTCTAAAAAATAGTTTAAATTTTTTTTAATATTTAACAAATATCTCAAAACATATTCTAAAAACTCTTCTAATCTTAAATATTCCAAAATATTTTTTAAAAATATCTCAAAATATACTCTAAAAACTCTGCTACAGTAAAATTTTCCAAAAACACCCCAAAAAATAGCTAATCCAATTATGATTCCATGACTGTTCATGCCCACCATATACCTATGACTGTCTGCCATGCAGTCAGTGTACAAAAGTTTTAACCTCAATCAGGTCTGTTTGGAAAGCAACTTCTTATTTTCTTAAGCTTGGCTAACTTGAACCTTGTTTGAGTTGGATTTGAATTATAAAGCCAAAACTGAAGATCAAGTTTTGAACTCATTAAGGAATAAGGTCAATCTTGAATAATGTACTTATTCAACTGCCTTGCTAGCTTAAACCATAGACATTAAACAGAAAAGTGCAAAGCACTGAATTTGTGTGAAACAAGCCAAGAGGTAAAGATTTCCAGATTGAGAATGCAGACTATTCAAATTATATAGTCACAACATCAAATAAGGAATATGCAGATTGCAAAAACACATCACCCAAGAATTTCAGTAAACTGTTTTGACATCAATGGTTTGCTTGCTTTCCATCATAAAGCTTATGAGCCTCATGGAAGAATACATAGTCAACTCTTATCCTGGAAAATTTCATATGAGGATGTATTGTATTTTGATAACTCTGCTTCTGTAACTTGTTACAAAAACAAATATATTTTCCTCATGTTTACTGGCAAGATCGAAGGTAAAGCATAGTAACCTCCGAAAAATCTGTATTACAATCACTTCCCTCTCTAATTTAGAAGTTTCAGCAACTTCAAATCATAATTCATGCTATGTTTAATTCCAAAAAAAAAAGTCAATAATTAAATAATTATAAAGAGATGTAATCTTAACAATCAGCAGTTTGAAGAAATATTAGGGTAAAGTTTGAAACTTGTAGGTAAGTAGGTTCATGCTTCTGGTTCAAAGACATGCATCCTGGACATAATGCACTTTGTGCAGTGCAGAAACAAGTAACTGATCTCAAAAGGAGGCTAATCATGGATACTTTTTCCTCAAGATCTGGACAACTCTCTTTAGTATCTAGTACATATTCAGTGTGAACATGATCAATAAAACAAACTTCAATGAACTAAGTGGCAATTGGCATTCAGGAATATGGCAAATTACACTAACCTCTACCGAGATTTATTAGTAAAAAAGACCCCCCTTTTTGTTATTCGAGTTACAACTACTCCCTCAAGAACTTTGACACACGTACATGCTCACGTTAGCAGAGAATTTATTCACAACATAACACTAGGGATGCAACTACTCAGAATAAGTATGGGGCTGGAACAACTTGCAGCACTATCATGCAACAACTCATAGGAGAATTGTAAACTTGTGTGAAGATACAACAAATAATTTGGTTTAAGGAAATAATCAAACATCTGGTTTAAGAAACTAGTCAAGAACAACTTACTGCTTCTAGTTTAATATCCCTTATGGACATGCATACCTTCAGCATGAATTTGACACATACAGCTGATGCCAAAAGGAGGCTAACCATGAATATGTTTTCCCAAAAATCATGAAAACACCCACTAATAAGAAATAGAATTCCATTCGCGCTTATCATCCACATTCAGCTGCACTCACCGAAATTATTGAACCAAAGGCAGTTTCTTTTAAAGCTAGATTTTTAAGAACCTCAACCAGCTTAACTCAAATACATTAAAGGTGAACATTACATGTTTAAATGTAAAATGTTTGTCGAAATCTAAAACTGTGTCAAGTTATTGGTCCATAATAGGATGAGAAGGTAAAAACTTCACTAAGATCACTAATAAACTACTAGAGTGAAATATTTTCTGCCTAAATTGAATGGAGAAAACCCTCTCAAATCCTTGTAATATACACAAAATTTATAATTGTAAGGTATCTGTAGCTAAAATCCAGTTGCAAAAATTTTTCCACTCAAAAGAAGAAGCACAACAGTTGAATCTCAGAACAAGGCCACAAGACCCATTTAACTCATTATAATGATTCTTAAAGCACTTTGGAACCAAACTTACCGCCATCCAATTTATGAAAAATTGCATGCATAACTAAAATTCCTCAAGTTATTATCTGAAACAGGTGAATTATAAGGTTAAAACTTCATGAGGAAATCATCAAGAAGCTAGTAAGATGCAATACTTGTTGCCAAGACCAAAATCCATGAATGCACACTAACAGACTTTCCATATATCGAATTTCTAAACCATCCAGTGCTACACATGCTTTCAAAAATATATTTCAATCATCAGGAAGCAAAAGAAGAACATTTAATAGAAAACCAGATAAAGCTAAAGGGCACCTGTTCCAAAATTTTGGCATTCAGATGAGTAATAACTATAACAATGAAATTACAACTAAAACATCTGGAAATTAAACTGCAAGACTAATTTAGTTCACAAAATTCATCCTTAAAGCATTCTACAACCGTACCAAGTTTACATCAATCCATAATAAATGCCAACATTTGCAAACCAAGTAATGGTTCCATACTGTTAAAGTGTTCAAGTGGTAGGCAGGCAAAAAGAAAGTACATAAAGCTACTTAGTAGTTAGTACATGCAGGAACGTTTGAAAAACAAGTCAAACATAGGTGAGCATCTTCATAACAGGGTAGGCATCCTTCCACTGATACAAGTTATCTCTACCGTCATCATCAGTATCTGTTGGCCCTACTTCAGCGAGCTCCTTAACGACAATGCCATTGATGTCATACAAAATTACTTTGCCCAGAAGAGATATCACTAGCCTCGCCTTCTTTTCATTCTCATCCTCAACAAAATAAGTTAAACAAAATCTAAATCGCCAATCATCAGAGTGATCGAACTCTTCATCCACCATTGAGGGGTATAAAGTAGTTAGAGGAGCAAGATTAAGATGGTGCTTCAGAACCCACTCAGAACATCCACTTGCCAACTCAAAAATATCAAACAACATTTCTCCAGGGTTGTTAATATCAATAAAGTACATACATCCACCAGACTCGCCAAAGTACCAAATTCCAGAGTGCTCCATTGAGGCAGGAGGAGAAGGCAATGTGAAGTTAATGTCTTCTTTATCTAAATCAAAACAAACAATAGCCTTCCAATCAGTAATCCAATGGAGACAGCCATTCCATAACACACCGTTCCTGAAAAACGTATGTAAAGGAGTATAATCTATCTCAAAAATGTCCCCACTGTCCCTCCAAGTCCCAGTTTCTGATTCATATATAGAGAATCCATAACTAATATTCATGATTCCCATCGCGAATCTATCCGTGATAGCGGGGGATCCCCACCAAACACACACCAATTTATAGTGATCAGATTTTAAAGGATCAAATGCAATATTCAGAGCCACAAATGGATGCCTTTTTTCCAAAAGATTGAGCTGTGGGATAAGCCTCTGCTGACTAGTTGAGGGGTTGTACACAGAAAATTCTCGACTACCATCCCTTAATTTTAACACAACAGCTACTAACCCATTACAAGAATGTAAATCCGTAATTTCACCATCAGTAAAGAAATTACTGCTTAAGCGGGAGACGGCAGTTTCCATTGAACTTACATACTCGTCGGAGAAAGAGATGAAATTCAGCTCCGGATTTTTCCGCCATTTTTTGCGGAACAAAAAGAGGGCTCGAGTGTTGCTGCTGCAGCAGTAGAGACGGCGGAAAGAGGGGTTGGAAATGATCGAGAGCCATCCTCTGGAGACACATTGGAAGCGAATGAGGGATTTTGGGGGTAAACAAAGTAAAATTTGTGTCAAGAGATCTTCATTGTGGGCTACGACGATCCCTGCTGCTGATATATAAGAGCAATCTTGAGGTGGGTTTTTGAGGGTGTTTGAGGAATCCGGTGAGAGGCTGAATCTTGATTTACCGGCAAGCGGCCAAGCAGTAGAGGGGCGGAGGAGGGTTTCTTCAGCTTTAAATATGTGCCTAATCAACGGGCCTGTGGCGGGAGAACCGCCCCCGTCGCGAAGCATTGCTCCCAATTACTGTTTCTATCGTGCAAAGGTAGAATTGGGGATACGGAAACAAGGAAGAACTGAAATTTTGATTTAGAAACTAGCACAGCTAATGGGTTTTGGTTTACTACTATTTGAGAATGATGTGACTTGAAAAGTGATAGGGTGTTAATTGTTAGCAATTTTATTGTTAATTTTCCTTTTTATCCTTGCCAAATATTGTTTTAATTATTAATATTTACTTATATTTGGTGTTGGACCCAATTTCAGGGATTGAAGCAGAAAACTACAAAAAAGGAGGGACTTTTGGAGATAATTGAGACTTCAAATAAGCCACAGACTTGGCCCACATGGTGATATACGCGGACTGCATTTCTTCTGCTAATTGGGAGTGTCTTGAGTACTTAAGAGTCCTAAGAGCAATGAAAGACGAAAAAGAGGAGGAGACATCAAGAGGCCTTGCCTTTTGTACTTTGATTTGGAATCTGCGGCGGGGACCACAGAAAAGCATTAGTCATTGGACTTTGGAAGGAAAGAAACGTAGGAAGCTTTGAGAGTTGTTTTTGTTCCTTATTTGTGGGGACCACTGGATGGATAGCTGGGGTCATCTTCCTTTTGGCTATAAAAAGACAATTGTAAGAAAGGCTACAGGGACAGTTTTTAGCATAGTTTTAGTTTTCTTTTCTTAGCTCTTTCGCATGGTTGTTCTCCATTAATGGAGGACTAACCTCTTAATTCTAGTCAAGGGGACAACTGAAGACTTGGTTCAACAATTACTGTGAGATCTAATTTATTTTAATTGCTTCCTTAATTTATTGGTATTTATATGTTTCCTGCTTTTAACTGCTATAACTCGTGTGAGTGATTGAATAGATGCGCAATATTTAATTATTCACATAGGCTATTTTGCTAAATAGGGATAATTGAATCCGTAATTGTTCGTTATCTCTATCTTAGTAGCAACTGGCGTAATTGGGTTTATGTCAGGGGAGCATACGATCTAGTTTAAATAAACCCTCGTAGCGTGTTTGTTAGTTAGGATTGGGCCTTTCTAATTATTAATGCAATCTAGAAATTAAATCCTACGGTCGTACCTAGGGTTGTTTTTGGGTTAGAGAAATAGCTAACGGTCGTACCTTAGCTATCGAGAAATTAAGGAAGGGTTGGTTGTTTATCGCGTGCATGACAACTATAACTAATCTATTACTAAATGTTGGAATTATTTCTGCATCAATGATCAGTGCATGAACCATTTCTGAAGTGTACCCTTGGCTAGAGTTTTCCCTTAATTATTCCTCTTAATCAATTATTTTCTGCAGTTAATTTATTTAGTTAGCATTTAATCCAAAACCCCCCATACTTTGGACTCTAGAAGAAACGAATTATCCCCAGTCCCTGTGGATTCGACCCTACTCACCGCTATATACAAAATCTGTATTTTTCTCGAGTAGGTATTTATTATTGCACAGGTTCGGCACCTGTCAATTTTTGGCGCCGTTGCCGGGGACTGGTGTCAGATTAATTTGTTTCTTTTTTTAGTTCACCTTGTTTTCATTTTCAATTTATTTATTTTTTTTTATGGCTGCTAACATTCCATATTTTGATAATAGACTGGACTTTGTTCCTGAATGGGGTTATGAGACTCACGTGTTTCCTAATGATCAATGGGATAGTGCAAATTGTGGAACTTATTTTGACTCAGGTTATTCAACTGACACATGCCCCGCATTTCAAGATAATCTAAGTGCTCCAATTGATACTTTTGGAGATTTTCCACCCCAATATCAAATGCAGTATGACCCTTATTCAAACGGGTATGATCAAGGATGGTGGGATAATTCCAATTTTGATTATGCGACCGGGCCAATGGATTTTCAACAGCAAGAGTCTCAACAACCATCGTCCTTGTCAGGTATGTCTTTTCAGGAATTGGGTGAATTATTTATTAATACATACCGATTCCAACAGGAGACACAAATGAGGAATGAGATGATGAAGAATCCAATGAGTTATCTGGCAGATCAACTATGTCTATTGATATCCAAAATGAATCGATTGGCTTCTCAAATGGAAGAATTGTTCTCGGAAATCATTGTTGATTTTGAAGAAAATGAGAGTGCAATTTGCTTGACTAGTGATGAGGAGATGCAAGAGTGTCAAAATGAAAAATCTACAGATGCAGTTGAAAAAGAAGTCGAAAAGGAAGAATCCCAACCGCAACCCATTCAAGTGAATGAATCCAATGAACAATCTCCAAATGCGGTGACATCTTCTCCACTCCTTAATCAATATTTTCCTGACTCCTATTCTTCAATTCCTGTTACTGAAATTGATTTTATTATACCAGAAAATTTGAAATTTCATGACAGGAATAAATTAAGAGTGGCAATGGAAAAATATCTTGAACCGAAGAATGCATGTGATGGAGGAGTGAATGGAGAATGCAAATTATCGTTGACTTGTTTAGCACCATTTACTAGTCCATGGAAGCCCGCAATTCGTGTGCTCAAGGATTACTCCATCTATGAGGGTTACCAGGATCACATTGAAGATGAACCATTGAAGCGAGCCACAAGATTTTATCCTCCATGAACAATCATAGCATGTCTAGCCAAAGACATTAAAGAAAGACGCTTTTTGGGAGGCAACCCAAATATTGATTTTATTATTTTTCGTTGTTCATTTCTTTCGTTTTTCGTTTCTCGATTGAGTAGTAATCGGTCTTCATGTTTTTCTCCACAGTGGCAGGAAGTGCAATCTTGGCGTGCCCACGCGGTGTTTGTGTCTCTTGAGGTCAGAGGACGAAGGCTAATCTTGGCGTGCCCACGCGGTGTTTGACGACCCAAACCATGAGTTAAAAAAAATTTTTTTTTTTTCATTTCCAGTTTTGGTATTCAAAAATCGAATTTTCCAATTTCAATTCAATTTAAAAAAAAAAAAAAAAAAAAAAAAAAAAAATTCTTTCTTTTCTTCTTTCTTCCTTCCTTCTTCCCCGCTTCCCCTGCTTTCCCCTTTTCCTTCTTTTCCTCCGACCGAAGCCCTACCGCCGCTGACCCAGCTCCACCGCTGCCTCCAGTTCGCTCCTCTCTCACTCTCGCGACCACCAGCCCTTCAGCACTCCATCCGCCGCCGCCCAAACCCAACGCTGCCGCGCCCTCGCGCGCAGCCTCCCCTAGCTCTCCTCCACTCTGCCCGAGCGCCGCTCCTCCCTCGCGAGCCCTTCAGCAGCCATCGCGCAGTCCTCGCGTGCAGCCCTCTCGATCTGCTCCAGCTTGCAGCCCGCCGTCTTCATCAGCCGCACGGCCGCAGCTGCGCCACCAACTCTCCACCAGCTCGGGCGCCGCCAGGAGCTGCCGCGAGTTATCCCTACCGCTCACCAGCCTCTCTCCACTTCACCCACAGCCCATGGCCATGCCTGCCTCCCTACTGCGCGCCTCCACCTCAGGCCGTTCACCCACAGCTCGCCGAGCTCCACCTGGCGCGATCTTCTCTCTCTCCCATCCTCAGCTCACGCCGCCGCCAGATTTACTCTCTCCACCACCACACGAGAGCTCTTCCTGCTTCACTCCTGAACAGTAGCGCCGCCACAGCCCTCGGCCAGACCCTCCAGCGTGCGAACTAACTAGCTAGCAACTCCCAGCTCTTCTTCCAGCGCCGCCACAGCTGCCGACAGAGACCAAGGGTGCCGCCCCTCCAGCGCTCGACTGTCTACCCTTCGCCCGTGACTTCGCCGCTGCTGCCTGAAGCTCCAACAGCCCTTCACCTGCGCGCTCCAGCCCACCAGTTCGCCCCAGCTGCCGCCAAGAGCTCTGCCGATCTGTTCCACCTGCGCGCGCCACCACCATCCCTTCAAGTCCACGAAGCCCACAGCCCACGGCCTGCAGTCAAGCGCGTGCAACCTCAGCCTGCGCCGCCAAAGCCAGGGCCAAATCTTCACTCGCGCGGCCTTCTCCCTTTCCCTGCCTCCCCTCGCGGTCACCACCAACTCCATTGCCGCACGTCGCCACCTGTCATCAATTGACAGGTGGAGGTATTGTTTGCCCTTCCCCCTTCGCAATTTCTAGAAACTAATTGCTAGAATTGATTCGCAATTGGGATAATTTTCTTGATTTATCATCTGCTGATTTATTTGGGGTTTCTCCTGCACATTTTGGGGTTGGTTTTCTGTGAGGGCGTTTCGAGCAGTTAAGTTCATTGGGTAATTTATGCGGAATCAGTTTGGACGGAATTAAGTTTGATTGTTGCTATCTGTGGGGGTGTTTTCTGCTATTTATTGAATTGATGGGCTGACTTGTTGTTGTGCTTGACTACGTTGGGACCCTAATTGCTTAGTGCCTATAATTGATGCTTTGTTGAGACGTTTGTCTCAACCTTGGGTGCCTACAGTGTGCATTTTGATTGGTTGGGTTTGTTATTGAATTTAATTTTTTCCCTGTGACTCACCAGTGGTACTGGTTGAGATCTTTTACCCATTGTTATTGCTGCTGTTGCTGGCCGTTTGATTTCATCCCTTCTTGTATATGCACCAGTGGTACTGGTCGCGGTGATTGCTTGAAATTCTTGAAATTTGATCAAATAATGTTCGGTTGTTGCTAGAATTTAAATTGGGTCATTGGCTGTCAATTTGAAACCAGTTGTTGAGATCTTGGCTGAATTTGTGTCCAATTGGTGCAATTTGTTATTTTAATTAGCACTAGCACCACTCTTAGTTGTTCGGTTTGTTGTTTTGGTGCATTGTTGGGAGCTGTGTTCTGGTATTGTGGGGTACCTACATCTTTGGAGCAGTTGTTGCACTTTGGACGGCCTTAATTCTGAATTTGACTACATGGGGTCCTTAAGTACTAATTGATTGCATTTGCTATAAGTGTTGGGGTCTGATTTAATCTGTGGGTGATTGAATTGTGCATTTTGTTCATGGGGTTGGCTTTTCAATTCTTATTGCTTTGAATTTCCTGTTTCCATTATTTGTTGGCCATTGTTCTCTCTTGTCAAGTGGAGTGATCTTTAGAACCAATGGTGAGGCCATGGTCATCTTCTAGGTCTAGGACACCTAGAACCTCACATGGCGCAGAATTTGGTAGCATCTATGCACCATGCAGGTCTTGCTCCTCAGTTCCCGCCCGATCCGCCCCTATTTTGACGACTTCAGGGAAGTTCCGTTGCCCTTCGCCTTGCTATTACTATTTATTTATCACATTGAGGGCAATGAGTGAATTAGGTGTGGGGGGGGATCGTTGTGGTGCTAGTATTTTTGTTTTTAGTTTCTAGGGGCTTTTCCTTTATTTTTAGTTAGTTTTTGCCTATCTTTCATTTATTTTCTTTTCTTTTTCTTTCTAGTGATTAGTTTCATATGAATACCAAGTTTTGATGCCGGATTGTTGTCTCTAATTCTACTATTGCCCAATTTGTTAATAAAAAGGTATCAAGTTGATGTGGTTGAGTTTAGGAACATCTCTTTGGTGAATATCAATAATTGCTTAACTTTTCCAATTTTTGGTTAACTTTTCTAGGGGAATGATTGTTGGCATTTTTCATGTGAATTGGTCCATTTATTAATTTTAGTTCTCTATGTCTGGAAATTTGAGGCTGGCTGCTGTTAATCTTGTGTTGCTTTTAGATATCGTGCTATATGGTTGTAAATAAGAGTTGACTGTACTCCGCTAGTAGTTACTATTGAGTAACCGGGGATCTTCACCTAAAGTGTTGATTTTCGCGTCAAAAGATAGTAATTGCTATGAGTGCGTGGTCCCGTAGCAATTAGAGCTGAGTAACCGGGCTCCTCCATCTATCAAATGTTGGAGTTCGCGTCAAAAGGCTCTAAGGGCTATAGACTAAGTCTTTTGTTACTCAAAAAAAAAAAATGAAAAAAATGAAAAAAAATAAAGATTGTGTTAGTATGTGAATAAGTCAGCTTGCCGGTTTGTGATCTTAATGTCGAGATTTTGGTTAATAGTTGGACCATTTGCTGATAAATGTGAGCAACCATTCCTTTTTCTTAGATTAGTTTGCTTTAAATTGGAGAAGTTGGTGGTTGAGAAGCTAACCGGAGTGGATTTTTCTTGGATCTTAACTGTGATGCTTGATATATGTTTTTCTGGGTATCTTGGCAATATGATAGTTAGAGCAATAGCCATTGTCAAAATTTTGGTGTTCAATTGCTGTTCTTATGCTTGAGGGCAAGCATGATTTAGGTGTGGGGGGAATTGATAGGGTGTTAATTGTTAGCAATTTTATTGTTAATTTTCCTTTTTATCCTTGCCAAATATTGTTTTAATTATTAATATTTACTTATATTTGGTATTGGACCCAATTTCAGGGATTGAAGCAGAAAACTACAAAAAAGGAGGGACTTTTGGAGATAATTGAGACTTCAAATAAGCCACAGACTTGGCCCACATGGTGATATACGCGGACTGCATTTCTTCTGCTAATTGGGAGTGTCTTGAGTACTTAAGAGTCCTAAGAGCAATGAAAGACGAAAAAGAGGAGGAGACATCAAGAGGCCTTGCCTTTTGTACTTTGATTTGGAATCTGCGGCGGGGACCACAGAAAAGCATTAGTCATTGGACTTTGGAAGGAAAGAAACGTAGGAAGCTTTGAGAGTTGTTTTTGTTCCTTATTTGTGGGGACCACTGGATGGATAGCTGGGGTCATCTTCCTTTTGGCTATAAAAAGACAATTGTAAGAAAGGCTACAGGGACAGTTTTTAGCATAGTTTTAGTTTTCTTTTCTTAGCTCTTTCGCATGGTTGTTCTCCATTAATGGAGGACTAACCTCTTAATTCTAGTCAAGGGGACAACTGAAGACTTGGTTCAACAATTACTGTGAGATCTAATTTATTTTAATTGCTTCCTTAATTTATTGGTATTTATATGTTTCCTGCTTTTAACTGCTATAACTCGTGTGAGTGATTGAATAGATGCGCAATATTTAATTATTCACATAGGCTATTTTGCTAAATAGGGATAATTGAATCCGTAATTGTTCGTTATCTCTATCTTAGTAGCAACTGGCGTAATTGGGTTTATGTCAGGGGAGCATACGATCTAGTTTAAATAAACCCTCGTAGCGTGTTTGTTAGTTAGGATTGGGCCTTTCTAATTATTAATGCAATCTAGAAATTAAATCCTACGGTCGTACCTAGGATTGTTTTTGGGTTAGAGAAATAGCTAACGGTCGTACCTTAGCTATCGAGAAATTAAGGAAGGGTTGGTTGTTTATCGCGTGCATGACAACTATAACTAATCTATTAATAAATGTGGAATTATCTGTGAATCAATGATCAGTGCCTGAACCATTTCTGAAGTGTACCCTTGGTTAGAGTTTTCCCCAATCATTTCTTTTAATTAATTATTTTCTGCAGTTAATTTATTTAGTTAGCATTTAATCCAAAACGCCCCCATACTTTGGACTCTAGAAGAAACAAATTATCCCCAGTCCCTGTGGATTCGACCCTACTCACCGCTATATACAAAATCTGTATTTTTCTCGAGTAGGTATTTATTATTGTACAGGTTCGGCACCTGTCAAAAGCTTCTTGAGAAGCATTCAAATGTAATATTCTAAGGGTATACATTTTAAAATTTTTATTGGATTGATATTTTTGACAATGATAATTAGCATGCATTGCACAAATGACAATTATAAAAAATTTAATTTTGAATTCATATTTGATAATGGATATACTGTCAGTTTATGTAAAATTTACTTATTTTTAATTAGTTCAAAAAGTAACACAAATTCATAAATAGTTTTGGTATCACCATATGCAAATGTTTATGGTATCATCTAATTGGGAAGTTCTGCGAAATTTTTTTTTTTTCGATGAATAGTATTTAGATGATTTTAGAAATTTAAATTATTGAACGATGTGGTAAGAGTTTATTGAATTATTATAATGACTAGAGTATAATATTAAAAGAGATGGTAAAATTTACCTAAATTATATTGTCAAAAATTACAAAAATAACAATAACAATTCATTGTTACAATCTCGATACATAAGGTCTGTATCAGTATGGGGAGAAAGATGAATTGGATAGTTCTGACGGAGGAAGTATAAGTGAGAGATGTTATATTCGAGTTCTCCTACTTACTTACACACAAAAAAAAAGAGTCGTGTATTAGTAAATGAAATTATATTAATCTGGCCATTTATTTTGAGCCACTAAGAAAATTGAATGTGATTTGCATATTCCAATTTTCCCATCCTAAGTTGTATAAGAAAAACAATATAATTGTAGTATATTGTTAATCAATACCAAAAATCAGCACTCATTACCATTCCTTTTTTTCTTTTCTCCTTTGGGTGAATGCTATATTGCTTTAATATGTTCGTGTCGATCCTTGGAAGCACAGACAAAACTTGGAGCATAACCTTTGAACCAGCAAACAAGCAAGAATCTGACAGTTTCAACCATAAAACTGATAATCGCAGATTAAAAAAACTGAAATTCTTGCGAACGTTGTTTGGATAAGAATTTATTTGGATGATTTATTTGATCCAGTTACTGTAGCACTTTTTGTGATGTGGTGTATGTAAGATAAAAAGATGATTGAAAATTGTGTATATGATACAAGCAAAACAAAATCTGAAATTTTTATTCCAAATTCTTGTTGTCCAAACAACTATTGGGTTTCAAAAAATTTGAACGTTCCGGTTCCAAGCTTGAATAGTATAGTGTTTCGCTTGCCTTCGACATTTTTGCAGCCCTGATACAAAACGCAAATTCACAGCATTCATCCACTGGATGTTGGCAACACAATCCATGGTACAAAGCTTCATAAACTCACAAATGAGAATTTCATCAAGGGAAAATCAGAAACTTGATAAGGAATATGCAAGTTCTGTAAAGATGGCTTAATTAAGAACTCAGCGAATTGTTTTGACATCAATTCTTGACTACTGTCAGAAACCTGTTATCATCAGAAAGTCTTTTCAACTATAAAGCAGAAAAAGGAGAAATCCCCAAGTTCACAAGCTAATAAAGCTTGATGACACTAAGAATATTTCCACAGACAAAAATAATAAAACAACGAAATCACAAAACAAAAACAGGCCTGCAAGATTCCCGTAATTGGCAATATCCATCCTCCAAGCGTTCTGCCACTGTTACCTGAAGAGCAACACGAGCATATATGTCGACCTGGTCCCCAATGCATGTAAGAGCATGCTAGGGAGAGCAATTAAACGCAAGCACGAGTCTCCATGAATTGATAGACTTTCCTCCGGTCATAAGAACTACCCCTCCAGCCACGATCAGTATCCTTCGGCTCTTCTTCTTCAAGCTTCAAAAGAGTCATATCCTCAATGTCGTACAAAATCACCTCACCCTCCTCCGGAGATAATACAAGCATCGGTTTTTCTTCTGTCCCATCCCAGAGAAGACGAGAAATACAAAATGGAGGATAAAACCGATTCAAGACTTCATCCTTCGATGAGGGACACAGACTTTGTAGTAGAGCAAGGTCTACACGATACTTGAATACCCATTGAGAACAGTCCCTTGCCAGCTCAAGAATGTCGAGCAGTGGCGCTTGAGAGACAACAACCTCCATGAGGTACAAACTGCCGCCAGATTCTCCAAATTCCCAAAGCATCCCCGGTATTCGAGGTATAGGAGACCTTGTGAAGTTGAGGCACTGTTTATCTAGATCAAAGCACAAAATACGGCTTGAATCACCTATCCAATAAAGATCACCATTCCATAAAACCCCATTATTGAAAGACGTCCAAGACCACGTGCCTGAAGAAGAGATGTCCTCAGTGTCCCTCCAAATCCTAGTTTCAGATGAATACACGGAAAATCTATATCTACACATATGTGGGTAATTAGCTTCCATCCACACACACACAAGTTTGTAATGATCAGATTTTAAAGGATCAAACACAATATTCAGAGCCTGAAAACACCGGCTTCCACGATCTAGATATAAAGATTTCAAACGGGGAATAAGCCTATACCCACAAGTAGTAGGGTTGTACACAACAAAGTAGTGTGGTCCAAATCCATACTCATGTTCAGTCTTAAACACCAGAGCTAATAACCCATTGCAATAATGTAAACCCTCTGGCTCTGGATTCAAATTGAGATTCTCGCACAAGTCGGGAACTGTGTCACCCTTTGAACGTGCATACTTTTGTTGGTGGATGGAGATGAAATTAAGCCTGTCACCCACGAGGAGGAAGAAAACCAATGTTCCAGAGGCAACAACAGAACGGAGACGCCTGAAGTCTGGGCTGCATATGGTTGAAAGCCACTGCTTGGACACGGACCGGAAACGATGGAGGGATTTTCTGGGTAAGTAAAGTAAAATCTGTATTAAGAGGTCTCCATTGTTGCCTATAACATTTGCTGCTGCTGATGCTGATGCTGATGAATAGGAGGAGAAAGAGGAGGTTTCATCATCATCTGAGGCTTTGTTTTTGAGGGTTTGATTTGGTTTTCCGCTTTCAAATTTTGATGTTTTGGCAGTTGACTTGGCAGTTGCAGAGAAGCCGCCGGAGATTTTTGTGGGATCTTTTAGGCCTGAAGATTTCATCGTGACCGGCTGGGAAAGATGGAAATTTCGTAGGTTGGTTTTGTAAGGAGATCGCTGTTGGGCTGGTTGTGTTGCATGCATCAACAATCTCCTCCTACTCACGCTAAACCCTACCTTACCCTATTTGTACTTGCAGGTTGCAATTTCAAAAGCCTTGCTTAACAAAAGAAAACACCCTAAACTTATCTGCTTTTGTTGCTAAACTCCAGCATCAAGATGTTGCTAAATTCTAGGGATCAATATGTTTATCTCAAAATTAAAATTTAGATAAGTAAATCTTATACATAGTAACAGTTTATTCATTAATCATTGGATTCATGACAAATGTACGAAAGTTAAATTTCAAATTTAAATCTTACATAATTATCATTTATCACTATGAGTATATGCATAATTGCATAAAAGTGTATATACATTGTCAGAATAGTAAAAATTAATCTAAGATTAATCCTTCAGATATTATTAGTTGATAAGTTAAGCATAGAACAGTGGTAAAGAAGTAAAAAGTCTTTATCTAAAAATATTAGCCAATTAGACGTGTCATATACTCTCAAGTCTTCCTTTTCTTCCTTCTAACATTCCTTCGAAAAATAGTAAAAAGCAGTATAGAATTTCATTGGACTGAAAGTGCATTGATATGAATTAGGCCTTCAAAAAATAATAATAAAACATTATCCATTAGCCACACCATTCAACTCTTATCTACCATCTAACATTTGATCCCCAAAATAAATGATTTGAACGTCTATTAAAAATTATTGTCTTGAAACTATAGAGAAGAGCACTAAACTAGGAATAACAATAATTGAAAGAAGACAAAAGTTCATGTAAGGCTAATAGATTTTAAGTAAGGAACATGGCCAGGGATTAAATCTTTCCCAGATCCAAAGCTTGATGGCACCCCTCACTTTAACTTTCACAATCAGAACAATCATCTAACCAAAACCATAAATTTAGAGCCATAGTGTCTGGCATATAAATTGCAAGCTTCATTTCATTCTCAATCAAACCAACCTACAACTTTAACTGCAATTGAGAATTACATTTATCCTAGCCAAACTAAGTGATACTTCCGCACCCCAAAAAAATTCCAGTGTAGCTAAATAGAAGTAAACCAAGCCATTTTTTTTTCTGATGAGTGAAAGATTTTGAATGCAGAACCTCTGAATTATAATTTCTCCCATTTATACTTTCTTTTACCGTATCATCCAACTCAACCCTCCCCAAGTCAAGCGACTTAACTATCCAACCATAAGCCAGCATCGTTCTCTGTTGGTAGGCATGGATCCACTAACCAAAGTTATCCCTCTAGCCATCACCAGTACCCACTGGTGCTACTTTAGCAAGCTCCTTTTCAACCATATCATTGATATCAAACAAAATTATTACATACTAAACAACCAAATTTCATGAGTTTGACTTAGCTTGAATCCTGTTTAGGTTTGGTTGTAATTATCAAGCCAAACTTAAAGATCAAGTCTTAAGCTTATTAGGTATACCAAAATTGTATTCAACTTCCCTTTGTCCGTCTAGGCCCTACATTTTAAACCAAAAAAAAAAAAAGAGATAAGTTTAGAAATCTCCCCTGAGGTTTCTAACTATTTCACTGGTCTCCCTCCAGGTTTTCAAAATTACACTAACCTCCCTTAAGGTTAATTATCTTGTAAAATTTAAGTCCAATCAATAATTAAAAGTGATATTAGGGGAGAGAAGATAATATGATTCCATCAATACCCACATTTACTACATTATTTAATTAATTTAATATCAACTCACACATTAAAGAAAAACATTAAAATTTGTCATTTATCATTAGGGATCAGATCACATATAGTATCAAAAAATAGTGTATCATTCTATATTTTTCACTTAATATAAGATCCAAATAACTCTTTTAAGTTACACACCCATTGTCAAACATGGTGAACAATAAATAATCAAAAAATTAGCAACCAAAATATTATAGAAAACAAACTTTAACATCATAAATATTCTTGTCAACATATTAAGGTTAGTTGCTGAGATTTTTATGGTTAAAGTTCACTTTTTGTAATATTTTGGTTACAAATTTTTTTGATTATTTGTTGCTGATCATGTTTGATAATGAGTTTATAACTAAAAAGAGCAATTTGAATCTTACATTAAGTGAAATATATAAAATGATATACTATTTTTGATGCTTTATGTGAATTAATTCTCGATGATAAACAACAAATTCTAGAGTTTTCTTTTAATGTTTAGGCAGGTATTAGATTTATTAAACAATTTAGTAGATGCGAGACAATGATGGAATCATATTATCTTCTCTTTCATAATATTACTTTTTTAATTATTGATTGGACCTAAATGTTATAAGATAATAAATCTCATGAGAGGTTGGTATAATTTTCAGAATTTGAAGGGAGGCTAGTGAAATAGTCAGAAACCTCGAAAACATGAGGTTTCTGAAATTATCCCAAAAAAGTACCAAGCACCAACCCCAACTAGCCACTAGATTCGTGTAAAAGAAATTAACAACTGATAAAGATTTCCAAATCGGAAATTAAAAATTTGCAAAAACTAAAATCAGAACATCAATTAGGGATGGGGATATGCAAATTGCAATGCAAAGGCACATCACCAAAGAATTTGGAAAATTGAGGTTATGGGTTGACTTTTCATCAAAAAGCTTGTGAGGATTTTAACTAGAGTCCATGGAGAAATCAGAAGCCTCGGCTTTTTCTCATCATTCTCACGAAAACAAGTTATACAAAATCTGCATCGACCATCACCAAACGGACCAGAAACTTCATCCACCACTGAAGGATACGAAGTTGTAACAGGAGTGAGGTCTGTTTGACACTTCAAAACCCATTCAGAATAGTCCCCTTTCAACTCAAAAATGTCGAACAACAGCGCTTGTGGGCAATTGACCTCAATAAGATACAAACAGCTTCAAGACACTCCAAAGTACCAAATATCCGACTCACTATGATGCATACGAGGAGAAGGCACTGTTAAGTTAAGGCATTCTTTATCTAAATCAAAGCATAAAGTCTCCCTCCTACCACTTACCCAATGAAGATCACCATTACACAACATTCCATTCATGAAATAAATATACACAAAGTCCCTCCCATTTATGGCCTTAGTGTCCTTCCAAGTCCCAGTTTCAGATGAATATATAGAGAATCCATATCTCCTTAAAGGGGTTCGACTCATGTCATTCCTTGGCATGTAACGTTCTGACCATACACAGACAACTTTGTAGCCATCAGATTCTATGGGATGAAACACAATGTTCAGAGCCACAAAGCAACGTTCCCTTTCCAATAGATTGATCCTTGGAATATGCCTCTGCTGACTGCTAGTAGGGTTATACACAAGAAAGTCTTTGTGACCATCATCTTTTGATTGAAACACAAGAACTAATAACCCATTGCAATAATGAAATCCTGAAACTGCCCATCTTGAAAGGAAATGAAATTGCTCAAGTTGGAAACTGTGGTACCCACTGAACTTGCATTTTCTTGGTGGAAGGAAATGAAATTAAGCCTGTCCCCCGCTTGTGGTGGATGAAAACAAAGGCTCCAGAGTCTGCAGCAGTGCCAGAGGAGGAAGTTGTCTTTGTGGTGGTGGGATAAAATCGAGAATGCCATTGCTTGGAGACGGGTTGAAATCGAATGAGGGATTTTGGGGCTAAGTGAAGTAAAAGATGCTTTAAGATTTCCTCGTTGTTGCCTATAATAATTGCTGCAAAATGATTAAGAGGAGCAGAAGGAGAATCAGAAGGTTCCATGACTTGGCGTTTCAAGGCTGAGTTATTTATTTTGGGCAATTGGCTAGTTTGTTGCTGCAGCAGAGTAGCTGGGGTTCTGGCTTTTGCTTATTGGTTTTGGAGCTGAAAAATTCATCAAAACCTTAAAAAGTGAAAAAGAAAAAAAGAAAACTGCAAAACAGAAACTAAGAAATAAAGAGTTAACAAAATTTGAAGATTTAGTGGGCGTACCTCCTCTGATCATTTGACATATGAGGCCACACAGATCAAGAAAATATGGAACTTCATACCTAAATCCAGAGAATTAAAAGAAGCGAGTGTGACTACTATTTCCACAACAGCAATGTAGTCAAAGGAAGAAGTGCAAGCAAAGTAATGAATACAAGAAAAAGTAGATGGTCCCTTTGATGAACATTGCCATGCAGATGGTCCATGTGACATTGCAGGTGGATGGTCCATGATCATCCACGAATATTAACAAGAATGGTGGTGGGTTTAAATAAGGAATAGCCCACCACTATTATTTGTGATCCATGCTTAATGTTAGTACATGACACAGCATTGTCATGCAACATGTATGGTGTATCTAATAGTTTTCACTATGTAAACTCCCTACCACATTTTCCACCGACAGGTTGTAGAATGTAAATCCAAGAAGCAAATGGGCAAAAAGTTCAATTGAGGGTAAGATAGAAATGTTAGTCCAACCCTGATGGAGGCAAAAGTACCCCCAAAAGGGTGCCCTGTATTACACACACTCTTATTTCTGCAACCTTGATTTTACCATCATTTGCTGTCTCTCTATATGGGGAGAAAAATATGTTGCTTATCTTATTTGATCAACCATAATGTACTTTATGAGCTAATCAGGGTCTATGTGTAATGAATTTCAGAAAAAGAAAAAACAAAAATACAGTGTCTACCTCAGAAGTTCGAGGAAGTTGAGCGAGCAAAAATGCATTTAACCAACAATACATTTCCATGGTTTCTTTGGAAAGCCATTGAAAGCTGTCTGGTGCACAATGAATAAACATGCCGAATTGATGATATTTAGATTAACCAAAAATGCTACAAATAACATAAAACTTAAAAGAAAAAATGCTGATATACTTGAATATGTTTGTATTACCAAGCCTGAGACACAAGACCAAGCTGTTAATACAGCGCAAGCACTGTAAAAATTGGAGAATGTATGCAAAACTCAATTGCATTATATGGTTCTGAGTTTTCCTAGCATTTAATGTTTCCTACATTCTGACAAACACAAAATTTGAATAACTACACGAGACATTTCAATTACACCAGCTTAAATCATGAAGCATCACAAACCATAAAATATGCTCCTAATTAAACAACCAGATCTTGACCGGGCTAGATTAGGTCTTGTTTGAGTTTGGCTCGAATCATGAAGCCAAACTTGAAGATCAAGATGTAAGCTCAATAGGAAATCAAACCTAGTGTGAACAACAGACTTATTCAACTGCCTTGCCAACCTAGTTATCAAACAGAAAATAAAGAGTACTAATCCACTGCATTTCTGCAAAAAGATCCAGGGGAAAAGATTTTCAAAAAGATAAGTCAAAAACATCAGTAAGGAATATGCAACTTACAAATGCAAAGGTACATCAACAAAAAATTTCAAAAAACTGTCTTGATATTAAGGGTCTGCTTGATAAAACTGAATCTTAATTCTGAAATCTGAATACTCAGACAATTAATGCGCTGAATTTTAGGATTTAGAAATTTATGCCACAAAATCTTGTTGGCTAAAGACAGCTTGAGAAGTCATACAAAATACGGTACTTGTGGCTATCAAGTTCAAGCTGATATTCAAAGCTTTTTGACCAACTCTGCATCATTTGCTAAGGGGGATTGCTTGATAGGAAATAATTAAATTAATTTTTTATTAGAGTGAAAACAACCCCTGATGCAGTTTTCACAAAACTATAATATAAATCAAATGATTCAGTGCGAATACATTACAAAAAGAAGGCATCAATTAAACAAAGTACTTACTTTGAGCAAAAAAGGACCATGAATCTGTGAGACTCAATAAATGAGTTGTTGGAGATAAAGAAAAGTCAGACGGAGAAAAGAAGCAAGAAGATCAGTGATGATGACAAGTAGAGAGGAAAGAGACATTAGGCAGAAGAAGAAAGAGGCAATGATGAAAAGGAATAGGAGAGGCGTTAAATAGATAGAATTTAGATGGAGAAGGAGTCTGAACGTGCTTAACAGAGCGACTTTAGATATGGTTTTTGCGGTTGTTAAAAGTATTCTGTTGAAACGTATAGATGATCTCACAAGGACGCTAATCACGGATGCGTTTTGCTTAACATCTGGACACGTAACTTTTGTATCTTATACATTTTCTGAGGCAAATTATTAGTGTGTAGTACATATTACAGGTGAACATGATCAATTAAACAAACTTCAATGAATAAATACCAATGACAAAATCAGTTTGCTTTCAAACCTATGGTCCAGAATAGTTCAAGCAGATTCCAAACTTGAAGATGCCACAGTTGTGCTAGAACTGTTTAGCATTCAATATTTTAGCAGTAAACTAAAAATCTCTCATCTCAATAGTTCACAACAGGCAAACAATCATGTGAAATCATAGTTAGGAATTGATTATAATCTATGTAGGTGCCATAATTGTTGCCCAAATCACTAGGGGAAACCTTTGAACTCTTTGTAATGCATAGTAGCAAATCTTTAGCTAGCCTATTTTCCCAGTTATCTATAGCTGAAACATGTTTCCAAAGTAGTCTTCTCAATTATATAGAAGGAAAGAACAATCCTTTATTGCGCATTAAAATATGACTTGAGGCATGTAAACAATAATTTCCACAGTCAAGAAATGAAATCACAAAGCAAAATTTCAGCAAGCTACAAGACTCACGTAATTGAAAATATTCATATATCCAAGCATTTTGCAACCATAACTTAAATAACACATTTACTGTCTTAAACAATATCACAAAAAATTCCAAACTTACAATGTAATGATACCGTTGAATATTCAACCAGGAGGATATTATTTAGTACATCAAGGCAGCCCCTTGATACATATAATAGCATGTTATAGATAACAATCAAACACTAGCAAGAGTCTCCACAAACCGGCAAGCATCTGTCCAGTGATAAGAGTTACATTTCCACTCATGATCAACATCCACAGGCCCTACTTCAACAAGCTCCTTAAAAACCATATCCTTGATCTCATATAAAATTACCTTACCCAGCGGAGCAATCACAAGTCTCGGTTTCCTTTCTTTCTCATCCTCAACCAAGCAAGGTATACAAAATCTACATTGATCTTCATCAAATGAAATAAGGCCTTCGTCCACCATTGAAGGATATAAAATTGAAAGAGGATTGAGGTCTATATGATACTTCAAAACCCATTCAGAATGGTCCCTTTTCATCTCAAAAATGTCAAAGAATAGCCGTTGTGGGTCATTAACCTCAATAAGATACAAACAGCCTCCAGACACTCCAAAGTACCAAATATCCCACTTACTGTAATGCATATGAAGAAAAAAAATTGTCAAGGCATTCTTTGTCTGGATCAACACAGAGGGTCCCTCCATCCACTTAGCCATTGAAGATCACCATCACACAGCACTCCATTCACAAAATAAATATACATCAAATCCTTCCCAGGGATTTCGGGGTTAAGTAAGTAAAAGACATTTTAAGATTTCTTCATTGTTGCCTATAACACTCGCTGCTGCAAAATGATGAACAGGAGGAGAAGGAGAAGGGTCCATGACCTGGAGCTCCGAGGATGAGTTTTGATTTTCCGGCAATTGACTGGGCTGCTGCAGCAGCAAAGAAGTTGGGTTTCCGGCTGCTGCTTTTGGCTTTTTTTGGTCTCAAGAACCCATCCAAAACCTAAAGAACAGAGGAAAAAATGAAAAACAGAAATTAGGAAACAAAAGAGTTGTCAGAAGGTGAAGAATCAGTGGCTTACCTCCTGTGCTTATTTGGTTTCTGAAGATACAAATGTGACAAGAATATGGTACTTCTTACCTGAAACCAGCAGAGAACAGGTAAAGGGTAGATGCAATTACAGAGACAAGAAGTACTCCACTCAAGTGTGGAGTGTACACTAGACTGCACATTGATGGCGGCAAGTACCGTACCTTGTTTGGACCCTGATTTTCCATGAAAATTTTTTTAGATTTTTGTTAACACTTTTTTAATTTACGTATATCAAATCTCTACCGCATATTACTTTACAAAGACTTTTGAAAATTGCAATCCACATGGGAGAGCCCGTTCGGATTGCATTTTTTGAATGGTTTTTGAAGAAAACTTAAGAGCCCGTTTGGATTGTATTTTCTGCATAGTTTTTGAAGAAAATTTTAGCTTTAGATTTGTTATTTCTGTGACATGTTTGATGATATTTTTTGCATTATCTAAATAAAGAAAATTCATCTTAAGATTTGTTGTTTCTATGACGTGTGATGATATATATAATTTTTTTCGCGTATAAAATGATGATTTCTATCCAAAATAATTAATGAAGTCGATAGTGTTGTTCAAATTAGAAAGGTATTCTAGTTCAATTTCGGGTTTAATTTCATTAGATACTTAAGCATACAGACTAATTGGGTTTAAGAGACCTATTATCTATAATAATGGGTAGATTTTACATTTTGGTAAAGAGTATTTGGTGTTATATAAGACAATTAAAGAATTTCCCTACATTTACATAATGTTGGTTTGTCTAACTTTTGGTTTGAAGAGAGTTCATTTAATGTCCTGTCTCTAAGCCAAAAAAAAAAAAAATCTGTTTTGAATATTTTGTAGTGCTTATAAAACTATGCAGCCATTGAGTCTTGTAGCTAAGATGGTATATTTTAGTAATGCCATTAACTATTCAGAGAAGGTTATGGTGTTAACAGGAAACAGAGTTCATGTAATCTATTCTGTTGATGATGTTTTAGGCTTTAGGAAATCAGAATTTTGGACTACTCTGCTTCTGGGGCTGCAGCTTCTACAAGACATATGGGTAATTCAAGAGACACATCAAATCCCATCACATAAAAACCACTCATCAACTTCAAAACATGGCAGCCCCCAAGCGGGTAGTTCGCTGGTTGGCTCTCTAAGTTCTACTTGGAGGTCACCGTTTCGATTCTTGCTTGTCCATCGTGTGGTGCATCTTTGGGGCGAACTTTGCACCACCGCAGGGGATTAGTCTGGTGTAAGTCAGGATACCCTTATGTCAACCAAAAAAAAAAAAAAACCTTCAAAACAGGGCATCACCAACTTCTGTTGAGCATTGTCAATGGGGATTGAAAAATTACCTCAGTAATAAAATTTCAGTTGTCATCCTTTCAAATGAGAGTTAAAAAATGAAAACTCAGGAAAAGGCAAAAGCAGACTTGCTAGTCAAAAGCAGCACAAAGTAATTGCTGCTTCAAGTGACAAATATATCCTGGACACAGTAATGCCCTGATGCACTATGAGCATTGTCAATGAGGAGCCCAATCATGAATGGTTTTTCCATAAAAACATGTGAATAGCTACTTTTGAGTAACTTGTATTGCATGCCAATAAAATCATCGAACCCAACTTCTATCAATGAAGCTATTTGTGATTGAGGCAGTTCGCTCATCAGGCCACAATCAAGTTTAACTTCAACCTATTCCTGACTCAAATACATTATATGTGTATATTACAGGTTTAAAGGTAATCCATTTGGCCACCAAACTAGAAGTGAACCCTGTTATCAGCCCAAAGCAGGTGAAAAGTAAGGTGAAAACTTGATGGCAATTGATGAAAAACTACTGAGGTAGCATAGAATAGAAGGGGCTGTGGCACAGCAGGCTGAAATGCATGAACTGTGGCAAAATCTCACATTCAAGAGATTCTTATCCATTTTGGAAAAGCAAAAGATGAATCCATGTAAACAAATTCTTGCAAGACTCACAAGCAACAATTCCTACGATTTGCATCCTCATGAACAA
Organism: Coffea eugenioides; assembly: GCF_003713205.1. Lineage (NCBI taxonomy): Eukaryota > Viridiplantae > Streptophyta > Magnoliopsida > Gentianales > Rubiaceae > Coffea > Coffea eugenioides. Next base: position 50,570,798 of record NC_040040.1, read on the forward strand.
TTAGAAATATTCCAGCCGAATCCGGATTAATCTCACTGAAGGTGGAAATATCGAGTGCTCAAAGCAAAAAGAAAATTTATAAAGGAACATATTTGTTGTATATTTATTTCAAAGCATATATTATTTTATCTTATAAGCCATAGTTGTAACTATTTATAATTCAAAGGATCATATTGATTAAGGTAAAATATAAAAAAAACCCCCTTATAATTTGGGATTTGGCCATGATACCTCCTCATTATTTAAAAACCCTCCCAGATAACCCCTTTATGTTTTAAAATTATTTGGAAATTGGATGAAAATCATCCCAATTAACGGAGAGAATTGTAATGTCCATGCTACCCTCTTTATTTTTTTCATTTCTGCCTTTTATTTTCATTTTTATAAAAATAAGCATTTTGTGGTTTACCAAAGCTTAAGCGGCCAAAATCATGTTCTTAAAATTTGTATGGTTTAACAAAAAACTTTATAGGTCAAAATAAATTTTAATAAAAATATCATCTTCCCCTAAATCCTGATTTCACAACTTCACGTGCAGTCCCGGATGCAAAATTTTCCACGAAAAATATACAAGTTAGGCACGTCAAGTATAGCTCAAGCCTACCACTTTAACACCAAACAATGCAGTATACATCGCTTAGACCATGGAGGCACCATCACACCCATCAATTGCCTCTCCCCAAAGCCCGAAGAAAGCCATGCATCAGCATCACTACTAGTCTTCCGCAGCCAAGGATCTACATTTTTTTTTTCCTTTTTGCCAAATGGAAACTGATAGTCCACAAAGCATCACAAATAATTTGTTCTAACTTGAGAACATTCTTACACACCCCACAGTATACTTGAGAACAGTCTTGCCGTTCTTCATCACCGGAGCCACCCTATTGCTAATACTCTCACGAGTCTTCTTGGTTTTTCTGGTGGTGACTATTTTGGATGAATTGACGAATGGAAGGCTGGCTGGCATTGAGAAAGAGAGATCAGAGGTGGAAGACAAGCACCCACCCCTCCCCTCCCTCCTCTCCCCCTCTTCCCTCTCCTCCCCTCCCCCTCTCCCTCTCCTATTCGCCGGCTGAGGGAGGGGGAGGAGGAAAAAGGGGGGGGGGGGGAAGGAGAGGGGGAGAGGAGAAGGGAGGAAGGAAGAGGGGGAGGGTGGTGGCGCTAGAGGAGGGGGAAGAGAATGAGGGGGGTGGCAGATGACGGGAGGTGGTGGTGGAAGGGGTAGGGTGGCAGGGGTGGAGGGAGAGGGAAGTGGTGGGAGTGATGGATGAAGGAAGGAGATGATGGAAGAAATAAAAATGAAGAATAAAAAAGGAAGCTAATCATGGATACTTGTAGGTAAGTAGGTTCATGCTTCTGGTTCAAAGACATACATCCTGGACATAAAGCACTTTGTGCAGTGCAGAAACATGTAACTGATCTCAAAAGGAGGCTAATCATGGATACTTTTTCCTTAAGATCCGGACACCTCTCCTTAGTATCTAGTACATATTCAATGTGAACATGATCAATAAAACAAACTTCAATGAACTAAGTGGATATTGGCATTCAGGAATATGGCAAATTACACTAACCTCTACCTAGATTCATTAGTTAAAAAGACCTCTCTTTTTGTTATTCCAGTTACAACTACTCCCTATGCTCACGTTAGCAGAGAATTTATTCACAACATAACACTGGGGATGCAACTACTCAGAATATGTATGGGTTTGGAACAACTTGTGTGAAGATACAACAAATAATTGGGTTGAAGGAAATAATCAAACATCTGGTTTAAGAAACTAGTGAAGAATAACTTACAGCTTCTAGTTTGATATGCCTTATGGACACGCATACCTTCAGCATAAATCTGATACATACAGGTGATGCCAGAAGGAGCCTAACCATGAATATGCTTTCCCGAAAATCATGAAAACACCCACTAATAAGAAATGGAATTCCACTTGAGCTTATCATCCACATTCAGCTGCACTCGCCGAATTATTGAAACAAAGGTAGTTTCTTTTAAAGCTAGAATTATAAGAACCTCAACCAGCTTAACTCAAGTACATTAAAGGTGAACATTACATGTTTAAATGTAAAATGTCTGTCAAAATCTAAAAATGTATCAAGGAATTGGTCTACAATATGATGATAAGCTAAAAACTTCACTGAGATCATTAATAAACTACTAGAGTGAAATATTTTCTGCCTAAATTGAATGGAGAAAACCCTCTCAAATCCTTGTGATGTAGAAAAAATTTATAATTGTAAGGTATCTATAGCTAGAATCCAGTTGAAAAATTTTTCCACGAAAAGAAGAAGCATAACAGTTGAATCTCACAAGAAGGCCACAAGATCCATTCAAATCATTTTATTGATTCTTAGAGTACTTTTGAACCATACTTACTGCTATCCAATTTATGAAAACTAGCATGTGTAACTAAATTTCCTTAAATTATTATCTCAAACAGGTGAATTATAAGGTTAAAGCTGCAGGAGGAAATCATCAAGAAGCTAGTAAGATGCAATACTTGTTGCCACGCTAACAGACTTTCTATGTATTCTAAACCATCCAGCGCTACACATGCTTTCAAAAATGTATTTTCAATTATCAGGAAGCAAAAGAAGAACTTTAATAGAAAACCAGATAAAGCTAGAGGGCACCTATTCCAAAATTTTGGCAATCAGAGGAATAATAAATATAACAATGAAATTACAACTAAAACATCTGGGAATTAAGCTGCAAGACTAATTTAGTTCACAAAATTCATCCTTAAAGCATTCCACAACTATTCCAAGTTTACATTAATCCATAATAAACACCACCATTTAAAACCAAGTAATGGTTCCATACTGTTAAAAGTGTTCAAGTGGTAGGCAGGCAAAAAGAAAGTACATAACGCTACTTAGTAGTTAGTACATGCAGGAACGTTTGAGAAACAAGTCAAACATAGGCCAGCGTCTTCATAAAAGGGTAGGCATCCTTCCACTGATAAATGTAATCTCTACAGCCATCATCAGTATCTGTTGGCCCTACTTCAGCGAGCACCTTAACGACCGTGTCATTGATGTCATACAAAATTACTTTGCCTGGAAGAGATATCACTAGCCTCGCCTTCTTTTCATTCTCATCCTCAACAAAATAAGTTAACCAAAATCTACATAGCCAATCATCAGAGTGATCGAACTCTTCATCCACCATTGAGGGGTATAAAATAGTTAGAGGAGCAAGATTAAGATGGTACTTCAGAACCCACTCAGAACATCCACTTGCCAACTCAAAAATATCAAACAACATTTCTCCAGGGTTGTTAATATCAATAAAGTACATACATCCACCAGACTCACCAAAGTACCAAATTTCAGAGTGCTCCATTGAGACAGGAGGAGAAGGCAATGTGAAGTTAGCGTCTTCTTTATCTAAATCAAAACAAACGATAGCCTTCCAATGAGTAATCCAATGAAGACAGCCATTCCATAACACACCGTTCCTGAAATGCGTAGGTGAATGAGCATAATCTATCTCAAAAATGTCCCCACTGTCCCTCCAAGTCCCAGTTTCTGATTCATATATAGAGAATCCATAATTAACATTCATGATTCTCATCGTGGGGGGTCCCAACCAAACACACACCAATTTATAGTGATCAGATTTTAAAGGATCAAATGCAATATTCAGAGCCACAAAGGGATGCCTATCTTCCAAAAGATTGAGCTGTGGGATAAGCCTATGCTGACTAGTTGTGGGGTTGTACACAGCAAATTCTCGACTACCATGGCTCAATTTTAACACAACAGCTACTAACCCATTACAAGAATGTAAATCCGTAATTTCACCATCAGTAAAGAAATTACTACTTAAGTGGGAGATGGCAGTTTCCATTGAACTTGCATACTCGTCGGAGAAAGAGATGAATTTGAGCTCCGGGCAGCTCCGCCATATTTTGCGGAACAAAATGAGGGCTCGAGTGTTGCTGCTGCCACAGTAGAGACGGCGGAAAGAGGGGTTGGAAATGATCGAGAGCCATCCTCTGGAGACACATTGGAAGCGGATGAGGGATTTTAGAGGTAAACAAAGTAAAATTTGTGTCAAGAGATCTTCATTGTGGGCTACGACGATCCCTGCTGCTGATATATGAGAGCAATCTTGAGGTGGGTTTTTGAGGGTGTTTGAGGAATCAGGTGAGAGGCTGAATCTTGATTTACCAGCAAGCGGCCAAGCAGTAGAGGAGCGGAGGAGGGTTTCTTCGGCTTCAAATAGGTGCCCAGTCAACGGGTCTGTGGCGGGAGAACCGCCGTCGTCGGGAAACATTGCTCCAAATTTCTGTTTCTATTATTGTGTAAAGGCAGAATTGGGGATTTTGATTTAGAAACCAGTACATCTAATGGGTTTTGGCATATACTAGAAGCATTCAAATGTAATATTCTAAGTATAAATTTTTAAAATTTTTAACGGATTAATTTTTTTCACGTTGATAGTTAGTGTGCTTTAGATGAATAACAATTATAAAAATTTTAATTTTGAAATTCAATCTATGTAAAATTTAAATTTAAAATTTAATTTTGATAATGTATAAACTATCAGTTTCTATAAAATTTACTCAATTTTAATTACTTCAAAAAGCGACTTAAATTCATAAATAGTTTCGATTGTGCATGTGCAAATGTTTATAGTAGTATCATATAAGTGGGGAGTTCTGCAATACTTTTTTTTTTACTGATGAATTGTATTTAGATGACTTTAAAAATTTAAATTATTGAACGCTGTGGTAAGAGTTTATTGAATTACAATTATGATAAAATATAATATTAAAAGAAATGATATAATTAACCTAAATTATGTCGTCAAAAGATATGAAATAACATTCATTGTTACAATCTCATACATGAGATGAGGTGTGTATTAGTAAATGGAGTTATATTAATCCCGACATTTTTTTTGAGCCAATAAGAAAATTAACTTGGATACTAATAATACTTCTGGAAGCTTCTTAAAAGTCATATCCGTGTCGTACAAAATCACCTCACCCAATAGTACAGGCAACGAGAGGTAATACAAGCGTTGGTTTTTCTTCTATTGTCCCATCCCAAAGAAGTACAGAAGTGGCTATAAAACGGATTTGGGGCAGGGACGGTCATCAGTATGACCGTCCTTGCACGGTGATCTTGGCCCTCAAAATTTTGTGCGGCTGAGATTACACCATGTAACTCGATTTTCGCGCTAAGTGTGGGACCCATCACTATCTGTTGTGAAAATATATCCTGTAAAAAAAAAGATACACGATGTACAAAAAAAGTTACATGGTGTTGATAATGACCAAAATTGGCAGGGACGGTTGCAGGACGGTTGCACCTGCAACCGTCCGTGCCCCGAGTCCCTATAAAACCGATTGAAGTGGCTCAGTGACCACCTACTTAGGTGAGGATTCAAATCTCATCTGTAACAAAAAAAATTTAAAAATTGTAACACTCCCTTGATTTAGTTGGGTCTGTATATCTCAACTGGCACGAATTACCTATCCAATAAAGATCACCATTCCATAAAACCCCATTATTGAAAGACCACCAAGACCACGTATAGAACAGATGTCCTTAGTATCCCTCCAAATCCTAGGGTCCTGTTTGGTAAATGAATTTTTTGGATGTATTCTGTTAAAAACTCTCCTATAATATGTGTGATTTTTTTAAAAACTTTACCATAGCAAAAATAAAAAAAATTTCTCAACTGGGAACAATAATTTGCAATCCCAAAATATTGTGAAAATTATTTGTTTTGCCAAAATAATTTAGGAAACCTGTACCCAAGTTGATTTTGAATTAGGTACGCACAGAAGTGGCAAATCGAGCTCTATCTTTTTGAGCTTTCATTTGTTTAATTAATGTCGACTGGCAAATGTAATTAGGACTTGGAAGTTGAAGTATTTAATTAGGATTCTCTTGTGTGTGTTAATTTGATCAGGTGTATTAGAAAGTGCAATGGTAATTGAAAGGTATATTAAGTATCACAAAAAAGGAAAGAAACACCATTATATATAGGGATAATTTCACAAACCTCCCCTGAGGTTTCTGACACTTGCACTGAGATCCCTCCAGGTTTTAAAAATTTCACCTAGCTCCCTTGCTTTTCAAATTTGGTAACAATTCAGTCCAATTAAGATTAAAATATTACTATCATGATAGAGATGGCATTTTATATTTCACGAATACCCTCTTCCTCCCTATATTAGTACAAGATTGCTTGTTAATAAAAAGGTAGAGATGATTATGGGTATTTTATTCTGAATCATTTAATTTATGTTAAATACATAAATATTTGCAAATAAAATTCAAAAGCCGTTACACAAATATTTTTGCGAAAGGAAAATTAGCATGTTTTGTATTTAATATAAATGAAGTATTTGAAAGTAAAAAAAAAAATTGTCCATAACATACCAGTTCTTTACGAATTTCTTCCATTATATGAATAAAGTACTAGCTATTTATGAGATTTTACTTTGAATCATTTAATTTATATTAAATACATAAATGTTTATAAGTGAAATTCAAAAAGTGTTACACTAATATTATTACGAAAGGGAAACTAGTAGGTTTTGTATTTAACATAAATTAAATACGTGAAAAGTAAAAAAAGAAATTACCCACTTTTTACCAGCTCTTTACGGGTTTCTTCTATTATATGAATAAAGTACTAGCTATTTATAGGCATTTTATTCTGAATCATATAATTTATATTAAATACATAAATGTTTGTAAGTAAAATTTAAAAAGCGATATACTAATATTTTTACGAAAGGAAAACTAGTAGGTTTTGTATTTAACATAAATTAAATATGTAAAAGTAAAAAAAAAAGAAATTGCTCATAAAATATCAGTTCTTTATGGGTTTCCTCTATTACGCGAACAAAGTAATAGCTATTTATGAGCAAAAAGAAATATCCCATAAAGTACCAACTCTTTATGGCATTTGTTTATTATATGAACCAAGTACTAGATTCTTTTGGACATTTTATTCTGAATCATTTAATTTATGTTAAATACATAAATATTTGCAAATAAAATTCAAAAGCCGTTACACAAATATTTTTACGAAAGAAAAACTAGTATGTTTTGTATTTAATATAAATGAAGTATTTGAAAGTAGAAAAAAAATTGTCCATAACATACCAGTTCTTTACGAGTTTCTTCCATTATATGAATAAAGTACTAGTTATTTATGAGTATTTTACTTTGAATCATTTAATTTATATTAAATACATAAATGTTTATAAGTGAAATTCAAAAAGCGTTACACTAATATTATTACGAAAGGAAAACTAGTAGGTTTTTATTAACAAGCAATCTTGTACTAATATAGGGAGGAAGAGGGTATTCATGGAATATAAATGTCATCTCTATCATGATAGTAATATTTTAATCCTAATTGGACTGAATTGTTACCAAATTTGAAAAGCAAGGGAGCTAGGTGAAAATTTTAAAACCTAGAGGGATCTCAGTGCAAGTGTCAGAAACCTCAAGGGAGGTTTGTGAAATTATCCCTTATATATAGGGAGAATTTCAGAAACCTCCCCTAAGGCTTTTGATAATTACAGCCACGTCTCTTGATGTTTGAAAAATTATAGAAACATCCCTTAAAAGTATATTTTGGTGACAAATAGTGATGTAAGCACAAAACATCTAATGAATATCCTATATTACCCCTATTTGATTTATAAAACAAATTGAATGATAAAAGAAATCAAATATTAGCATTATTTGCTAAGTAAAAAATTTTAATGTAGCTCTTTGTAGTAAAATTTAGGCCATATTTTAAGGCATTATTTTTTAATGTTTGGATTTCTTTTCTTTCTTTTACTAAGTTGTGAAGAAACTATTTTTAACAAATGAATCTATTTATAAAACTAAACAAGAAATCTATTTAAATGACCTAAGAATTGAATATCATGTATTAACTGAGATGAGCTTACAGATTTTGGATAAAAAAATATTTGCAGAATGTGATTTTCTTTTTTCTTTATACCCATATTCATTTAGAATTTATAAAGTTTTCAAGGTTATTATAGTATTTTCATAACACCAAGGGAGGTAAGTGTAATTTTTTAAATCTTAAGAGAAGTGGCTACAATTGTTAGAAATCTTAAACTTCTTTTTTTAATTATGTTCTGCTTATTTAGTTATTTTACCTTATAAGTTACAAACATATGTAATAATATTAAGACCTGTTACATAAAACTATATAAAAAAAAAGGTTCATCAATGCATATAATTATTACATTTTAATTATTATTCAAAGACAACTTTAAATGTGATGGAGGTAAATGAAAATGTATTTTATTTAAAGAGATAAGACACTTATAAAGACAAATTCCAATGGTTCTTCAAATATGAATTATCTTCTCAAAACCTTAGTAAAACTAAATAGTTCATTCTTATTATCTACCTTAAGCTTCACATTGATATATAACCCCTTTGCCTATCTTACTCTTTATTATTGGCTAAAAATTTATTTTGTCACATTCCTAAGTATTACAGGGTAACCTTGAAAACTAATTTAGTTGCTAATTGTGCTCTATATGTAATACCTTAAGAGTTTTAACTAATAACTAATAAGTCGAGACTTAGCAAATGAAAAGAACTCATTAATTGAAGTAATTAGCACTTAAAAAAAATGCTACCACTCATACTCCCATAATAGTTATTTTCAAGTCCAATATAAAAAACTTTAATAGCTACTAATGCATATAATTTTTTTAAAATAAAGCATATATTGTTTATTTCTTCAATACTATAGAAAGACATGAAAATATCATAAGGAAAATGAACATTTAGTGGAAAGAATATCTCAAAGTAATAGGTTTAAATATGTTAAATATCCAATGTCGCAATATCATTTAATTTTCCTACCTCCACAATTGAGTGGTTAATCATACTTAATTATTACCATAAAAAAGCTAATAAAAATGATCCATGGATTAAAATATTTGCTGAAAGGATTTCAATAGATATATTCGAATTATTGAGTTTCATGCCTCCAACTCCTATATACAACTGTGATAATATGACATCAACAAAGAAATTCTAATATTACAGGTTCCGCTAAATTCTACTTTTATGCTCAGGAGGTATTAACAATACATTAAGTTCAAATTGGAACATGCACCAAGTGTCCACCCTACATAATTTTTTTCTACTTCATTTAGTGTCATCATCTATTTTCTTCCTTCCTTTTATAGAATATCCAATCACATGGTTGAGTTTAAAAAAGGTATGAACCAAATAAAGGTTCTCGAGAGTATTTCTTAGTCTATTCTTGAATTATTAATTAGTTTAAAACTAAATTAGTAATTAGATTAAGCTTATATCCTAATTGTTTTAGAATTATTTTGGTTCCAACTTTTTGATCTTGTTGTTCTATGTACTATTATCAGTTATCAATACTATTTTCCTCTCTTCATTGTTTACCATGTAAATCTTAAGACACCTTTTAAGTTCACCTAAGAGTAGTGACACTTAAAAAAAAGAGAGAGAGAAATTAAGATCAATAACAATTTGTTGCTTGATATTTTGTATTTTAGCTTTTCACATTTTCTTGGCTTTCTATGGTAATTGATTGTATATTTTTTTCTTCTATTGAGAGAAAAATAAGTGCTTTCCATACTAATTTTTGTTAAGTTGAAAACCATCAAAATCTTTTAACTTATGATTACAACTTCTTAATTAGTTGCAAAATCACTGAAATAGATATTAGAAGTTGCAATATAGATAATATATATTAATATGCAAATTTACTAAAAAAATCATTTGAAAATCTAGTTTAAGAAGTAAAACCTAGACAAGATAATATAGAACCAAGTTCCTTGCCACATAAAATGATACAGCTTAAATAGTACCACATTAGTCTCCTTGCTTTTCCTCTGTGGAAACCCCATGCAAAACGGTGTTTCTATTAATTTGGTCAGATGTTCAAATCTTAATTGCTAATCACAAACAAATTCCCCTTATTTTGCGTCACTAGCTACCATTAAGGGACAACTCTATTGAAAGATTGCAGTAATTGTATCTCATTACTCTCCGATTAGGCTTTTTAGCCCTTGAAGATGATTTCCTTTGAGAGTTAAAGTTAACACAATATACAAATATTTACATAATAGAGAGCGAATTCAGGGGCAAAAAATCAAGCTTATTATGAAGGGACAAATTTTTAATAGAAACATTCATTAAGTTCGTTACACATTATGTATATGAAGCATATCTAATACAAACTCAACAATGGAAATTTAAACACTTCATATGGCTTAAAATTTGAAAGTTTAGACATATCTCATAATAGAATATGAGAAGCTAGTTACTGCTATTGCTCCAATTGATAGTGTGACAACAGTTGAAATATTGCAAAGACTGTTCCTAAGATGGTAATGTTAACAGGTTTACAATCTTTATGTCTTGATAAATTTTTTCACTTAAAAAATATGCAGGTAAAATTAAAAAAATGGTGTGTTCCATAGTACACCATTTATAAAACGTCATTTAGTGCATAAAATTTACCCAATTAATATTTTTTATCCAAAAGTAAGTAAAGGCTACTCAAACAAAAGTAACAATTTTCAATATAATCCAGCTATAGCCATTGAAGCTATTAAAGCTCATTTAAGGATTAGTCAAAACTTGTATGGTATCCAACCTTAAGTGAATATATGCATGAAGTCTATTAATATGTTGCGTTCGATATTATACCATGTACAAATGTTTATCTGGAGAGCAAAAATTGTCCATTTTTAATTTTGGAAAAAATTCTTTATATTTGAAAGTAAGTAAGGCCATAAAACCCCTGTTTTGTTATCCAACCTCTAATGAATATATGTATGAAGTACATTGCAGAATTCTATTTTTTCTGAACTATAATTTTAAATTATTTTCTCTAGCAAATGTAGTTGGATCAACAAAGTAGAACAATAAGAATTAAATTATTTTCTTTAGCAAATGTAATTGGTTTCTTTTTGAGAGATGAATTAAATGAAAGTGAAACAATATGCTTAGTCATAGAAAAAAAGACCAAAATCTGAAATAAAGATCGTAAATTAACTCATAAACGGTCACATATAAATTATACATAATGTATGGTTTGAAGTATGAAGTATTTACTCATCAAGAAAATCTACGTCTTCTCAAACAATGATAATCAAAAAATAAGAAAAAAACTATTAAATGATAATCAAAAAGCTGAAAAGATGCATCTTTGCTTATTGAAAGCCATGGATATAACACTCGAGCTTGGAATGATTATATAATAATCATTGTCACAATTTTGCAACATAAACATTATAAGAATCACTTCAATCTTTAACCATCATCGGAGTTATCTTCAATTTTAAATCCTAAAAGCCATATTGTTATCCAAGAACTTTAGTTCACAAAAACTATGTGCTTTGTTCTTAAAGTAAAGCCTAAAAATAAAGGAAAAAAACCTGTGGGTTATTCTTCTTCTTGTTGCTCTCTACTAGTTTTTTCTTCTCTGGTTGCTTGCTTTAAGAACGAAGGTAAAAGAATCATTATTTTGAAGCAACTGAATAAATGAAGTCTTGATCTTGTAGGAATCTAAGAGATGCTGGTTGTATAAAGTGATGATCGGATGAAGAAAAAATTTTCAATTAGGACCCTCTTTTATGTAGGATATCTATGAGTGTTTAATGCAACAACGCAGCAAGAGTATTTTAGAAAACTCCACAATAAGTGAGGATATATTAATCATCACAAAAAAGAGAAGGAATACCATTATATTATATAATAAATTAGGATAAAATGCACATTATTCCCTTGTGATTAGCAATTTTTCACATAACCCGATATAGTTTCAAAAATTATATTAAAACCCCTCATAATTTAAACTAAAGTGTTAAAGTGGCGGAAATGATCCTATGTAATAGAACTCATGAAAATGTCGAAATTATCCTTATTTAAAAATAAAAATGGTTGAAGTGAGCAAAATATATAAATATAATATGTACGACATTTTAACCCCGTATGATTCAATGTTTTACCATATAACTCTTTTATAATTTAGTGGTTTACCACATAGTCCCGTTATGATTTTCAAAATATATACATAACCCTCCTTAGTAAATAGTTTTCAACTTTACATAGATGTATTTTTGACATTTTAGTTGACTCTATTATGGAATGCAAATTTCATCGTTTTGATACTTTAGTTCAAATCATAAGAGAATTATGTATAGTTTTTGAAATCATAGAGAAGTTACGTGAAAAAACACTAAATCACAGGAGATAAAGTGTATTTTACCCTAATAATTAATAATAGATAGATGACATATATGAGTGTGTCTATATATATATATATATCCTTACATTCTTATATATATATATATATATATCCTTATACCCTAGACTGTGATTCCAGTGCATTTTGTTGTCTTATACGTGTAAGAAAAGCATAGATTTTTAAGCTTATATTACATTTTTGTCCTTTGCTTATTCATTGTTTCCTTGTATACTCTCAAAAGATCCCTTTGTATGGTCCTTTAGCTCTTATGAAGTGGGCTTTTTGATCAATTAGTTTGACAAGATTGCTATTTTAAATCACTAAACAGTAATTTGAGGCCCCAATTTACTAATTCCTCCTCAAAGATGCTTTTCTTATGGGTTATGATATTTTTTATTGAGGGTAAAATTGGAAAGTTAGTTTTTTTGTATCCACTTGCATGTTTCTACTGTTTCCAATGCCATTTTTAGTAGAATCACAATCATATACGTGTAAAAACTCAATACGGAGATAGAGATGTACTGTGCCTGTTCTTTTAGCATTTACGTTTTGGGTGCTCTGTTGCTTCTGGTTACTTTCAACTTAAATTCATCTGCCTGTCTGCATTTTCGTTGCTCGTAATGATTTTTTTTTTTGTTTTTCTTTGCTATAGATGTTAAGATTTTATTTTCGCTTCAATCTCATCCACTTTTTTTGATGATTTTTCTGTTGTATGCATATTATTCAATAAATAACTACTAATCAGTTATTTTCCTCTTGCTTTGGATGCATGGTTCCGGTCACTGTGAATTTATGGTTTGCATGCATGTGTTTTTGACGTTTTTATTCTTTTTTCCAGCAGCTACTCAATACTTGTGCATATCTTTTGGGGATAATATCAGAAACCTCCCTTGAGGTTTCTCTTAATATCACTTGGCACCCCTGAGGTTTTAGAAATATCACGTACCTCCCCTGGTAATTGTAAAACGACAATATTAACCCTCACTTGACACAAAACTCACAACATATCAAATAAATGAAGCTCAAAATTTTTTAAAAAAGAAACGAAAGTCACATTCTTCTTTTTCCCTTTTCTCCATCATTCTTTCTTACTCATATTTTTTGGATGACTATGCAATATTTTATTGTAAATTATAATAAATTAAATTTTGTTTATCTTTTACTTTTTGTGATTGTGATAAAGTGGGGTATGATTTATTTGCTTATTTTGGGTTGATTTTTATAATGATTGGTATAGTTTAATGGTTTGAGTAAAGGGTTGAGAAGATGTTGGAAAAAATGTAAATTTATAGGAAATCGGTTTTGAGCATACAGAATTAAATTAATGCAAGTGTATTTCTTTTCAAATATCATTTTTATTTTTCAAATTTATATTTTTATAGGGTATAGAATTGTGATGTAGTGGTACTACAAGAGATTGTTTTTGAGGTGATGGTTTTCTTGAAATGAACAAAGTGGTTTAGGAACATTTTTATTTAGCAAGTGAAAGGGTAGTTTAGGGTTTTTAAAAATTTTGTTACACAAATAACAAAAGTAAGGGAGGTAAGTGATATTTTTAAAACCTTAGAGGTGCCAGGTGATATTAAGAGAAACCTCAGGGGAGGTTTCTGATATTATCCCTATCTTTTGATCGGTAATGTTTCCTCACCTATATTTGGTAACTTTTGCTCTGATTTTCTCCATCTGCATGGTTGCATGAAATTTGATTAATATTCTTGTCCATCTTTTCAAAAAAGCATTAACTAAATATATTCCTGTAATATTAAAGTGCTTGTACTCACTGTTAATTATATGTATAAAGCAAAGCATAGTTAACTATATCATAGAATTAGTAGTTATAGTGATAGCGATAAGGTAGCTGCATCGAAAGCTATTCGTAATCAGAAGTTGAGGGAGAAATGTGCTATGTTATCATCTGAGGAGAAAGAATTGAGCCGTCTCAAGCAGAGAGAGGCATATCAAAAAAGGAAAGCAAAAAAAAAAAAAAAAGCTATTCATTTAAGTTATCGAAGAGAAACCAGCAGTAAAGCTGTGATGTTACTTTGCCCTGACATGCAAGTTACTCCTGATGAAGGTACAAACATTATTCGTTGTAATGACTCGTTGAAATTTAGTATTGATCACAATTCTCATCTGTATGAATGATAATTATTCAGTGTGATTGTTTTTCTGTTAGGAGTGGTGGATAACCAACCTAACAAATGCTGATAAAAATCCATTAGTGCTCAGAATTTATCAGCTGGCAACAATTTTGATCACCAACTGCAGGCTAAGATGCCTTTATGTACTGATGAGACTATTTTTAATTGGAAAAAAGGTAGATTTAATGTTACTGCATTGCCATTTCATTTCTGCTATTGTTTAAGAATTTTAGTTGGGAATAAGGGAAACTTCATCTAATGATGTCTAGACTGTTGGACAATTAATGTCTCCCAATTTTGGGTGTACAAATCGTAATTACCTGCAATTTTCTCTTTCTTTAGGTGCATTGCAACCTGCTGATAAGCAGTCTTGCAAAGAAAGTATCCATTCTCAGAACTGCATCAGGTCCAACTACGTGCAAAGACAATTACAGTCTGATGAAGTTTCTGCAGAATGAAGTTTTGCAGGCCACTGAAGTCCAGTTTGCAGCAAATGAAGGTTTATCCATACTGTTACATGCACAAAAACACACACACAGAGGCTTAGTTATTTGTTTTTTGTTCAGTTATTTATTCGTTTCATCATGCATTGTATAGTTTTTATAAGCAGTTCGTAAGTGTACTTAGCCATTGCATAACAATCAGATGATTGATTATATACTTATTAACTTGTGGTTATTGCAACCATTCCTGAGCAGTCTAAAGGAAATCTCAACATTTCTTTTTTTGACTCTTTACTACATGAGCAAGGTCATATTACTTTCAATTAATATACCATGTCTTACTTGCTTAAAGCCCATGCTTCTTCGCTATGAATTTGATTTGCTCATGTTTATCTTCTCTAGGTTCTTCTTCAAAACTGCAATGTCTCCATCTAGCCTTTGCAATCCAATACACTGCAAAATTCAGGTTCATTTGCCTAACTGTGTAACACTGTTTCTATCTTCTAAGTGTCATTACTTACTAACTACTCTTATCCAGCAGGTCAATCTCCAATCTGCAACAATTGTTATAATTATCTTTCAGATGCAATACAAAGTACACCAGGTTTGCCATGAACACATTCATTGTTGGTACTGTTAGCCAATGTTACTTTAGCAATTGTTTTAAAATATTGCCTCAAATACATTCATTTGTACTCTTATAGGAATTGCTGTAGTGCCTTCTCTGAATAATGTGAGACAATAAAATGTCAATGACAGTTAATTATATTGCCATTAAAGGTTTATTATACACCTATTCTGAGTTTCTATTATATTACCTCTTTTGCATTAATAAGTTCCTTTTAACTGATCTCATTGATCTTACAGCTAAATGTAGTTCTGTATGAATAACTTTCTTTTAACTAGTATGATTTTTGTTACAACTAAATGTACCGCTCAGTAACGCTTTACAAGATCTCAAAATAAAAAGGTTATGAGGAAAAAAGGTTCTTAACATATGATTAGGCTTTCAATTTCACTGCTTTTACTTTATGCATGGCTTTTTTTTTCTTTTTTTCTTTTTTTCTTTTTTTCGACGGAGTGGGGTGTCCGGGTCAAGTCCGTAAAGGCGGCCCGACTAATCCCCACTCCTAATTTAACTAAAATTTAACTAAATATACCATTACTTACCTTGACCTTTCAATTTATAATTACATTACAGCTCAAGTAACTAAGGGAACAGAGGCTCTCAGATTTATTACTGACGAATCAAATAAGCTACCTCAGGTTCCTGACTGCCATTTTGAATAGGTAAGCTACCTCAATTGTTAAGACAATCGCATGAGGATTTGCCTCTGTGTCACTTTTCAACTTTTGGTTAGTTCACTCTCAAACCCTTATTGTCTTAGCAACTTCAAACCATTATTTTCTAAAACTTCCATGTGGAAAAACTTTATCAATATTAAAATCCAGAAACACTTTATGCAACATTAAAAGACAAATTTAATAAAAGTATTAAAAATTCAAAGAACTAAAACGAAATAAAGACAAGTTTAAAATTTTGTAAGCCTTTAAACTATTCAATTTTGCCCCTCAATTGTTTCAAATATTTCATTTTACTATTCAATTGATCCTCAAATTTTTTTCTAATACATGCAACAAAACACAACTCACAGGCACCAAAGGGCGGGAAGACCAATCTATCAGTAGCTCTTTACTGATGGCTATCTTTCTTTACTTATTATGATGTTGGTAGTGTAGATCTACAAGTTTATATCTTCCTGATGAAATTTATTAACTTCGTGATTACCATCTTTCTTATTTATGCTACTGATAGTGTAGATCTACAAGTTTAGATCTTATTAGATGAGACTGGTTAACTTCGTGATTACCATCTAATGTATTCAAGCTTGTTACAATTTTGATAGTTCTGATTTCATGACTTTGGATCTGATTGAATGACATGGATCCAGTAAGTGCCAACGTCCGGTCCAGGTAAGACCATGAGATTTGGCTCTGTAGGGGCGTTGAGGTTCTTGGGACGTACTCCAAGACGGGGAAGTGTCACAAGATCAGATCCAGGGAAAATGGGTTTTTACTAATCAATCTTATGACTTAGTTTGGAAATATGGTCGTCATGTATAGTTAATCTTTCTCAAAAGATTTAGATCTATTCTCGTAGGTTTATTTTTACTATCTTTAATATGATGGAAATATGGTCGTCATGCATAGTTAATTCTTCTCAAAAGGCTAGATCTTTTCTTGTAGGTTTCACACTATCCTTTATAATCTGATTAAGAAAAATGGTTTATCCTCCATGGATCCCGAAGGATTCTGTGCCAAAGGGAAGAGGATTATAAGTCTTCAAAATCATTTAAGTGTTTGTTTATTTTATTTATTTTCTTGTTTTAATTTTCAATGACTTCTCCAGTTAAAGCATATTTCATAAATTCTAGTTCTTCTTCAAACAATAAATCTTTGAATAAACTTCAAACTAGAATTGCTCAAATTGAGCAGTCAATTCTTATTCAAAGAAAACTTGAAAATAACCCTTCTGAATTCCAGATTAATGAACAACACATTAAATCTGAATTCTTTGCAAACCACAACCATTTTAAAAGAAAACAATTTTTTGACAAATATAAGGGAGAAGCCCGAAAGATTATTCAAGAAAACTTTTATGACTTTTTGACAAAAATAAAACAAAATATTCATTTCTTTGACTGGTATGAGTCTCAAACAACTAAAGAGTCTGCACCAGAACTCAAAAATCCAGTTCAAAACATTTCAAAACCTGCATCCTCTATGTCAAAACCTCAGGGTTCTACTTTAGATCCCGTAAATCCAATTCAAACTAAGCCAAAAGTTATAGATCTATCTCAAACAGATTCTACACAAGAACCTTTAGATCTATCCATAGATCTGTTTCAAACAACCCAGACACTACAATCCTCTCATAAACTCTCAGAATCCATAGATCCATCAAAATCAAACTATATAAACCCAGTAGATATAGATCTACCAGATACTCCCGAAGATCTATCAAACCCAGTAGATTTACCAAACCAAGGGTCTGTTGAAACTTCTAAACTTTTGATTTCCGCACAATCATTTGATAATTCTGTTAATTCTACTAGTATTGGTATTAAAAAAGACATAGGAAATTCCTTAGACGTAGGATATTCCTCAATAAATGTCTTAACTAAGAATCAACCTAGTACGAAACCTATAACTGATAAAAATGATTTGTTCAAATCAATTATTAAACAAGAAACTGCTAAAATTCCCTCTCAACCTTTTTCCAAACCAATGGTTATTAGAAATTCACCAACAAAGATTGTTTCATTTAAACAAGAAAACCAGTTAGTTGAAACCCAGTCAACTAAAGATATAATTCAAAATTCTTTACAAATATTTATTTCAAACTTATTTCGTGATTTTAATATCTCTTCCAATAATAAACATATTTATCGGAAAAATTCAAAAGAAATTCCTGCAAACAATGATCAGGGAGAAATTCCTAAATTGTCTATATATTCTTTCATAACTTACAAACAGTTGCAGCTTGATAAGCTAAAGTTACTTAATATCGAGTACCCAAGCCTCAAGGTGGAATCATGTACAGAAAAAACATGGTTATCCAGCAAATACAAGGGACAAACTGAGGAGACATGGATCTTCAACAAATTAAAGAGACAGCCTCATATACAAGAAGTATCTGGAAAATCAAATCTGACAAATCTGGCTAGATCTCGAATCAATATTCCAAGATCTATCAGATCCAGCAAATGGAGTCAGAAAATCCAGAGATTCAAATACATCCAATATTTATATTCTTGGAAGAATAGAATTGATCATTCTTCTATTCAAACAAGAAATAAATGTCAAGCTATCAGACACATCCGGTGGAAAACCAGACGCATCGGGCAAAAACCTCAAACAAGATCTTCTCCGAACAAATTAGTCACCAAACAAGAGATTCAGGCAGAGTCTGCTTCAACAAAATTGGTCATTCATGAAATTGAAATCAGAATTGACCAAGAGGCAGCCTATACCCATGCCAAGAAGATTCTTACAATCTATCCAGAAAAATACCTTTTCAATCTTTTTACCCAATTCATCCCAAAACCTCCTCTTCCAGAAACCTATTTCTCAAACTTGCTTTTCAAACCTTTAGAAGACAAAAAATTTTGGATTGAACAATACTTTCCAATTCCTTTACCCAAACAAGAGTTCGAAATTCAAAGAACTTCCTTGATCAATACCATACAAAATTATATTCCCAACCAAGAAAACATCCAAAATCTATACCACCCTCAAATGATTCATTCTGATATTTTCAGAATAGAATCCAATATCCTTCAACACTCATACAATAAGGAAGACATCTATGAAAGGAGCATAGATGAAATGTTCAGACACAATCTTCCTATGGCATCTCAACAGATGACAACCACAGTTATGTTTAAACAAACATTACATGGCTGCAATCAACTGATTGCTCATATCCTATTCATAGGATTTATTGGGCAATTCAAAGGATGGTGGGAGGAACATCTCATCATTGAAGACAAAAATATTATTCACGATATTCTAGTCACAACCAACAGGGATGAATCTGATCTACAAGATGGGAACATCCTGCCAGGAACAATGTTATTCAATATCACATCTGATGATGATTCTGGAATCATCCAAGAGGATTCATCAAAACTATTCCCAGGCTCCAGAAGATATCAATACATATTCCTGATGAAATCAGATAGAAACAAAGATTTCTTCAAAGGCCTTCTTAAAACCCAATACAAGAAGATTAAGTCTTGGAAAGAAACAACTGGTGAACAGAACCAACAAGCTGATTGGTTTCCCAATCCGACGGAAGATCAGCCCCAAGGAAGAAATCTTGGATCTTTTTACAAACAGTTTGGGCCATTGGGTTACCATACAAGGCCCCATAAACAACCCCAACCTATGGGTTTCAAAACCCTTTTTCCTTCTACAAAACAGCTAGCCTTATCCATTTTCAAAACCCATCTACTCAAATACACAAGCCAACATTTCCAATACAACCAAAAATTCAATATTTTGAGACTAGCAGCCCAATCGTCAAATCCTCTAATCAAATCAGATATCAAATCTGAACGAAAGGAAGATTATGACAAATCTATTTCAACATCTTCTTTCCCCATCATCAGTGATGAAGATGAAAAAGAAGGACAAATGATAACCAAAAATCAGAACCTTCTTTTCAACATCATTGAAGATATCCTTGAAACAAGACAACCATACTTAAACCAAATTTCGGATCCCTCAAAAGGTCCTCTCTTTGACATTCTAGGAAAAATCCCTAGACAAAATTCTTGTATACCAAAAACTCATGGTATCCAGGAAAATCTTGACAGATATCCTATTCAACCTATGACCTTACAAAAAGAAACCATTAACCCTGAGAACCTGAATAACAATTCTCAGTTATTTCAGGAATATTCGATCCAAATACGATCACTAATTATTGGTAATTATGTAATCGAAACAAAAGCCCTAGTTGATACAGGGTCAGACCAAAACTATATTCCTGAAAACCTTATTCCAATCCAATTTTTAGAATTCCTCAGAAAGATCAATAATCCTATACTTGATATTGAGTTCAAATTTTCAAAAATACAAAACCAATTCTCAGATACCTTCTTCTCGACTGAATATTTGACTAACCATATCATCGTAGGGGCATTATTTCTCAATCAATTGGCTCCTTTCCAAATTATCTATAAAGGGATAATATCCCAACTTTTTAAACTAACTAATTCTTTGTGCAGAAACATGGCAGGTGAAGGAAGTTCATCATCATACAATTCAGAAGAGAAAAATACTCTCTTTGATGGATACTCTACTTGGGAACAGACATCCCACGAAGAAATATCCACCATTCAAATTAATGAGTGCCAAACATCATCAAATCAGAATCAAACTAATTGGGAATGGATACCCGAGGAATCATCTTCAAACTGGATACCTACGGATTCTACTTCAAACTGGGTACCCAATGAAATAGTCTCAAATCAATTTCAAGCAATTGATGAGACTTCAACAATAAAATGGACTCAGGAGACTGAAGAGGAAGAAAATCCATTTCTAATTCCTGAAGACCCTACTACTCAATCCTTCCAAATCAAACTCAGAGACGATACATTCTCACGTCTCTGGACAGAATATCACTACTTGGAAAACAAGCACAAAGAATCCAGAATCAGAAACTTTGATAGTATATTCTTTAACCAAGACACCGGTGAAAGAATTCCTATCTATCATATACACAAATACAATCACGTTGGAGTAAGAGAATCAAATTACTCCATACAAACTTTGAAGGAACAATGCTTCATGCAGAGAAGATACATACAAAGGATGGTTCTCAACAAGTATTTACTTGAGAAACAAGGAGTAAATACACGACACTACAAACAATGGATCAAAGAAGCATTAAAAGAATTATCAGCAATGATTTGCTGAACAAATGCTTCTAGGGACATTCAAGCTGGCTCAAATCGGAACAAAATTCAGAAAAAACGGTTTTACTATAGCACCGGAAGTACTGTAGCGGTTCGGCAGGTTACTGTGCATGCACGGCAACAAAAAGACAAACAATGGACTGTAGCGCGACTGTAGCAGTACTGTAGCACTACGGAAATTTTGCTATAAATACCCCTTAAACCCAACACATTCCACACACAATTCTTACACCAATTCTTCAAGACTACTTCTTTCTCTAGCTTGAAGAATCCTCCTCCCTCTCTCTACAAACTAGTTTTTAGATTTTAGTTTTTAGTTTTCATCAAACAAAGGAGCAAGCCCTTGTGCAAGCTTCATATCTGTAAGCTCTCTTTTATTTTCTTGTATTCCTATCATTCAATCAAATGGTCGGCTGAGCCGCCTTATATCCATTTACTTATTCTTCTTTTATTTGTTTTGATTATACTAACCATATATGGCTGGTTATACCGCCTGAACTAACATTCTAACTTGTCTTTAAATATTTTTATATTTTGTTTATACATGGCTGGTCTAACCGCCTATACTAACTAGTGGCAGTCTGGCTGCGACCCACTTCCTAACTTTTATGCTTTCCTCCTCTATTCTTTACTTGTTCCTGGTTTAAGGGGCTAACCCCTCGTCCCGTCTGGTATCAGAGCCAACCCCTCGTCTGGTACCAACCCCTACAGAGCCAAATCCCATGGTCTTACCTGGACCGGACGTTGGCACTTACTGGATCCATGTCATTCAATCAGATCCAAAGTCATGAAATCAGAACTATCAAAATTATAACAAGTTTGAATAATTAGATGGTAATCACGAAGTTAACCAGTCTCATCTAATAAGATCTAAACTTGTAGATCTACACTATCAGTAGCATAAATAAGAAAGATGGTAATCACGAAGTTAATAAATTTCATCAGGAAGATATAAGCTCTGGCTCTGATACCAGACGGGACGAGGGGTTAGCCCCTTAAACCAGGAACAAGTAAAGAATAGAGGAGGAAAGCATAAAAGTTAGGAAGTGGGTCGCAACCGGACTGCCACTAGTTAGTATAGGCGGTTAGACCAGCCATGTATAAATAAAATATAAAAATATTTAAAGACAAGTTAGAATGTTAGTTCAGGCGGTATAACCAGCCATATATGGTTAGTATAATCAAAACAAATAAAAGAAGAATAAGTAAATGGATATAAGGCGGCTCAGCCGACCATTTGATTGAATGATAGGAATACAAGAAAATAAAAGAGAGCTTACAGATATGAAGCTTGCACAAGGGCTTGCTCCTTTGTTTGATGAAAACTAAAAACTAAAATCTAAAAACTAGTTTGTAGAGAGAGGGAGGAGGATTCTTCAAGCTAGAGAGAGAAGTAGTCTTGAAGAATTGGTGTAAGAATTGTGTGTGGAATGTGTTGGGTTTGAGGTGTATTTATAGCAATTTTTTCGTAGTGCTACAGTACCCGCTACAGTGTTTGCTACAGTACCGCTACAGTGCGTGCTACAGTGTATTGTTTGTCTTTTGTTGCCGTGCATGCACAGTAACTTGCCGGATCGCTACAGTACCTCCGGTGCTACAGTAAAACGATTTTTTCTGAATTTTCGTCTTGATTGAGCCAGCTTGAATATTTCTAGAAGCATTTGTTCAGCAAATCATTGCTGATAATTCTTCTAATGCTTCTTTGATCCATTGTTTGTAATGTCGTGTATTTACTCCTCGTTTCTCAAGTAAATACTTGTTGAGAACCATTCTTTGTATGTATCTTCTCTGCATGAAGCATTGTTCCTTCAAAGTTTGTATGGAATAATTTGATTCTCTTACCCCAACGTGATTGTATTTGTGTATATGATAGATCGGAATCCTTTCACCGGTGTCTTGGTTAAAGAATACACTATCAAAGTTTCTGATTCTGGACTCTTTGTGCTCATTTTCCAAGTAGTGATATTCTGTCCAGAGGCGCGAGAATGCATCATCTCTGAGTTTGACTTGGAAGGATTGAGTAATAGTGTCTTCAGGAATTAAAAATGGATTTTCATCTCTTTTCGTTTCCTGAATCCAGTTTATTGTTGAAAGCTCGTCAATTGCATGGAATTGATTTGAGATTGTTTCATTGGGCATCCAATTTGAAGTGGATTCCGCAGGCATCCAGTTTGAGGATGATTCCTCAGGGATCCATTCCCAATTAGCTTGATTCTGATTGGATGATGTTTGGCACTCATTAGTTTGAATGTCGGATATTTCTCCATGAGAGGTTTGTTGCCAAGTAGAATATCCATCGAAGAGACAGTTTTTCTCTTCTGGATTATATGATGATGAACTTCCTTCACCTGCCATGTTTCTTCAAAAAGAATTAGTTAGTTTAAAAAGTTGGGATATTATTTCTTTATAGATAATTTGGAAAGGAGCCAGTTGATTGAGAAATGATGCGCCTAAGATGATATGGTTTGTCAAATACTCAGTCAAGAAGAAAGTATCTGAGAATTGGTTTTGTATATTTAAAAATTTGAATTCAATATCAAGTATAGGATTTTTGGTCTTTTTAAGGAATTCTAAAAATTGGGTTGGGATAAGGTTTTTAGGAATATAGTTTTGGTCTAACCCTGTATCAACTAAGGCTTTTGTTTTGATTACATAATTATCAATAATTAGTAATCGTATACGAATCAAGTCTTCCTGAAACAACTGAGAATTGTTATTCAGGTTCCAAGGTTTAATTGTTTTTTGTAGGGACATAGGTTGAATAAGAAATCTGTCAAGAATTTCCTGGAAACCATGAGTTTTTGGTATACAAGAATTTTGTCTAGGGATTTTTCCTAGAATGTCAAAGAGAGGACCTTTTGAGGGATCCGAAATTTGGTTTAAGTATGGTTGTCTTGTTTCAAGGATATCTTCAATGATGTTGAAAAGAAGGTTCTGATTTTTGGTTATCATTTGTCCTTCTTTTTCATCTTCATCACTGATGATTGGGAAAGAAGATGTTGAAACAGATTTGTCATAATCTTCCTTTCGTTCAGATTTGATATCTGATTCGATTAGAGGATTTGACGATTGGGCTGCTAGTCTCAAAATATTGAATTTTTGGTTGTATTGGAAATGTTGGATTGTGTATCTGAGTAGATGGATTTTGAAAATAGACAGGGCTAGCTGTTTTGTCGAAGGAAAGAAGGTTTTGAAACTCATAGGTTTGGGTTGTTTATTGGGCCTTGTATGGTAGTTCAATGGCCCAAACTGTTTGTAAAATGATCCAAGATTTCTCTCTTGGGACTGTTCTTCTGCAGGTTGTCTGGGAAACCAGCCTGTTTGTTGGTTCTGTTCACAAGTTATTTCTTCCCAAGACTTAATCTTCTTGTATTGGAATTCAAGAAGGCCTTTGAAGAAATCTTTGTTGTGAACTTTGTTTCTGTCTGATTTCATCAGGAGTATGTATTGATATCTTCTGGAGCTTGGGAATAGTTTTGATGAATCCTCTTGGATGACTCCAGAAACATCATCAGATGTGATGTTGAATAACATTGTTCCTGGCATGATGTTCCCATCTTGTAGATCAGATTCATCCCTGTTGGTTGTGACTAGAATATTGTGAATAATATCTTTATCTTCAATGATGAGATGTTCCTCCCACCATCCTTTGAATTGCCCAATAAATCCTATGAATAGGACATGAACAATCAGTTGATTGCAGCCATACAACATAACTGCGGTTGTCATCCGTTGAGATGTCATAGGAAGACTGTATCTGAACATTTCATCTATGCTCCATTCATAGATGTCTTCCTTATTGTATGAGTGTTGAAGGATATTGAGTTTTATCCTGAAAATATCAGAATGAAACATTTGGAGGTGGTATAGATTTTGGATGTTTTCTTGGTTGGGAATATAATTTTGTATGGTATTGATCAAGGAAGTTCTTTGAATTTTGAACTCTTGTTTGGGTAAAGGAATTGGAAAGTATTGTTCAATCAAAATTTTTTTGTCTTCTAAAGGTTTGAAAAGCAAGTTTGAGAAATAGGTTTCTGGAAGAGGAGGTTTTGGGATGAATTGGGTAAAAAGATTGAAAAGGTATTTTTCTGGATAGATTGTAAGAATCTTCTTGGCATGGGCATAGGCTGCCTCTTGGTCAATTCTGATTTCAATTTCATGAATGACCAATTTTGTTGAACCAGACTCTGCCTGAATCTCTTGTTTGGTGACTAATTTGTTCAGAGAAGATCTTGTTTGAGGTTTTTGCCCGATGCGTCTAGTTTTCCACCGGATGTGTCTGATAGCTTGACATTTATTTCTTGTTTGAATAGGAGAATGATCAATTCTATTCTTCCAAGAATATAAATGCTGGAGGTATTTGAGTTTCTGGATTTTGTGACTCCCCTTGCTGGGTCTGATAGATCTTGGAATATTGATTCGAGATCTAACCAGATTTGTCAGATCTGATTTTTTAGATACTCCTTGTATTTGAGGTTGTTCCTTGAAGTTGTTGAAGATCCATGTCTCCTCTGTTTGTCCCTTGTATTTGCTGGATAACCATGTTTTTTCGGTACATGATTCCACCTTCAGGCTTGGGTACTCGATATTAAGTACCTTTAGCTTATCAAGCTGCAACTGTTTGTAAGTTATGAAAGAATATATAGACAATTTAGGAATTTCTTCCTGATCATTGTTTGCAGGAATTTCTTTTGAATTTTTCCGATAAATATGTTTATTATTGGAAGAGATATTAAAATCACGAAATAAGTTTGAAATAAATATTTGTAAAGAATTTTGAATTATATTTTTAGTTGACTGGGTTTCAACTAACAGGTTTTCTTGTTTAAAAGAAATAATATTCGTTTGTGGATTAATAACCATTGTCTTGGAAAAAGGTTGAGAGGGAATTTCAGCAGTTTCTTGTTTAATAATTGATTTGAAGAAATCAATTTTTGTTTGAACATTTTCATTAGTTATAGGTTTGATACTATGTTGATTCTTATTTAAGACATTTATTGAGGAATATCCTACGTCTAAGGAATTTTCTATGTCTTTTCTAATACAAGTAGAATTAACAGAATTATCAATTGATTGTCCGAAAATCAAGAGTTTTGAAGTCTTAATAGACTCTTGGTTTGTTAAATCTACTGGGTTTGATAGATCTACGGGAGAATCTGGTAAATCTATATCTGTTGGATTTATATAGTTTGATTTTGATGGATCTATGGATTCTGAGAGTTTATGAGAGGATTGTAGTGTCTGGATTGTTTGAAACAGATCTATGGATAGATCTAAAGGTTCTTGTGTAGAATCTGTTGGAGATAGATCTATGACTTTTGGCTTAGTTTGAAATAGATTTACAGGATCTAAAGTAGAATCCTGGGATTTTGACATAGAGGATGCGGGTTTTGAAAGGTTTTGAACTGGATTTTTGAGTTCTGGAGCAGACTCTTTAGTTGTTTGAGACTCATACCAGTCAAAGAAATGAATATTTTGTTTTGTTTTTGTCAAAAAGTCATAAAAATTTTCTTGAATATTTTTTCGAGCTTCTCCCTTATATTTGTCAAAAAATTGTTTTCTTTTAAAATGGTTGTGGTTTGCAATGAACTCCGATCTAATGTGTTGTTCATTAATCTGGAATTCAGAATGGTTGTTTTCTAGTTTTCTTTGTATAAGAATTGACTGCTCAATTTGAGCAATTCTAGTTTGAAGTTTATTCAAGATTTATTGTTTGAAGAAGAACTAGAATTTATGAAATAAGCTTTAACTGGAGAAGTCATTGAAAATTAAAACAAGAAAATAAATAAAATAAACAAACACTTAAATGATTTTGAAAACTTATAATCCTCTTCCCTTTGGCACAGAATCCTTCGGGATCCATGGAGGATAAACCATTTTTCTTAATCAGATTATAAAGGATAGTGTGAAACCTACAAAAAAAAGATCTAGCCTTTTGAAAAGAATTAACTATGCATGACGACCATATTTCCATCATATTAAAGATAGTAAAAATAAACCTACGAGAATAGATCTAAATCTTTTGAGAAAGATTAACTATACATGACGACCATATTTGCAAACAAAATCATAAGATTGATAGTAAATACCCATTTTCCCTGGATCTGATCTTGTGACACTTCCCCGTCTTGGAGTACGTCCCAAGAACCTCAACGCCCCTACAGAGCCAAATCCCATGGTCTTACCTGGACCGGACGTTGGCACTTACTGGATCCATGTCATTCAATCAGATCCAAAGTCATGAAATCAGAACTATCAAAATTATAACAAGCTTGAATACATTAGATGGTAATCACGAAGTTAACCAGTCTCATCTAATAAGATCTAAACTTGTAGATCTACACTATCAGTAGCATAAATAAGAAAGATGGTAATCACGAAGTTAATAAATTTCATCAGGAAGATATAAACTTGTAGATCTACACTACCAACATCATAATAAGTAAAGAAAGATAGCCATCTCCCCACTTCCCCCTCTGGCTCTGATACCAGACGGGACGAGGGGTTAGCCCCTTAAACCAGGAACAAGTAAAGAATAGAGGAGGAAAGCATAAAAGTTAGGAAGTGGGTCGCAGCCGGACTGCCACTAGTTAGTATAGGCGGTTAGACCAGTCATGTATAAACAGAATATAAATAACAGAATGTAAAGGTTAGTAAGTTAGCTCAGGCGGTATAACCGACCATATATGGTTAGTATAATCAAAACAAATAAAAACAAGTAAATGAATATGAATGTAGGTGGCTCAGCCAACCATTTGATTGAATGTAAGGATTACAGAATGTAAAGAAGACTTACAAGGATATGAAGCTTCAAGCTCCTTTGTTTGATCTAAAAACTAAAATATAAAAACTAAGAACTTGTTTGTAGAGAGGGGGAGGAGGATTCTTCAAGCTAGAGAGAGAAGTAGTCTTGAAGAATTGGTGTAAGAATTGTGTGTGGAATGTGTTGGGTTTAAGGGGTATTTATAGCAAAATTTCCGTAGTGCTACAGTACCCGCTACAGTGTTTGCTACAGTACTGCTACAGTCGCGCTACAGTCCATTGTTTGTCTTTTTGTTGCCGTGCATGCACAGTAACCTGCCGAACCGCTACAGTACTTCCGGTGCTATAGTAAAACCGTTTTTCTGAATTTTGTTCCGATTTGAGCCAGCTTGAATGTCCCTAGAAGCATTTGTTCAGCAAATCATTGCTGATAATTCTTTTAATGCTTCTTTGATCCATTGTTTGTAGTGTCGTGTATTTACTCCTTGTTTCTCAAGTAAATACTTGTTGAGAACCATCCTTTGTATGTATCTTCTCTGCATGAAGCATTGTTCCTTCAAAGTTTGTATGGAGTAATTTGATTCTCTTACTCCAACGTGATTGTATTTGTGTATATGATAGATAGGAATTCTTTCACCGGTGTCTTGGTTAAAGAATATACTATCAAAGTTTTTGATTCTGGATTCTTTGTGCTTGTTTTCCAAGTAGTGATATTCTGTCCAGAGACGTGAGAATGTATCGTCTCTGAGTTTGATTTGGAAGGATTGAGTAGTAGGGTCTTCAGGAATTAGAAATGGATTTTCTTCCTCTTCAGTCTCCTGAGTCCATTTTATTGTTGAAGTCTCATCAATTGCTTGAAATTGATTTGAGACTATTTCATTGGGTACCCAGTTTGAAGTAGAATCCGTAGGTATCCAGTTTGAAGATGATTCCTCGGGTATCCATTCCCAATTAGTTTGATTCTGATTTGATGATGTTTGGCACTCATTAATTTGAATGGTGGATATTTCTTCGTGGGATGTCTGTTCCCAAGTAGAGTATCCATCAAAGAGAGTATTTTTCTCTTCTGAATTGTATGATGATGAACTTCCTTCACCTGCCATGTTTCTGCACAAAGAATTAGTTAGTTTAAAAAGTTGGGATATTATCCCTTTATAGATAATTTGGAAAGGAGCCAATTGATTGAGAAATAATGCCCCTACGATGATATGGTTAGTCAAATATTCAGTCGAGAAGAAGGTATCTGAGAATTAGTTTTGTATTTTTGAAAATTTGAACTCAATATCAAGTATAGGATTATTGATCTTTCTGAGGAATTCTAAAAATTGGATTGGAATAAGGTTTTCAGGAATATAGTTTTGGTCTGACCCTGTATCAACTAGGGCTTTTGTTTCGATTACATAATTACCAATAATTAGTGATCGTATTTGGATCGAATATTCCTGAAATAACTGAGAATTGTTATTCAGGTTCTCAGGGTTAATGGTTTCTTTTTGTAAGGTCATAGGTTGAATAGGATATCTGTCAAGATTTTCCTGGATACCATGAGTTTTTGGTATACAAGAATTTTGTCTAGGGATTTTTCCTAGAATGTCAAAGAGAGGACCTTTTGAGGGATCCGAAATTTGGTTTAAGTATGGTTGTCTTGTTTCAAGGATATCTTCAATGATGTTGAAAAGAAGGTTCTGATTTTTGGTTATCATTTGTCCTTCTTTTTCATCTTCATCACTGATGATGGGGAAAGAAGATGTTGAAATAGATTTGTCATAATCTTCCTTTCGTTCAGATTTGATATCTGATTTGATTAGAGGATTTGACGATTGGGCTGCTAGTCTCAAAATATTGAATTTTTGGTTGTATTGGAAATGTTGGCTTGTGTATTTGAGTAGATGGGTTTTGAAAATGGATAAGGCTAGCTGTTTTGTAGAAGGAAAAAGGGTTTTGAAACCCATAGGTTGGGGTTGTTTATGGGGCCTTGTATGGTAACCCAATGGCCCAAACTGTTTGTAAAAAGATCCAAGATTTCTTCCTTGGGGCTGATCTTCCGTCGGATTGGGAAACCAATCAGCTTGTTGGTTCTGTTCACCAGTTGTTTCTTTCCAAGACTTAATCTTCTTGTATTGGGTTTTAAGAAGGCCTTTGAAGAAATCTTTGTTTCTATCTGATTTCATCAGGAATATGTATTGATATCTTCTGGAGCCTGGGAATAGTTTTGATGAATCCTCTTGGATGATTCCAGAATCATCATCAGATGTGATATTGAATAACATTGTTCCTGGCAGGATGTTCCCATCTTGTAGATCAGATTCATCCCTGTTGGTTGTGACTAGAATATCGTGAATAATATTTTTGTCTTCAATGATGAGATGTTCCTCCCACCATCCTTTGAATTGCCCAATAAATCCTATGAATAGGATATGAGCAATCAGTTGATTGCAGCCATGTAATGTTTGTTTAAACATAGCTGTGGTTGTCATCTGTTGAGATGCCATAGGAAGATTGTGTCTGAACATTTCATCTATGCTCCTTTCATAGATGTCTTCCTTATTGTATGAGTGTTGAAGGATATTGGATTCTATTCTGAAAATATCAGAATGAATCATTTGAGGGTGGTATAGATTTTGGATGTTTTCTTGGTTGGGAATATAATTTTGTATGGTATTGATCAAGGAAGTTCTTTGAATTTCGAACTCTTGTTTGGGTAAAGGAATTGGAAAGTATTGTTCAATCCAAAATTTTTTGTCTTCTAAAGGTTTGAAAAGCAAGTTTGAGAAATAGGTTTCTGGAAGAGGAGGTTTTGGGATGAATTGGGTAAAAAGATTGAAAAGGTATTTTTCTGGATAGATTGTAAGAATCTTCTTGGCATGGGTATAGGCTGCCTCTTGGTCAATTCTGATTTCAATTTCATGAATGACCAATTTTGTTGAAGCAGACTCTGCCTGAATCTCTTGTTTGGTGACTAATTTGTTCGGAGAAGATCTTGTTTGAGGTTTTTGCCCGATGCGTCTGGTTTTCCACCGGATGTGTCTGATAGCTTGACATTTATTTCTTGTTTGAATAGAAGAATGATCAATTCTATTCTTCCAAGAATATAAATGTTGGATGTATTTGAATCTCTGGATTTTCTGACTCCATTTGCTGGATCTGATAGATCTTGGAATATTGATTCGAGATCTAGCCAGATTTGTCAGATTTGATTTTCCAGATACTTCTTGTATATGAGGCTGTCTCTTTAATTTGTTGAAGATCCATGTCTCCTCAGTTTGTCCCTTGTATTTGCTGGATAACCATGTTTTTTCTGTACATGATTCCACCTTGAGGCTTGGGTACTCGATATTAAGTAACTTTAGCTTATCAAGCTGCAACTGTTTGTAAGTTATGAAAGAATATATAGACAATTTAGGAATTTCTCCCTGATCATTGTTTGCAGGAATTTCTTTTGAATTTTTCCGATAAATATGTTTATTATTGGAAGAGATATTAAAATCACGAAATAAGTTTGAAATAAATATTTGTAAAGAATTTTGAATTATATCTTTAGTTGACTGGGTTTCAACTAACTGGTTTTCTTGTTTAAATGAAACAATCTTTGTTGGTGAATTTCTAATAACCATTGGTTTGGAAAAAGGTTGAGAGGGAATTTTAGCAGTTTCTTGTTTAATAATTGATTTGAACAAATCATTTTTATCAGTTATAGGTTTCGTACTAGGTTGATTCTTAGTTAAGACATTTATTGAGGAATATCCTACGTCTAAGGAATTTCCTATGTCTTTTTTAATACCAATACTAGTAGAATTAACAGAATTATCAAATGATTGTGCGGAAATCAAAAGTTTAGAAGTTTCAACAGACCCTTGGTTTGGTAAATCTACTGGGTTTGATAGATCTTCGGGAGTATCTGGTAGATCTATATCTACTGGGTTTATATAGTTTGATTTTGATGGATCTATGGATTCTGAGAGTTTATGAGAGGATTGTAGTGTCTGGGTTGTTTGAAACAGATCTATGGATAGATCTAAAGGTTCTTGTGTAGAATCTGTTTGAGATAGATCTATAACTTTTGGCTTAGTTTGAATTGGATTTACGGGATCTAAAGTAGAACCCTGAGGTTTTGACATAGAGGATGCAGGTTTTGAAATGTTTTGAACTGGATTTTTGAGTTCTGGTGCAGACTCTTTAGTTGTTTGAGACTCATACCAGTCAAAGAAATGAATATTTTGTTTTATTTTTGTCAAAAAGTCATAAAAGTTTTCTTGAATATTCTTTCGGGCTTCTCCCTTATATCTGTCAAAAAATTGTTTTCTTTTAAAATGGTTGTGGTTTGCAAAGAATTCAGATTTAATGTGTTGTTCATTAATCTGGAATTCAGAAGGGTTATTTTCAAGTTTTCTTTGAATAAGAATTGACTGCTCAATTTGAACAATTCTAGTTTGAAGTTTATTCAAAGATTTATTGTTTGAAGAAGAACTAGAATTTATGAAATATGCTTTAACTGGAGAAGTCATTGAAAATTAAAACAAGAAAATAAATAAAATAAACAAACACTTAAATGATTTTGAAGACTTATAATCCTCTTCCCTTTGGCACAGAATCCTTCGGAATCCATGGAGGATAAACCATTTTTCTTAATCAGATTATAAAGGATAGTGTGAAACCTACAAGAAAAGATCTAGCCTTTTGAAAAGAATTAACTATGCATGACGACCATATTTCCATCATATTAAAGATAGTAAAAATAAACCTACGAGAATAGATCTAAATCTTTTGAGAAAGATTAACTATACATGACGACCATATTTCCAAACTAAATCATAAAATTGATTAGTAAAAACCCATTTTCCCTGGATCTGATCTTGTGACACTTCCCCGTCTTGGAGTACGTCCCAAGAACCTCAACGCCCCTACAGAGCCAAATCCCATGGTCTTACCTGGACCGGACGTTGGCACTTACTGGATCCATGTCATTCAATCAGATCCAAAGTCATGAAATCAGAACTATCAAAATTATAACAAGCTTGAATACATTAGATGGTAATTACGAAGTTAACCAGTCTCATCTAATAAGATCTAAACTTGTAGATCTACACTATCAGTAGCATAAATAAGAAAGATCGTAATCACGAAGTTAATAAATTTCATCAGGAAGATATAAACTTGTAGATCTACACTACCAACATCATAATAAGTAAAGAAAGATAGCCATCTCCCCACTTCCCCCTCTGGCTCTGATACCAGACGGGATGAGGGGTTAGCCCCTTAAACCAGGAACAAGTAAAGAATAGAGGAGGAAAGCATAAAAGTTAGGAAGTGGGTCGCAGCCGGACTGCCACTAGTTAGTATAGGCGGTTAGACCAGCCATGTATAAACAAAATATAATAATATTTAAAGACAAGTTAGAATGTTAGTTCAGGCGGTATAACCAGCCATATATGGTTAGTATAATCAAAACAAATAAAAGAAGAATAAGTAAATGGATATAAGGCGGCTCAGCCGACCATTTGATTGAATGATAGGAATACAAGAAAATAAAAGAGAGCTTACAGATATGAAGCTATATATAGGGTTAATTACATTTACCTCCCTTGAGCTTTGACCAAATAACGAATCGATCCCTGAGATTTGGACAAATAACAAATTACTCTCCCACGCTAAGTTTGTCAGTTATATGGAACGGAAATAGCCTAAAGTCTAAACAACCCTTATTGATTTCCATCAATTTTTAAAGACATAAAAATAGAAATATGTACTTACCATTTTAGCCTTTAGGCGGGAAACAATATAGACAGAAACTTTATCACTTCAACCCCCACAATCCCAACATCAGCTTCCCATAAAGAGCTGGTATGTTATGGGCAATTTCTTTTCTTTTTTTTTTTTAACTTTCACATATTTAATTTATGTTAAATACAAAATATACTAGTTTTCCTTTGGGCGCTATTTAACCAATTTTTTCCATAAAGAGTTGGTACAAAACATACTACAAGACCTGCTAGTTTTCTATAAAGAGCTGGTATGTTATGCGCTATTTAACCAAATTTTCATATTTAAGACTCAAATTTTCAAATACGTTATTTTAATTTTCGTAAATTTGTTTAAATATGAAAAATTGGTTAAATAGCGCATTAAATACAAAACCTGTCAGTTTCCCATAAAGAGCTGGTATGTTATGGGCAATTTTTTTTTTTTTTTTAACTTTCACATATTTAATTTAATTTATGTTAAATACAAAACATACTAGTTTTTCTTTGGGTGCTATTTAACCAATTTTTCCATAAAGAGCTGGTATGTTTCCTATAAAGAGTTGGTACAAAATATACTACAAAACCTGCCAGTTTTTCATAAAGAGCTGGTATGTTACGCGCTATTTAACCAATTTTTCATATTTAAGACTCAAATTTTCAAATACATTATTTTAATTTTCGTAAATTTCAAATACGTTATTTTAAAAAGCACAACTTTCAAATACATTATTTTAATTTTCGTAAATTTGTTTAAATATGAAAAATTAGTTAAATAGCGCATTAAATACAAAACCTGCCAATTTTCCATAAAGAACTGGTATGTTATGGGTAATTTTTTTTTTTTTAACTTTCGCATATTTAATTTATGTTAAATACAAAACATACTAGTTTTCCTTTGGGCGCTATTTAACCAATTTTATCTTGAAGGTTTTGTGCTCGTTAAACTTGGGGAAAAATGGGGGAAGTCTTTTTCTTCTCTCTTTTTGTACAGATAAAGGTAAGCAAGTCAAACGTGATTGGGATGTACATGATAAAGAATTATAATCCCAATACTATATATATATATTTTTAATGAAAAGGGTATTTTCGAAACTATAATTAATCTTGATGACAGCTGGATACAATAAAGGCAATTTCGTTATTCCAAGTTTTCTTTTTCCTGATGTCAAGTAGAATCACTAACATCTCTTAACAGCAGGTGAGTAATTGTTAAATGTCTGGTTATTCAAAAGGGTAGACTGTTATTTGTCCAAATTTCAGGGATCGATTCGTTATTTGATCAAACCTCAAGGGAGGTAAATGTAATTAACCTATATATATATATATATGTTGCTAGCCTTTTAGATGCTTCAAATCCATCATCTTGCTTGCATGCCTTCTCTTTAAATTTGCTGGAGCGTAGTACTGGTCGCAGATTTTGTTGACTTGCTGATTGTTTCTCTGTCAGATTTAAAGCTGGTTTGACAAGCCAGCGAGAAATTTACACCCACTATCATACCATTTGAACGAAAAAGGGGATTGGGTCAGATTTGGCGTGGGGTTTTGCTTGTCCCGTCCCGTCCGATATATATATATATATATATGTTGCTACCCTTTTGGATGCTCCAAATCCATGATCTTGTTTTTTTTTTTTTTTTCAAAGATACGTAATTAATTAGATTAGAAATAATCAGGAGTTAATTTGATTAAAAAATAATCTAAAAAATTTTATAAAAAATTCATGTTTAATCAATTAATGATAGAACGAGATCCTTATAGACCTTAAATGTAAAATAAAGATCCTGCGATGTTTCGATGTGGGTTAGTGACACCCCACCCGACGGCCCGAACCCCCCCCCCCCCCCATCCTTACCAATGATCCATGAATCATGATCTTGCTTGCAGCCTGCTCTTTAGACTTGCTGGAGCGCAGTACTGGTCGCAGACTTGCTGATTGTTTCTCTGTCAGATTTAAAGCTAGTTTGACGTGCAAGCCGAGAAATTTGCACCCGCTATCATGGCATTTGACCGAAAAAAGGAATTGTGTCAGATTTGGCGTGGGTTTTGCTTGTCATTCTTCCAGTTGGTTTCCTATCGTTCCTAGGCTTTGATTTTGGTTTGCCATTGTCCCCTTTGACGGTCAAAAGTCAGATACGAGCACTAGGAGATTTTTTTGCCCTATCAAGAAATACAAAGTTGGAACTGGTGTTCTTGGTGAGCTCGCCATATCTTTCCTTCGATTGGGGCCTTTTTTGGATGATCTAGTTGACAAGGTAATTGCCCTTTTGGTTTTGCAATATTGTTGATTTTTCTGCTTTGTGTGTTTCTTGTCGCTCGAATTATGTGCATCTCTTGTACTACATATAAGTAAAGGCAAATGACAAGTCCCCAATACAGTCCAGTTTTAGAGTGTAATTGCACAATTTCAAGCTCTATTTGGGCTTCCCCCAGAAACTAGTAATCCTTAAAAGCAGCAGTACAAATTAGACGACTTCATATTATATCAACCATATCAACTAATATGTATTAAATTGCCCAACTGAAAATTACATTAATTCTGCATATACCATAATACAGTAGCTTCTATTGTGCCAGTACTAACAACTCCATTCAAGTTCTTGGGAATCCAAGAAACCACAATTAAAAGAAAAAAGGCAACAAAGCAACAATAATGCTTATT
The DNA here is from genome assembly GCF_003713205.1 of Coffea eugenioides. Taxonomy (NCBI): domain Eukaryota; kingdom Viridiplantae; phylum Streptophyta; class Magnoliopsida; order Gentianales; family Rubiaceae; genus Coffea; species Coffea eugenioides. Next base: position 50,607,288 of record NC_040040.1, read on the forward strand.
AATATGATTTATGATCAATCTAATCGCCATAAGCAGCGATACCGTCCATTATCCCTGCAACAGTCTCTTTAGACTCCCTCAGCAGCTTGATGCTTCTGTTCAATCTGCAACGTCTATCAGCAACAGATGGAGATTCCTCCAACATCCGCTCCACTCCACCCCCGTAAGGTCCCATCAAGTCGTTCACCATTTCAGCTTCCATGTCTTTGTTCACCAGATTTTGGATGCTGAAGAGTAAATGCAGAGCCATGCAATCAACCAACCTCCTCAGAACAATCTTCCAATAAGCAGTCATCCGCATTTTCAGATCAAAAGCTTGTCGTGCAACCAGCACATGATTTCTTAGATGCCCGATTTCAACCACACCAAAACCATCAATCTCCATGCTTGTAGGCTTCCAATGATCATTAATAAGTTCCATGAATGTGTCCTGTCTTGCCATCAGTTTATGACAGGTTGCAGAGTATTCAGGATCGCAGGTATAATCGGTGAGTTTCTCCATGTCTATAATCTGCAGTACCCAATCCACTGACTGCTCCGTTTTCTTGGAAACAAGATTTTGGGTAGCTCTTCTGATTGAAGATTGGAGTGGTGGGTAGTTGTCAGAGTGCTTCATCAAGACAGGGACCAGCACCCCTTGTAAATACTCCCAGAACTTGTTCACAAATTCAGCTGGTGTAGCAGAAATGGCCTTGACCCTTTTTTGCAGTAAAGCGAGAAAAGCTGCGCGAGGAAGGAAATTAGGTAAGCTTATACCTTTGGCTTCCTCCAGGATGCTAATCTCTTCCTCCAAGAAGTTCTGCTTCTGTTCGCTTTTGATAGAGATGGACTGCAATTCGTCAGAGTACTCGCTCAGCATCGTTGCCAGTCTTGCAGTACAATGCATTTCTTTTTCATCTGGATACTCGTCGAATTCCCCTCTGACAAGTATTTTCCTCAGCGACTCTTTGGCTGAAGATATGATACGCATAAAAGCAGTCACCGCTTCAGGAACTGAGTTCAGCTTTTGTGGCAACTTGTTCAGCTCTGCTACACTTGCAGCTAGCTTGTCATTGATCTTCCTCACGATATCTGGCAAGCATTTTGAAATTATAGTTGCCTGAATTTGCACCAATTTCTGGGCTAAAACAGGGATGCCAACTATAGACTTGTTAATCTTGGACAGCAGCGGATGTGTTTGGAAAAGCATAGCTTCTTCAGCTCGAGCTTCCTCGTATGATTCGTCGCCAATACGATTTCTCACGCAGACGTATCCAAGGCCAATGTTCACATCATCGGCTGTTACCTTCTCCATCAAGCCTTCAGGGGCCTTGTCTGCCTTGGTGACTACAGCTAGAGTTCTTTCGCCGGTTTTGTCCACTTTCTGGGACATCCGAATGGATTCGCAGGTCGAAAAATCAACACTAGCAGATAAAACGTTAAGTATTATGCTTTCTTCTGGTTTGATATACTCCATAATGATTGCTGAAATTTGCTCGTAGATGTCTTCAGGCTGCCCGTGAACTGGAACTCTAGTAATCCCAGGCAAATCCACCATAGTAAGATCAGGGACACCATCCTTTTTAACAGTCAAAGTCAGGGGAACATTTGATATCCCCTTACTTCTGCCAGCAATCTCGTCAGTTGCAACGCTGATGGCCTCAGCAATATGTTCCTCATCAGTTGAAACAACTCTTCCATTGAACTCTAAGCTCAGCTCCGGCTGGGGACTGGGATGACTTTGCAGCCTCATAACCAAGGGAACCCTCGTGCAAATCCCCTGTCCTCTGGGCAGGCTAATGCCTGCTAGCGACTCTAGAACACTAGACTTTCCTGAAGATTGATCTCCAACAACAACAATTGTTGGAAGCTGGATTCCTTCTTGCATGACTTTGAGGCTTCGCAGCCTGTCTACGCAGTCAAGCAAGGGCCTAATGCGTTCATTGTAGGATGATACAATGGGGGCCTGGATTGCTAGTGGTTCTTGTTGATCATGATCAACTTCAACGAGGGATTTGGTGATTTCTTCAGAAGCAAAATCGGAGCCATTGATTAGTGCACCCATGTTTGTTGTGGTTGTTGGTTTTCAGAATTTCGACTGTAATGTTGCAGGTGAAAAAGGTCGGAAAGTTTAGAGGGAAGGAAAGAGATGAAAGGAGCTAGTGAATTTCAGGTCAGGTGATAGCAAATGTGGACTTGTGGCTGAATTTATAGGGATCCAATAATTAGTGTACTGGTGTTTCCTTGTGGTGGAAACACAGCATTGGAGTCAATTGACTTCTTTGGAAATGACTTAAGAATTAATAGCTAGTTTGGGAAATGAAAAGAAAAGAAAGGTTTTGAAGGGATAAAAAAGTTTTTCTATTGTTTGCGAGTTAAAAGGAGAAGGTTGTTTGGGAGTTAAAATGAAAAGGAAAAGAAAAGATTAGGAAAGATTCCACTGCCCTCCATCTTTTGGAAAACTTTCCGCTCAATATTGGGCGGAAAGGGAAGGAACGGACTGAAGTTTAAGTAAATTTTTCAATATAACCAAATTACTCTTAAAATTCTGATATAAAACATTTTAATACTGGATGAATCCCTCTCACATTTGTTTATAGAAAGGGCATATTTATAAAATAATTTGTTTAAGTATCTTTTTCTTTCTTTTGTATTCAACTTCCAAACAAAAAAAAATTATTCACTTTTTTTTTTCTTTTTTAAAACTTCCAGACAACTTAGATAGAAATTTTGATTCTTTCTTTTCTTTTCTAACTTATCATTTCTCTTCTTTTCTTTTCTATTCTAAACTCCCATACTAGCTATAAGAGAATCCAAAGGCGAAGGAACTAGTTGGATCGTACAAAGGTGGGTAAACATGGCTGGCATGGAAAAATGAAATATGACTTCAGAAGCTTGCCCTGCACGTTCGTCCCACGATCTAGGGGATGCAGATCCTCTACGGTTGCATCTACAACCGCAGAAGACGGTTGTGAGCCGAGATCAATCCATTTGAACTTTAGTTGATTGTGACCAATAATTTAAAATTCAAATAAATTTTAGATCAATGATCGAGATCAACCCAAGTTCGGATAGGTTGATCTCGATCATCCGATCTGCTAACCGTCCTCTGCGGTTGCATCGATAATGGCAGAGGATTCGGAACCCAATTCGATAATGTATAAAACCTTTTAAGAGGAAATTAATGGAGAGAGAAAAAATGAAGGGAAAATCTTTCAAATGCGACTAAGATTGATGTGAAGAATCCAAGGATGTAAGTATTAAGGAAAAAAACCATAAGGATGCATAAAATTGAACTGTTTTCTATAAGATTGTTATTTCTTGTATTTTATGATGAATCAACAAGATTTATGACTAGTTTTTACATTTTTTTTATTTAGGTCCTGTTTGAGGTTGCGATACTTTTAGTTTAAAAAAAATACTTTTAGGTGCTAAAAGTACTTTTGAAATGTTTGGTGAGTATCATCCCATAAAAATAAGAGTAGAATTTTTTATGTTAAAAGTACTTTTAACAAAAGATCAAATTTGGTACTTTTAAAGTATCGTTTGTGATTTAAAAAATAAAACATCAAATTTAATCATTTTACCCTATATTATGAACCAAATAAAGAGATAAACATTTTAAAAAATTTTTAAATTACATATTATCCAATACAATAAATATTTATTTCAAACAATATATTTAAAAGCACTAAGTTAATAAATATTTTTATTAAAAGTTCTGTTAGGAAAGTAATTTTCAATAAGTTACCGCAATCCCAAATGGGCTTAAGTGTGTTCACCTAATTTGGTATTAGGGGCTTCCTATGGTATACGTATAGACATCTTTAAAGTGCCACATGTGGATATCAATTAATTTATATACATGTCATTTTGTTAGTAGTTTCTTTGTATATCTCAGAATCATACTTTTATGTGTCTGTAACCCTTGTTTTTTGGGATATATATCCATAAATTAATGCAGCAACACTTTATGGCCCTCAAAAATTTTTTTTTACAGAATCTGTAATTTACCCTTTTTGAACTACAAAATTCCCTTTTGGCATTATCCATACATTTCTTTCATGCTAAAAATATGTTTGGGAAGTTGATGCTACATAAATCATACGTTAGGAGAAGAATGAAGGGGCTCTTAAAAGATGTTCTTAATTCTTTACATTCTTCTTTCTTCATGAATCTTTTAAACTTTCACTTAAGATAAGTTAAATAAGTTAAAAAGAGTGGAAATTTCTTGTTGAATCGATCCAGCTCTAAGTTCCAAGTCTTCCCTTATTGTCATCTTCTTATTCTTTTTCACATATTGTCTTGTCACTTATAAAGTCGTCTTCCCAAGTCTACCCTTTATAGTCAGTCGTCTTCTTTTTCTTTTCCTCATTGTTTGCTTTTCAGCTCTAGTTAGTCATGCTTAATTGCTTATGAGAATTGTTACCTTAAGACTAGAGAGGAAGTGTCAAAAAATAAGGAAAGTAATAGGCAGCTTCATATCATGTGATTACGTTTTATGACTTAATACACCAAAAAGATTTCTTGTATTTTATGATGAATCAACAAGAGTTTTGTTTGGATAGTTTGAAATATTATTTGGAATAATTACCGTAATATTTTTTGTGATGTGATGTATGTGAGATAAAAAGATGGTTGGAAATATAAAAAGGTGGGTTGGGAAATATGTTTATTATGCAAGCAAAATATTATCTGGAATAATATTATTTACGACTAGTTTTTACTTTTATTTTTTTTTCATTTAAGTCTGTTCACCTAATTTGGTATAGGGGCTTCCTATGGTATACGTATAGACATCTTTAATAATGTCACAATATAAAGTGAAACATGTGGATATGAATTTATATATATATATATATATATATATAACACACATACTAGTAAATACTACACATGCTTTGCATGTGAATATAGTAATCAAAATATACTAGTATTTTTGTAGCTACTAAAATTTGTTGATTATCTACTTCATAATAAACTTATGTATATTTTTCAATTTCTTTAACTAATTTTGGCTACAAACATTGTTTAAATTTGAACTCTTTGACCTCAAGCTATTAGAACTTTTTTTGAGCTTTTATTGATTTAAATTTGGATTGAACTTTGATAACAATTGTTGACACTATCATGTTTTATCAAGGTTGTTGTGATTACCCTTAAATTATAAAATTGCACATTTTTATATAGTTCAAACTAATGTTATTAAGAAGGAAATATATATATATGCACATATCAAGCATGGGAGAGGCAAATCTAATTTGAGTGCTATTAAAATTTTAAAAGGGGCATTAGAATACAACATGAATTGACTTGTTAGACTTTTAACATTCCGATTACTGTACTATGCATCTACTTTCCTTCATTCGATGCTTTTGCAAGCTTAGTAATCTGTCTAGATATGTCTTTTTCCTATTGAAAGTAAAATCTATGATGGACTTTCTAGTGAAATTATAGATTTTAACAACCAAGAAACTAAGATTTGGTTAAATTATTAAACACTTCCTGAATAGTATTTGCAATATCAATACTTATGATTACTGATTATTTAATTGTAGAATTACAATTAGTTAATTATATAAGAATATAATACATGAATGGTATTTCTTATTTCTTTAGACTTAGGTTTTCTATAATTTTCATTTCGTATAAAACCTAAGTCTTTTTGATGAGTAGACGATTATTATTTATCATATTATATGAGTTGAATTAGTTAGCTTTTTGATGAAGTTCTTTAGTAGTATGAAGTGAGCTGTATTATTTTTTTTTTAAAATTTTTTTGCACCATTTTTTGAATTGTTTACATATATACATTTTGTATATGGACTCTTTATTTGATTCACAAGGGTATTTTCAATCCATCATATTTAATTATTTCTATGTGAATGTTCATTGTCATCGATTGAGATTTCATTGACAGATGTAGTTGAGTATTCTCCTTTTTTATTTATCTTCTATTGTCTTTATAATTTTGTCTGAAAACAAATGCAACATAAAGCACAAACAACAACCATTCCTTTTCCGTGCTAATATGTACATTTAAATTAATCCATAGATTTTTTTCCTTTTTGTTTTAGAAGAAATAACTCTAATTGTGATATCAAAATTAGTTAGTTCATTATAGGTGAAATATAAGAAAATTTTTCATTGTTTGCTTGGATTTGGGTGACATGAATTGTCATTTCAATTAAAACTAAGTTGCTTGCATGTTTGTTAGTTGCATGAACATTTTTTTTTTTTTTTAGCAACGATACATTTGTATAACCTACTCTATCCTAATTTAGGAGGGAGGGGGAGCCTAAGGAGGCTGTGGTAGGGGGCTAGTGGGTATACAGATCCAACTAAACTAAGGAGTGTTCTGACACAACCTTTAAATTTTTTTGCTACATGTGAGATTTGACCCCTCACTTACAGCTCAAAAAGGGACTTAAGCCCCTCCCTGGTGGCCAATGAGCGATTGGCCAGTGGTTTGTTAGTTGCATGAACATGTGAGTTGCTTTCTTTTTTGTCTTGTTAGTTGTTCAGCTTTTCAATTGAAACTACAGTGTACTATGTTTCCTTGTGGTGGAAACACGGCATTGGAGTCAATTGACTTCTCTGGAAATATGCTTAAGAATTAAGCGAACCCAAAGGCAAAGGAACGAGTTCGATCGTACAAAGGTAGGTAAACATGGCAGGCATGGAAAATCGATCATATATATGAAACATGACTTCGGAAGCTTGCCCTGCAGTTTAATCCCACAATCCAAAGGATCCGGATCCTCTGCAACCGCAGAAGACGGTTGAGACTTGAGAGTCGCAATCGATCCATTCCAAGTTTGGTTGGTCGCGACAATTAATTGAAAATTTTAAATAAATTTCAGATCAATGATCGAGACCAACCCAAGTTCGGATAGGCTGATCTCAATCATCCGATCTCTCAAACCGTCCTCTGCGGTTGCACGGACAATTGCAGAGGATTCGGAACCCAATTCAATGTAACTATAACTTTTTTAAGAGGAAATTAATGGTGAGAGAAAAAAATGCAACTAAGATTAATGTGAAGAAGAATCCAAGGAGGTAAATATTAAGAAAACAAAAACCAGAATGCGTAAAATTGTTTATTGTGTGTGAGTGTGTGTCTGTCATTTTGTTAGCAGTTTCTTTGTATATCTCAGAATATTTCCGTTTGGATTGCGATTTTCCTCAGAAAAAATTATTACGTTTTCCGTGAACACATTTCCCTATCACCTTTTTACCTCACATATATCAAATCGCTACAGGTAATTTTTCTACAAAAAATTCAGAAAAATGCAATCCAAACGGGGCATTTTTTTTTGTGTCTATAGCCCTTGTTTTTTGGGCTATATATCCATAAATTAATGCAGCAACACTTTATGCCCCACAAAAAATTTTGCAGAATCTGTAATTTACCGATTTTGAACAACAATATTCCCTTCTGGCACTATCCATACATTTCTTTCATGCTAAAAATATGTTTGGGAAGTTCATGCTACATAAATCATACGTTAGGAGAAGAATGAAGGGGTTCTTAAAAGTTGTTCTTAACTCTTTGGATTCTTCTTTCTTCATGAATCTTTTAAACTTTCACTTAAGATAAGTTAAATAAGTTAAAAAGAGTGGAAATTTCTTGTTGAATCGATCCAGCTCTAAGTTCCAAGTCTTCCCTTATTGTCATCTTCTTATTCTTTTTCACATATTGTCTTGTCACTTATAAAGTGGTCTTCCCTTTATAGTCAGTCGTCTTCTTTTTCTTTTTCACATTGCTTGCTTTTCAGCTCTAGTTAGTCATGCTTAATTGCTTATGAGAATTGTTACCTTAAGACTAGAGAGGAAGTGTCAAAAAATAAGGAAAGTAATAGGCAGCTTCATATCATGTGATTAACGTTTTATGACTTAATACACCAAAAAGAAAAAAGTTTCCCTGTAAATGCTGCTACTTTTTCCTTTTTGGTCATGGAAATGCTGCTAAGTTCTTCTTCTCTTTTTTTTTCCTTTAATTTTTCCTGTTAAAAAGGAAGACGTGAGACTTGAAAAGCGAGAAGAAAATGAGACTTAAGAAGCGAGGAGGAAGAAGAAGGGTGTGAATCCGAGCTTCTAAATGCTTGGGCCTCACGCCAATCTCTCCTTCAATTTTCTTCTTTCATACACAAATTCTCACTCCCATGGAGTCAAGCCCCTGCTACAGTAATATTGCCATTCATAAACTAAGGCCTGTTCGGCATTTGAATTTTTTGTCAAGTTTGTCTACTATAAGTTTTTTAAAAATTTTAATTACAAAATTTGTAAAAAATTTAGCTACAGTAACTTCAAAAAACTTTTCAAAATTTTTAAACTATACACTTAAAAACATTCAAAAATTTATACACTTCAAAATTTTTTTTAAAAATTTCTACAGTAAGCTACAGTAAAATTTTAGAAAAACACCCAAAAAATTCACCTGCCAAACGGGACCTAAATGAGAATGATCTGGTTTTAAGAGCCAACAAGCCTCCTGATTGACAAAGAAAATACCAGAAAACCAATAGTACTCCTAGCCAATACTGACACTATAATTTTACAAAAAAATTATTACTGGAGAAATCACGGCAAGTGTTTGGTATCGTTCGATTTTCAGAGTGAGACCCTCTCCACAGCCTCTTCTATCAGTGAAACTATTTGTGATTGGGGCAGTTGGCTCATAAATCTACAAAGAAGTTTAACTTCCACCAATATCCTATACATTATAGGTGTATCGTTTAGCAGTAAATCATTTGGCACCAAACCAAAAGTTTCCCCACATATTGGTCCAAAGCAGCTCCAAAATCTGAGGCGAAAACTGGATGGCAATCAAGCCAGAAGCAAATGCTGCCTGAAGCAAAAGGGGCAGCACCAAAAGCTACAGTTAGCAAGTTGGATATATTTTACCTCAGATGTGATTCTGACCTGCTTTCCACAATTTGTTGTGAGATCCTTAGCATAACTTCAATACCATAATTGCATCACATCAGGGTTAAGATCCACAACAATTTCCAGAGCTTGAAATATTTTAATAGGCGTGCAAAAACAGGCAACATCAAGTTACTTAGAAAGCCAAATATTGCATCACACAGAATCACCCAACTTCAATACCATCATTGTATCACACAGAATCACGTCATTGTTAAGATCTACAACAATTTCCAGAGCTTGAAATATTTTAAGAGGTGGGCAAAAACAGGTACATCAAGTTACTTGGAAAACCCAAAAAGCTAAAACAAATGGGGCAGTGGCACAGCAGGCCAAAAAGCTAGCAATGCACAAAACAGAATCTTTACATATCTAAGCAATCTATAGCTAAATCACGCATTCAAGAAAATCACAACCATTTAGCAAACAGCAAGATAAGTGTCCTGAAAACAAACTCTTTTAGAACTTACAACCAGCTAGTCCTATTATTTGCATAAACTATTCAAGAACAGTTGGAATAAATGGTGATATGAGGATATGAAAGTATCAAGATATAATGTTAAGATTGATTTCTAAAGCATTCTGAAACCATAACTTCATTACCATATGTACAAACAGAATTATCATAATTAAGATCCACAAAAGTTTCTGTAACTTTGGGATATCTAATTGGTAGGCAAAAGCAAAGTACATTGGAGAAGATAGTAACATTTTACGACCAAATTAAACATAAGCGAGGGTCTCCATATGTCTATAGATGTCCTTCCATTGATTAAGGTGACTCTTCCAACTATACCCAAAGTCCACTGGCCCTACTTCAGCAACCTCTGTAACAACAGCATCATTAATTTTGTAAAGCATCACCTTATCTGGAAAAGCTGTCACAAGGCTGGCTTTCTTCTCTTTCTCATCCTCGAGGAGAAAAAGCATACCAAATGGTCCAAATGTACATTGCCTCCTATCAGCACGATCAACGAACTCAACTACCATTGATGGATATAGAATTCTTAGAGGAGCAAGATCGATATGGTATTTCAGAACCCATTTAGAATAGTCCCTTTCCATCTCAAAAACATCAAACAACAACCCAAATGGGTTGTTGACCTCAATAACATATAAACACCCATTACACTCCCCAAAGTACCAAAATTCCCACTCACTGAACTCGACAGGAAGTGACGGCATGTCTCGGTGAAGGCATTCTTTATCCAAGTCAAAACATATCATATACTTAAAATCGTTGAGCCAATGGAGATCACCATTCCACAAAACCCCATTCCCGAAATAAGTAGTAGGTAAATCAGGAGGATCCATCTCCAACGTGTCCATACTTTCCCTCCAAATCCCAGTTTCAGATGCATAGACAGCAAATCCACATCTATCCCAAGTGTCACCATGGTAATCATCCCGCCATATATACACAAGTTTGAAATGATCAGATTTTGAAGGATCAAACACAATATTCAAAGCCTCAAAACGACGGGTTATTTGAAAATGATAGAAATGAGGATCATCGAAGTAAGGATCATTGAAATGAGGATCATTGAGCTGAGGATCATTGGGCTTAGAACCATTGAACTTAGGAATAAGTCTATGCTGACAAGTAGTAGGATTATAGACCACAAATTCTCTGTGATCGTCACAATCATCTAACTTGAACACCAGAGCTAATAACCCATTGCATGAATGAAAATCCACAATTGCACCATTATCAAAGAAATTGTTCAAGTGGGAAACCATTTTAGCCATTGGATTTACATACCCATCCGAGAGGGAGATGAAATTGAGCTCTTGTGGGGTCTTGTTGTATGTCCACGGGAACACAAAGAGTGCTTCGGTGGCAGCGGAGGCAGAAGAGGAAGTCCCGACGGTGGTGGGATAAAACCGCGAGTGCAGACGGCGGAAGGCAGGGTCCGAGATGATGGAGAGCCATTGCTTGGAGACGCATTGGAAGCGAAGGAGGGATTTTGGGGGCAAATAAAGCAAAATTTGTTGCAAGATATCTATATTGTTGGCTATAAAGATCGCTGCTGCCTGAGAGTGGTGGGTTTCTGGTATTGATGGTGAGAGTTTGCTCGCTGGTTCGAGGGGAAGCGGAACCGGCGGTTGAGAAGATAGAGAGATTCGTCTGGCTCTGCTTAGGTGCCTAATGAAACGCCCTCTTGATCCTGCTTTCTGGGATGATTCGGCTGAAGATTTTGCTTTTTCTTCTTGCGACGATTCGGCTGAAGAATCTGCATTTCCTGCCTCGCCGGAGAGCATTTTTGGAGCGGTGGCCGGTGGTGGAGTGTGATCGCTAAAGCCGCGTTCCAAATTACCTGATCGCTCAAAAATGAAGAGCTGCACTTTTGGAAGGACGTATTTAAAAGACCTTCAACTATCTACCCATCCCACTTTAACCCCTTATTCTTTCCTTTCAATTGCAATATCTAACCCCTCATAATTTGATAGTACCAAAATGCTCTGATTCATTAATTGATTGAAATTAGCCTTTGCAATCACAGTTGTTCTTGGAGCCAAATTCACAAAGTGTACCATCTTGTTACTCTTTCTTCAAAGAACATCTATGGAAAAAAATATAAACGTTATATTTCATGATTTGTTGCGTTCACGACCGTTGTTTTTTGTAATTTAAATAAGTATTTTATTATGTATTTATTAGAATTAATTTTTCTTCTATTGACAGTGTATACATTGTTAGCGTTGGATGACAATAACTATGTAAATTTGAAATTTGAAATTTAATTTTTACATATATGTCATATATCTAACGATGATAGTGTATGTATTGTCAGTGTATATAATAAGATTTAGTCTATTTATTGTTTATATTTTCCGTTGAAGAAAGATTTGATGCTAATATTAATTCAAGAGAGCTCAATGTTAAGGGTAATTTTGATAGTATAAATTAGTTTCAGTGAATTAACTATCGTACAACTCGTGAGATGAAATCATTTCAACCAAATTGAAAATTAGATGGAGTTAAGTGTTGTAATTTGGAAAATTGGGGAGCAAATTGGAAGAGGGTCCAGAGGAATATAGTTGATTAGAGGTTTACTGAATGTTGGTTACGACAAAAAAGAAGGGGGCCGATCTTCTGGTATTCGTATGTGATTATTTTTCAAAATAATATTTGTTTTGAAACTAGCCCAGTATAAAGGTGAAATTCTAAAATGGTCCCATATATACTATAAAATCCTTTTTTTTTTTTTTTTTTGTCGACGGAGTGGGTGTCCGGGTCAAGTCCGTAAAGGCGACCCGACTAATCCCACTCCGGCCCGGTCCAGCGCCCCAACCAGACCTAGCACGTTAGATGCACGGAGAAGCCGATGTTGCTGCGGAGGTTCGATCCCAGGACCTGACGGTCCCAAGAAAGAGGCGCCAACCACCAGCCCATTCACGTGGGGGCACTACTATAAAATCCTTTTTCCCTCCCATATAAATAAACTTGGTTCCTTTTTTTGGTTTAATCTCATATTCAATTGTTTTTCCTGAACAAATTCTGACAGCTCACCGAATCAAAATCTTGGAGCTGTAAGTAAAAGAAGTCGTGAAATAAACATATGGCTAGCCTTGATCTTGAATGATGCCCACAAACTTGTTTATCTTATTGGGAAAAGACTAGCTGGTAAGGTTATGAGCTAGTACAAATATGGACAAATATGAGCTAGTAATATGGGGTTGCCAATTGATCGATTCTCTCCATTTAACTTCCTCTATTTATTCATTCTGCGTTTATCTATACCTAGCTAAATGTTTAAGGTGAAGGATTCTCTTTGTTTGGACAGCAAGAAAAATTGCTACGTTTTTCTTGAACATATTTTTCAATCATCTTTTTATCTTATAAAAAATCTAAAAAAATGCAATCCAAACAAGACGTACACTATTAAAGTATACCATTAGCTTATTTATTTGTTTTGACCTTTTGTTTTTTGCATGGCACTTGTATAAATGGCTAACATTAAAATCCTAACGCAGCAAAAAGTAAATAGATTAATCGCAAAGCAGAAAACTCTTGAGCGTGGATACTTTGTTTGAAAGATTAAAGAGCTTTAATCATTATAAAGTATGATTAAATATGGTGCAAAAACCATTCATACATCTATCCATTTCTCCTACATCATCCTCTTTGCCGTATATAAACGGATAGAAAGTAATTAAACTCGTTTCGCTACTTCCCTTAACCCCAAAAAAAAAAAAAGCTCGTTTTGCTTGAGGATGCAATTTCATGTGTACGACATGTCTTGCCCGTTGTTATACACCTACTGTGTAACTGTTAACAACACAAAAAAAAAAAAAAAAAGAAGGGATAATTTCAGAAACCTCCCTTAAAGTTTCAAACAATTTCACTCGGCTTCCTTTAGGTTTAATAAATTACACTTACCTCCCCTAACATAGTAGAGTACCTAAAATATCTTTCACTTGGTAGACAATTCTCAATTTAAAACAATAGATTTACAAAACCCAAAAAAAAATTGTTTTTCTATTTCTTGTCTATTTTTGCTCCTTTCTTTTCTAGTTAATATACTACTATACCCTTTTTTATTATCTTCAATTTTATGGATATTAGCAAATTGAAATTGCAAAATTAACAAAGGGAGCAGATTATGTGTCAAACTAGAGAGAAATGAAAAGTCTCGCAGAAATAGAGAAATAAATAATGAAATAAATTATTGAAATAGGAAGAAAAACCAAAGATGTGAAATTTGTCATATTTTGCTTGTTGGCAAGAAAATTTTTTTGTAAAATGTCAATAATTGCATAAGGATTTCTTCAATTGAATTAGAAATTTTTTATTATGATTTTATTGTGGAGGTAGAATTTATTTTCTGCTTTTGAGATATTAATATTTTTCAGGTCATAAGATATTTGAAATGGTGGTTTTATAGCTTGTATTAAAAAGATATTTGAGTATTGAGATTTAATATTGGGGTATAAAATTGGTTGTCAATGGTATGTGTCTCTATTTGTGTATTTTTTGTATTGTATTTTTATTTTTTTGCATGGCAAGCATTGATATTGTATATGCAATTTGAAATCTTTTAGATATCTATTTAGATTTGGAACTTATGGTTGGATGGTTGTTAGGGATTAAGTTTGTCGATTTGTGTAAAACATGGAAGAAAACGATTGAATATACTATGTTTTTCTTTCTTAGTTTTGTGGAAAAGGGTAATTTAGGATTTTTGAGAGAAGATCTAGCTTGTTGGACCTACATTGTTATATAAATAGTAAAAGTAAGGGAAGTATATATAATTTTTATAAAACTTCAGGGAGCTCTTTGCAATTACTAAAAATTTTAGAGGAGGTTTGTGAAATTATCCCAAAAAGAAGTACATAGTTTCAGAAAGTAGGTAAAGGGAGGTTGGAAGAAACACAAGTTTCCACCATATAAAGAAAGGATAGGATTTTCCTCCGCTAATTCTAATGGATTAGGTTCTGGCAGTTTCTTTCTCGGTTGCCTAAAATTATGACAGATTCAAGGAATTCCGGAAATTTTGAACGTTGCAAGTCTGGACTCTAGAGCAGCTAAATATGTAAATTTGCCTCCCAAGTCTTTCCAATTTAGGCGGTGAAAATTTTGCAGCAGAATTGCGTTTGTACCATAAGGGGTTGCATTAATTGAGTGAGTGTACAATCACTTGGCAGTAATGTTTTTTTTTTTGTCCCATTAGTTTAGGAGCTCAGATAAATGTTCTGTTGCTAATGCAGTCTATGATTCCTAATCTGCTCTGTATTTCCCAATACAAGGAAGTGGAGGCCACTGTCATACCTTGGATTCTGCTGTTGTTTGTGTCTCGTTGCTTCAAGATTATTCTTCTATAAATAGTATTTCTTTCTTTATCTACCAACTAGATAAGAGAACAACTCAAGTTCTCCATTGATGCCAAGTGTCAAGGTCTCATTTGAGGAAACAAATTTCATTTTTTTATTTTGGACATTAAAGAGAGTGAAATGTCTATTTGAGCCTTGGTATTCAAGTTCAAAGGCCTAATAGTTCCTCACTATTTAGGGGCTAATTGGTAAAAATAGTTTAATTATTTTCATTTGATTCTTTTGTTTGGTTTTTAATTGGTGAGAAAGGTCAATTGAATCCTTTTATGAAAAGGAGCTCTTTAAATAGTTGCTAACTATTTAGGGTTATTTTTGTCCATTTGAAATTATTCCTTTTATATTTTCCTGCTCAAATGCAAATAGTTGTAGACTATTTGTGTGTCCTTTTATCACATGGGGTGTTTTGAATTATATTATAGTTATTAAATTAAATTAAATATTTCTAATTATAATATAAATTAACGGAGTCATAGCCGTTAGAACTAATGTTCCTGTGTCATGGCCGTTAGTATGACTGATGCTGATAATGTAGGTTAGTCAACACCACCTTAATTGGTCTTATTAGCCAGTGAAGTTCTTCTTCATTGAAGCAGAGTTTCCTTACTCTTTCTTTGCGTCGCGTAGCCTCTTCCTTTCCGTCGATTAGTAGGCAGCTATATGAGCCTGCAAAATCTTCAATTTTCAACCAATTGTTCAACAACTAATTGTCCTTTCTTTTGATTGCAACCCACAAATTCCTCCACACGCACGTGAATTTTTGTTTTACCCCAAAAATTAGGTCACTGAAATTTCTTTTCCCCAAAATCTGCGAGCCTGCAAAATCTTCAGTTTTCTGCCAATTGCTCCGGCAACTAATTGTACTTCCTTTCGATTCGCTCCCAAAAAATCCTCCTCATCCACGTGAATTCTTCTTTTCCCCCAAAAAACAGCTGATTTTAGGTATGGCTGCTGTACCGAGTTATCATCCATGGTACAGCTTTCAGAACTTACTATTTCCAGCCTTATATATACCTTTGTTTCCCACTTTTGCCGGTATTCAGAAGAGGAGCAAACAAAATCTAGGTATGTTTCCATTTTCTCTCTTCCTATTTTTTAGTTGCAATTTTTTTTAGTTTGAATGTTCTTCCCTCCTGTTTATTATTGGCTTCCGTTAATTAGACACTGTCATGTGTTTGATATTATGCATAAAAGAATGATTATGATGGTAATTTATCGATTAACTTATGTTTACTTTTTTTTTTCTCTATTTTTATTGATTTCAAATGTTGCCCGACTTTTGCCAACATTCAGCCGACAGGTGTGCTATATGATTTCTGTGTTTGGCAAACTGTCCTTGATTTTTATTGGTAATTTTTATTGTGAGGAAGAGGAGCAGGCGATAAGGAATCCATCATGTTACTTGAGCTTGAAGTGGAAAAGGCAGACTCGGACCCAGTCCCACCTGCCGACGACGACGTCACACTCAAATCCGTGCAAGAAGGTAGCACTATAGTAGTGGAGTAGGTGGGAACGTCGTCAGGGAGCTGGTGCTGGTTAGGATTGTTGATAACACCTGTATTAGTGTCTACAATATTGATAGAGCACACCCCAAATTCATCCAAAGGTATTATGTCCGCGGTAGTCGTTGGGGAGGCAGTTCGACGGAGAAAGCGTTGGACCGGCTGGATTTCTATATCAGAAGCTGCCCTCTTTCTCGCCATCTTTCCGCTGTGGAGATTGAGAGAAGAATGCAGCGGCACGTTGAAGTCCTTGTTTGAGGAGATAGGCAATGGTCTGTCGTCGCTGCAATTGTTGAGGCTTGAATTCCCCCGGCAGCCACTGTCGTTGACCAAGGAAAAGGCTTTTGCCATGTGTGAATGTACAGAGAGGTAGAGAGATTGGCGGTGGCAGTAGCACTCGGTACGATAGCTCCCCTCTTCAGTCTTCCCTTGGGGTTATTTCCTTGACATAACGTTATTAATAATTGGCTACGGCTTACACAAATTATTGTTGTTAAGCAGCAGTAGTAGCATTCAGATTTAGAGGGAAGGAGGAGGAGGGTCGAAAGAAGGATCCGGAGATAATAAGTTAAATGATAAGAAGAGAAGCCAAGCAGATAGCAATGCGGGGGCTTGGACAGGAGGAGCATTGGGATTCCAAGGCTAAGAGCAGGTTCAAGAACTGATGCGATCATTTCAAGGCCTTCTGTCTCGGTTAATTACAAAAACAGGAGGGAGCAAGAAAGACATCATCAATCTAACACCCTGACATTTTCTTAAAAAGACTTTCTACTTTTAAAGCACTCGGGACCCACCAGTCTTCTTAGATAGCAGGCCAACCACAGCCGGAGTCGAACTTTGTTGTAGATTTATAAAGTGGCGTTCCACATCCAGCACAGTTATACACCCCTTCACCAAAAAACTTATCATATTCCCCAGTTCCACGCAATCTGTATATCATTGCATTGTGTCAGCAAAGCATAACCCAAGCAAATGTCAAGAACTGAGGGACGTAGCATTGTCCAAGTCTCCATTGCAAGCTGGATATGCATCTGGTATGTTGGAGTATTCATAAGATCTATCTCCTTTTTCTCTAGGCAAGGGCCACTTTGAAAGTATTGGCTCGTAGACCATTATAAAACTAGGCAGCAAGCACAGGTCATCAGCATAGAGAGAAGAACATTTCAAAAATGTCTCCAGATCTTACATTCATCCAGTGCCGCTGCATTAGCTACTGGTGCTGAAAAAGTTTATACCACTAATTTATCAGTATTGATTTGTAGATATTCTGGTACAACCAATGCATTTTAAGGAGTAATTTTCTTGCTTCATTCTAACCCATATATGGCTCCTGTATTGTGCATTCTATTCATCTTTACATTCTATTCAATTACGCTTTTGGCTTAATCTTTTCTTATTCCCTGGTTTAATATAGAAGAAGTAGAAACCTGAATCATAACATGCTGAAGGTTTCGACACAAGTAGGTACTAAATTACAGAGAGCAAAGAAAGCTAAAGCAAAGGAAGACTGATATGGTCTAATTCCGTACTTTTGTTATATCTTTTGTTCATTGCCTTGATGGCTGTCTTCATTCCTTAGACAATGTCTCTTGACTTAAAAAGTAATGGATCCTAATATATCTATTAGTAGTTTAACCATCAATGTTGTAATTCAATAGGCAATGAAGCTTATTTAAACCTTCTAATATGTAACTGTGGCTTGAACTGAAGTGTGTATTCTGCTAAGACATGAATGATTGAGTTTAAGTAATCTATGGTTGTGATTTACATATTCATTATTTACCTCTTCATTTGTCAGCTGGTCATATCATATAGATATATGGTCTCGATTGCCCAAGTGTGATTGAGTTGGTCATATATAGTTGTGATAAATATGATATTAGTTGGTCATATCAGTGGGTAGGCCGCTGCGTAGCACGGCCAGAACCATGCTAGTGGTAAGTATAAGGTGAAAACTGAGCATGCATTTGCGTGCACTCATGTACCTCAATAGCCGAAATGGCCAACGGATCTTCTGTTCCAACGGATCTTCTGTTCCACACCCTATGCTATTTTCTGTCTCACTTTTTATTATATTGCTATTTCTCTTATATAAACATCATGTTTTAGTTCTTTTTTTTATTTCCTTAAGATTCAATAACTATTAATTGAATAAAAAATAAATACAACAGCTTCAATAAAGCAATATATATAGTAGAAAATTAAAAAATACAGCAGAAAATTCATAAAAAATCTCATTTTTATGAATTTTGATTTTTTGAGTTGTTAAATTTTTGTATTACACAGTTAATAATTATTGGATCTTAAAGAAACAAAAAAGAACTAAAACATGATATTTATGCATAAAAAATAGTAATATAATAAAAAGTGAGACAGAAAATAACACAGGGTATAAGACAGAAGATCCTTTGACATTGACATGGGATAATTGTTTCCTTTGTGATTCGAGCACATGCACACATTTTGGCTATTGAGGTACAATAGCTAAAATGGGATAGAAGATCCGTTGTTGCGCCAATCAATTGGAGATTGGTTTCCTTAACTTCCCAAGCTGCAACAAATCTGATCTAATGCGTGTATCCTTGGTTTCCTTAACTTACCATAAATCGTCCAACACACAGATTGAGTGACCTTACATAGACTTCCCGAAGGGAGAAAAATACGCACTTGTACGCTTGCTAATCCATCCTGAATGCGAGTATAAATCTCACGCTTTCATTTTCAGTCTGCAACAATTAGCAAGCACCAGTAGCCGTGTATTCAATGACGGAGCCAAGGGGGGGCAGAGGGGGGCCATGGCCCCCCCTAAGTTTTGAGAATTTTAATTCATAATATGTAAATATGTGTGTAAAATAAAATTGGCCCCCCCTAAATTTTTTCAATTTTAGTTTATATTATGAGAGTTGATATATATATATATATGAATTAGTCATCTGTGAATGGAATTTCAATTTTGGCCCCCCCAAAAAAAAAATCCTGGCTCCGTCACTGCGTGTATTATCAATAGAAATTATTACATAGCTGTACTGGTTTTCTCTTAGTGGTTTTTAACAACACCTGCAGCCACAATCATAAGATGGCATCATTTTCAGCAACTTATTTAGCAATGCAGATGTTCTTGATCGTGGGTATTTTAGCCACGTACTTTCAAATGGGACTATCCCAAGATCAAGAGCAACAACTAGTAATTCAGGGTGTGAAGCCAACTGACTTTAACAGGATACTGGAATGTTTGGCAGCCCTGCCGGCCATTGCAGAATGCGGTGCTGATATTTTGAACATTCTTGAGGGACGCCAGAACGCCAACCAATATGCACTGAGCAAGAATTGTTGCAGAGCTATCTTTAACATCGCAGCTAAATGCGATCTGGCCAAGCTTCGTATTGACCCCGAGGTCGCAAGATCTATCCTGGTAGCATGTGCCAGAGGTGCAGCTTCTCCACCAACTGGAGCAGTTGACGATAAAAGCATTGGGGATAAGGATTTTTCTTGGCCTAATCTATATTAGTTTGAAGCCTTGGATGTTCAATTTCATCCCTATGTCCTTCAGTTATTTATTTCATTGAGTTGGAATGCTTCTTCATAAACCACAGAAATGGAAATTTCACTAGTTTTCCTAAGTTTGCATCTCAGTGTGCTAATGCGTTGTCCTAAATGGAGGATATGTTAGGACTAGTTAAACGATGAGTCCTCGTTGTACCTCTTTCTCAAGAGTTTCTGACAAACAAAATTGATAACAAGACAAAGTACACCTTGAGATGCCCACTATAAGTTTTTCTTGTTTGTCCATTGTACTTTACAAGAAATTTTTAAGGAAGTAGGAATTTCGGCAAAAGCAAAAATGAATTAAAACTAATTCAAAACAAGGCCTAAATTTCATGGTCATTTTTTTTAATAGACCCTCTTTCTACTATTGCAATTATACATCAATGAGTTGCTACTAGAAGGAGAAGGTGTTTGGCATTAGGCAAGCACTCAATTATTTCAGAATGTATACTTTTCTTATCCTTCATTGAATGTTTTCCTTTATTACAGCTAGTATAAAATTTGATAACAAACAATGAAACTCAAGCTTTGTGATCAACCCTGGATGATTTATCACATTAAAAGTCGACTTTATTGATCTCCACAAAATCTTGTTCAAGTCGAATGAATTTTGCATTCTAGGAGATATAGAAAAAAAAAACCAATAAAGCCAAAAATTTGGCCCATAATCGAGTTTAGAGCATAGTTATTAAATTTGGTCTGGCCTAGTGACCTGGCATTAGACCGGGCTGGGTTTCTAGTTTAACTGGATAAGCAATTGACCTGGTCAAACTCGGACAAACCCGTTTGATCTAGTGATTCAACCGAGAACCGGTTCAATTTTTCAATTGATCTGGTTTACCTTTATTTGTTTTTAATAATTGTGGCCTTTTTTTTTTTAAACAAAATGTATATATGCTTTTAATAAAATTTGTGCATTGGATTTTCATTTAAATATGTATAGGACTTTACCACTTGTTTAGTTTTTATTTGATAACTAATTTTTTTTAATAAACTTGTTTATTTTTTATTATATAATCAGTCCTTTTAACTTTTAAACTG
Organism: Coffea eugenioides; assembly: GCF_003713205.1. Taxonomy (NCBI): domain Eukaryota; kingdom Viridiplantae; phylum Streptophyta; class Magnoliopsida; order Gentianales; family Rubiaceae; genus Coffea; species Coffea eugenioides. The sequence goes on from NC_040040.1 coordinate 50,628,116, forward strand.
GCAATATTTGATTAGTTAGAAAATTACTTTTTTAAACAAAAAATAAAATAATGAAAAAATAATGCTGATATAATTTTTTTTATACTTGCACTATATTATTTATTTATTTAAAAGTACGATAAAATGAAGTTAAATCTTCTATTAGTATCTATGTATTTATTATATATATATTTTAAGTTTAATAATTAGTATCTAAAAGCACTTTATTTTATATTTTATGTATATTAAAATTACTATTTTATATTTATAAATATTAAATTAATACTCACCGGTTCAACCAATGACCAGTGATCTATTGATCTAGTCCCACTGCAAGTTCCTTATTGGGTCGAGTTTAATAACTATGGTTTAGAATTGATGGAAATGGCATTGCTATTGCTGAATAGGCACTTTGAGCTTAAATAGATAGGGTTAAATGCATTAAACCACCATGAACTTTGACTCTAGTTGCACTTTTATCTCCTAAACTTTTTTAATACACTTTAACCCTACTTCGTTTTTGAATTTTCAGACAATAGGCACTTTAACAAACGCACTCCTTCTTGATTTTTTGGACAAAAATGCCCTACTAGTACTTTTATTTATGTCAATTATTTACTATGTGTGTAGTTACAAACTGATAATGGAACTCTCTTATTGTTAAGAAAAATTCACATAGAACTTTTAATTTTGCTAACTACACAAAAATACCCCTGTCTTGAATTTTGAATCAATCATTTATATGAAATAGTAATTAAAAGCACAGACAAATAGAAAAATACAAATGTCAAATAGAAAAATTAACAGTAGTTATAACGATAGTTATAATAATTACAAAATTAGCTATAATAACATCAAATGTAAAAAAATTGCAAGTGATAATAATATAAAAATAAACAAATGCAATGGGTTGAGGCATGGATATTTGGCTCTCTTTAAGGTGATTCAAGTTTCTGCGAAAGAATCAACTTCGATGCAGTAGGATCTCTAGTTTGTCACTCCTAAGATACAATAGTCCAGCCACACTTGATATCATTTTCATTAGTCTGTACAACTAAGAGAGTATAACTCTACAAACACCTCTTTTTCTTACCTAGTAATGAAATAGAAAATAATAGTAATTATATAAATTTAAGCTCACAAGTCACAAGTCGTTGTAGTAGTATTTTTTTCTATCTCAACTACACATATTTATAGGTAATGAAAAGTTAATCAAAAGCCATAAGTTGCATAATATGCAAGATAAATGTAGGAGTTATTGACTATTCAAATTATATTTAAATTAGAATTGTAGGTTACAAGACTTATTGCAATTGAAAACCTTTAATTTCTACCAACAAAGGTGAATTCATGAGCATTAGTCAAATACTAATAATTCTTAAAAAACTGTTACCATATTCTCTCCTTCTATTTTATGCATTTAACATAAAAATTAAATATTTTATTAAAATGCTACAACAGTGACAATTCAACATTACCTACCACTCAAAAGTCAGCGAACATCGATACCTTGGTGGCGGCTGAACTAGCATCAAGCAATTCTCAGAATCGTTTCAGTCTTGCCACTTATAGTAAAGGTACAGACGGAGTCTACGACTTGCGACAATGCAGAGGAGATTGTGAATGGTAAAGATTGCACAACCTGCATGCAAGATGCAGCACAAATCATTCACTCACTTTGTCAAAACCAGACTGGTTCCTGGATTTGGTATAATGATACCTGCATTCTAAGGTTTGCAGAGCAAAAAATTCCTCGGAACAGTTGATCGATCTAGCTTTGCCGTGATCATCAACAACATCCCTCTGCTTTCAAGAAGCAACTATATGCTCTTATAAGTAAGGTCAGCTAGGAGACTACTGTACCTGCAAATGAAGGGCTTGGCGGGGGAAGGAGTTTTAGTGCACCAGGGATTTATCCCAGCATTCTTGCACCGAGTGTCTGAAAATACCCATTGGCAACTTCCCCAAATTATGCATCAATGAGAAAACTGTAGGATATCATGTTTTCTATAGCAGCTGCTATGTTCGTTATGAAATAAATCTGTTTTACTATCCTCTTGATGCTCGACAGCCCTTGTCAGTGTAACAAGAAATAAAATCCCTTCAGAGTTCACTAAACCTTGAACTAAAAGGTCATGCCAAAGAGGAGTCAAATCAAGGAATTGTGTTCTGTACTGTATCAATCATTTCTCTCTGTATCTCTTACATTTAACTAAGTGTGATTTACATGTCTGCAAATAAATGGCGAGTTTACATTTAAGGTAAACACTAATTAAAGTACTCAAGAACTTACATTCAAAGACGAAATTTTTTGTTCTTTTGGGAGAATCTCAAAGTTACAAATTTCATGAATTCTCGTTTGCCATGCATAAAGACTCTCGTTTTTGCGGTCATTCTGTTTCTCAAGATTTTCTTTCTCCTTCTCTCTGACCAAAATTTAAGGCTTGCCCCTAATTTCCTAGTAACAAAATAATCTCCCCTTGCACCTGTTGCTTGCCATCTTTTCATGGTTAGTGTCTTGGCAAATTATTCTGTTCTCTAATAGGCCTACTTCTGGATAGTCCAGGATGTGGATCAGTATTATCAGTTTTTTTTTTCTTGAAGATCGATCTCTTTGTGTTGCATTGATCCTGGTTCTTGAATTCAACTGTAAGAAAAAAAATAAATGGCTTACAAGGTGGATCATGAGTATGATTACTTATTTAAAATTGTGCCGATCGGAGATTCTGGTGTTGGAAAATCAAACATACTTCTAGGTTTACGTGAAATGAGTTCTGTTTGGAATCTAAACCCACGATTGGTGTTGAATTTGCCACGAGAACTCTTCAGGTTAGCTTTGATCATCAATCAGTGCGTTACAATTTGCCCATCTATGTCCCTTAATGCCTTGTTGCTGTTGTTTTCTGATGTGCTCCTTTTTTGTCGTACCTAGTTTGAATTTGTTCATAATTGCACTCGTATTGTGCTACTTCATATCTTCACCATGCCATGGACCTTTGTGATAAGCAGATATTTTGATCCTAATGTATTATAGTTTAAATCTTTATAAGTATATATAAATTCTCTTTGCTATTCCCAAAATAAGACACTCCAATTTAATCTGTCTTTTTGCATTCCATCTTTAGTTTTTGTTTCAATTTAACATTCTTGATTAGTCATAATCTAATCCAATTTATAAATCATCCAAGATTTTGCTATTGATACTAAAACAAGGTGTTCTTGAAATAACATAGTACTTGTTGTTTGTGCTTTGTGTTATATTCTGTCCAAAAAAAAAAAAATAAAAGAATAAAAGAAAACAAAAGAGAAATGACAAAAATCAATTATCTCTACCAATGAATTTTCAAATAAAAAAATTGAATAGTTAGGTAAAAAAATTCATATGTGGTGAATCATTTACACTCCATTATTAATAAAAACAACACACAAAAGAATATAAACATTTGAACTTGAAAGTTTATACATCTTTTTTTATTTTTGAAAAAACTATGCACGTAACTTCATATTAAGGAATTTCATTAAGACACTACCAAATTCAACTCACTTAACATGAAAAATAGTAATGGTAGAACATGCAAACAATTAAATTTTGTTTATCGTGAGTTTGGGTTATCCAACTCCAAAGGAGAAACAAAAATTGTTCATATATTTATTTTAAAATCAAACTATTTTAATTGTGTTATCACAATTTGTTTGTTATGGCACAAAAAGAAAAAGGAAGAAACTAGAAGAAGTAATAAGGAGTATGCACATTGTATATACCATTCAAAATATTGATACTTTTGTCAAATCCTTTAATATTTGGTCAAATTTTTTTTAATTGTTGAAATTTTTTGATTTCACTTGAAAGTTCATTATGTACTTTACTTTTTTTTTTTTTTTTTTTTTCCAAAAAGACATATTTGTACTCTAGCTGGTTAATGATTTTAGGGGTGAAAAAATAACATAACAAGTGTCCTAGCATAATAAAAATAAAATAAGCAAACACATTGACCCTACTTCCCCCTCTAGGTTTTAATATTATAGTTTAAACCTTTGTTAATATTTATAAATTCTCTTTGCTACTTCTAAAGCTTAAGAAAAGGTTTGAAGCCGCAAATTTATAAATTCTTGTTTAGAATGGGTTTGTAAATAACCATGTTTACAATATATATATATATATTGCTTGCCTTTCGGTGACTCAAATCCATGTTTTGTGGACCTAGCAGAAGCATGAATGAAATTACACAGCCCTTCTCTTTGGATTTGCGAGAGCATGATACCGGTTGCAGATTTTCTTGACTTGCTAGTTGATTTTTTGTTGGATATAATGCTAGTTTTTTTTTTTTTGGATAGGATTTCCAGAAGATTGAATAATTTACTTTGACTAGCAAGTCAAGAAAATTTGCTGTCGGTACCATGCCACTTGAAGGAAAACAATGGTTGTGTCAGATTTGGCTGTGGGGGGCATTGCTCGTCCTGTCTGATTCTTCTAATTGGTCTGCTATCATCCCTAGAAGCGTGTGGACCTTGCAGGAGCGTGCCAACCCTCTCTTTTGTATCAAGATTCGATTCGATTAGATCAAAACTCGGTTCGGCTTAACTCATTTGCACCCATAGTCTCCAGTATTTTAACTGTATAATTATTATGCTGGATTTATTATTTGCCAGACTTTTCAATGGCCCGAACCCATATGTTCTGTGGACCAAGCAGAAACGTGCCGACTTTTCAATGGCCCGAACCCATATGTTCTGTGGACCAAGCAGAAACGTGCCAACCCCTATTGCTTCTTTTAGATAGGAAGGATATCGCTTGTTGGATGTAATAAATGTTACTCCAATTGCTTCTTTTAGATAGGAAGGATAGGAAGGATTTCCAAAAGATTGAATAGTATACTTTGACCTCAAGAAAAATCTGCAACTAGTGTCATGTTCCAGCTAATCTAGCAATAGGGACGCGCGCGCACATTATTATTTTCTCCTATAAATTGGATAGCATCTAGAAAGCAAGTACAACTGCAAATCGCTGATAACTAAGATCAGTACATGATGGCTTTGTTTCGCCTTGTTCTCTTGCTGTTCCTCAGCAGCTGCACTGCAGTACTTGCAGATTTTCTATTTGATATTAATGCTGTTAGCGTTTATAGCTGCAGCGAAAATTCAACAATAGCAACCCCTCAAATGTCAGCAAACATTGATAGCTTGGTGGCTGATCTAGCATCAAGCGCTTCTCAGAATCGATTCAGTGTTGCCACTTATGGCAAAGGTACAGACCAAGTTTACGGCTTGGGACAATGCAGAAGAGACTTGAATGGTAAAGATTGCACAGCCTGCCTTCATAATACAACACAAACCATTCGCACATATTGTGCAAACCGGGCTGATGTCTGGATGTGGTATAATGATACCTGCTTTCTAAGGTTTACCGAGAACAAATTCTATGGAATAGTTGATCCATCTACCTTTACCAACTTCTTCCTAGGTGATCATCCACAACATCCCACTGCTTTCAAGAAACAGCTAGATGCTCTTATAAGTAAGGTCAGCTCGGAGGCTATTGTGCCTGCAAATGAAGCGGTTGGCAAGGGAAGCACTTTCAGCGTCGCATCTAATGCTACTATTTATGCCATGGCACAGTGCACCAGGGATTTGTCCCAACATTCTTGCAACGAGTGTCTGAACACAGTCACTGGCAACTTACTCAAATTCTGCAAAAACGAGAAAACTGTAGGATGTCGAGTTGCATCTACGGGCTGCTATGTTCATTATGAAACATATCAGTTTTACTATCCTCTTGATTTGTGAGAGCCCTTGTCAGTGTAACAAGAAATAAAATTCCTCCAGAGTTCACTAGAACTACAAATTGATGCCAAAGAGGAGTCAAATCAACAAATTGTATTCTGTACCGTATTCGTCACATCTCTCTGTATCTCTTACATTTGATTTACTACGTGTGATTTACATGTCTGCAAATAAATGGAAAGATTATATTAAGGCAAACACTAACTAAAGTACGTAAGAGCTTTTTTTTTTTTTTCCTTTTGGGAGAATTGAAAGCTACAAATTTCGTGAATTTCTAGTTTGCCATGTATAAAGTCTCTCTTTATTTTATTCTTTTTCAAAGCAAACCTAAGTTTACTCCCAAAAGCACTGTTTTGAAATCCGGTTTGAATCGGCTGGTTCGACTAGTCGGACTGCAAATCGATCATGACTCCAATCCGATTCATACTTTAAGTTGATTGGACTTAAGAATCGGTGAGAATTATGTTAACCGTGCGAACCGTTCGAATAAAAATGAACCATTGAATTGGTGGTTTTTTTATTTTTTTATTTTTGCCTATTAAACTAAAAAGAAAAGTGAATAGATTCTTATTAACTCCAAAGACTAGTCATTAAGTACCACAGTCACTCACTCGCTTCTCATCTTTTGCTTCTTATCAAATTTTCATCTCTACTTTCTAGTTTCCTGATTTCATCTACCCTCCAAGTTTTTTTTTTTTAAAAACAAAGTTGCAATCTTTGACTCCCTAAGGCATGGTTTAAATTCACAATGTCTAATTCTTAAAGACATGAATTTTATTTAATTTCAGAATATTGTATTATTCTTGGGTAGGGTTTAAGATTATATTTTAGTAGATACAATTGGGATGAAAGTTATTTGTTTAAACTTATAATTTTAAAAATTTATTTGAGAAAGTTGAAGTTTTTTGAAAATATTAAACTTTTTGTCAAACAAAGTCTCAAATTAGTCCATTGAAAATCTTATTCTGCACACACATACACACATATATATATTTATATAATTTATTTTTAAAAAAATTCATTGAACTGGTATTAAACTGGTTTGACTGATTGAACCGCAATCTGAATACTATATCGATTCAATTAACGGTTTGATTTCAAATTATTGTCCAAGGAGGTGATTGAGAGACTTAGAAAGTCCAAGCCCAAACAAAGAAAATTGGATTCATCATGCACAAGCCCAACTGTATTTAAATTGGGTTGGTTGTACCTGATATTTGTCCAATTTGTTGTTGCCATTATTAATCGAAATTAAGTCCAAAAGCATAGTGGCTTTCACTAGCCTATTTTTAAGGCCCATCCGGCGTGTGCTGCCTGGAATTTCAGCGCTTTTGTTTTTCAGGCAAACACGGGGGATAAAAAAAAGAAATGAACCTTGTGCCGTTTGTGCCGTTTTCAACAAATGGAAAAAAAAGAAAAGAAATAAAGAAATAATTAAAAATAAAAACAATAAATTGTAAAATCCATTCCACATTAACAAACGCATTATGATTTTCATTAAAACCCATTATCATTGATCACGATACCGATAGTGATGATGATCGTAGAATTTGAACCCAACGGCTCCTTATTTAAAATTGTACTGGTCGGAGTGCTCTGTTTGGATCCCCTATTTTTGGGGTATTTTTCAAAAACTAGTTTTTTAAATACAATAAACGTTTTTAAAAAGTATTCTAAAAGGAAATCTAAAAATTAGTTTAAATTTTTTTAAAATTTTAAAACATATCTCAAAATATATTTTAGAAACTCTTCTACTCTTAAATATTCCAAAATATTTTCTGAAAATATTACATTTAAATATATTTTAAAAACTCTGCTACAGCAAAGTTTTTCAAAAACATTCCCAAAAATCGCTAATCTAAACGGAAAAGTTCTAGCCACGTTTGGCGTTGAATTTGCCACGAGAACTCTTCAGGTTAGCTTTGATCTCAGTTAGTACTTAGTACATTACAATTTGCCCATCCATGTCCCTTAGTACCTCGTTGCTGTTGTTTTCTGACTTGCTCCTTTTTTTTTGTACCTAGTTTTAATTTGTTCATAATTGCACTAATATTGTTCTACTTCATATGTTCACCATGCACTTTTGTCAGAATCATATATACTGATCCTAATGCCCCTCTAGTTTTGATATTATAGTTTGAATCTTTATAAGTATAAATAAATTCTCTTTGCTACTTCCAAAATAAGACACTCCAATTTAATCTGTCTTTTTGCATTCCATCTTTAGTTTTTGTTTCAATTTAAAATTCTTGATTAGTCATAATCTAATCTAATTTCGAAATCATACAAGATACTGCTATTGATACTAAAATAAAGTGCTCTTAAAAAATGGAATCTTTGTTGTTTGTGCTTTGTGTTATATTCGGTCCAAAAAATAAAAGAATAAAGGAAAATAAAGAGAAAGGAGGACATCAATTATCTCTAACAATGAATTTTCAAATAAAAAAATTGAATAGTTATGCAAAAAAAAATGTATATATGGTGAATGATTTACACTCCATTATTAATAAAAATAACACACAAAAGAATACAAACAGTTGAGCTTGAAAGATTATACATCTTTTTTATTTATGAAATGATGTGTACATAACCACATATTAAGGAATTTCATTAAGACACTAACAAATTCAACTCACTTAACATGAAAAATAATAATGATAGAACATGCAAAAAATTAAATTTTGTTTATTTAGAGTTTAGGTTATCCAACTCTAAAGGTAAACAAAAACTGTTCATATATTTATTTCAAAATCAAACTATTTTAATTGTATTATCACGATTTGTTTGTTATGGCACAAAAAGAAAAAGGAAAAACCAGAAGAAGTAATTAGAGGCATCCATATTGTATGTACTATTCAAAATATTGATACTTTTATCAAATCCTTTAATATTTGGTCAAAAAATTGTTTCAAACTGTTGAATTTTTTTTTTATTTCACTTGAAAGTCCATTATGGATTTTACTTTTACTTCAAAAAGGCATATTTACACTCTAGTTTGTTAATGATTTTGGGGGGTGACAGAATAACATAACAAGTGTCCTAGAATAATAAAAATAAAATAAGCAGACACATTGATGCGCCACTATGTTTCAATATTATAGTTTAAACCTTTACTACTATTCATACATTATCTTTGCTACTTCTAAAGCTTTAAAAAATTTTGAAGCCTCAAGTTTGCAACATCATCTAATTGTTTAGAAGGGGTTTCGCAATTTTTCAGGAGTAGAAGATTTTTTCATAAATAACCATGTTCGCACGTGAAGGCTAATCCAGTTCTATCTTTTTGAGCTTTCAATTGTTTAATTAATGTCTGTTGGCAAATGTAGTTAGACATTAGAACTTGGAGGTTGAAGTTTTTAATTAGGACTCTTTTGTGTGTGTTAATTTGATCCGGTGTTTTAGAAAGTGCAATAGTAAATGAGGGGCATGTTAGGCATCACGAGTAAGGAAACAAACACATTTATCCTTATACTATATAAGATTGAGTTTTGGTCAAAGAATAAGTTGAATTTCAATCGCATAGGTGGGGGTTTTCTAGGAATGTGAAATGTTGTGTATTAGTTTAAAACCTTTAGGTACAAGTTAAGGAAGCATGTATTTGGGTATGTTTACTGAAATGACCCCATTTTAATACATTTAAAGTTGTCATTGATGAGCCATTTGGGTATTGATGGAATGTGTAATTAGTGTGCAACCGTTCTTGCATTTTATACAACCCATATATGCTTGTGTGTTGGTATAATTACCGGAATATCCCTTAACTACCAACAATTCTCCTTTTCAGCCACAGATGACCATTTGAGATGTTGCTTTGTCTGAAACGTTTAAATGTCAATCGGATTTAGGAAATGAGCCAACGATTTCTCTATTAATGATAGGAACCTATTTCTCTATCATTTATAATCTGTATTTATGAGCCACAAACGTTGGTCAATTTATCTCCTTTCAGTTTCAGGAGTTAAGTTTTTTCTTTTTGCCTTTGTCTACAGCGATTTGCCTCATCGTTTTCTCTTCCATTCGAGCTCAACTTTGAATTACCTATTATTTCGTCATTAATTACACCCACCGTCCGAGCTCAACTCTGAATTACCTATTATTTCGTCATTAATTATACCCAATTCAATTGCCGAACTGTTGGTATGTTAATGCCTAAACGGTTGATTATCAGTTTCTACCTGTTCGCATTCTAGGATTGGGATAATTTTACCTGACTTCATACTAATTCGCTCAGAATGCTCTTCAGTCCCAACTACTCATGGTGATTCAGCGTGAGGTTAGATTTCACCCTTTCCCCCCTCCCAATTTTTTCAGTTCCTCCATTAATTTTGTCGGTGTGTTCTTAGTACCTACAATTAGCGACTCTTATCGCATTGCCTAGTTGCATGATAGCATTTTTCGCGTTGCCTAACCCCAATTGGTCTGGATTGGTTATAATCTTATAGGTTTGGAACAACAACAAGAAAGAGATCTCGATGGGGATTCTAGAATAAGATTAGCTTTCTGTGTTGCTCTGTCTTTCCGCATTATCAACGACCTTCAATTTGACACAGTTTTATTGTAACGCTGTGTGAATTGATTAATTATATCATTTATCTTTTCATATTAAGTTTTATATATTCTCACAATGTACTATTGTTTGTTCAACAAAAAAACTTCTTTTTCCACTGGTACCAAACACCCGCGCGATGTGCGGGCACTCCCCCTAGTATTATATAGGTATAGTAGATAATATATAATAACCTGTGCAATGACCCGAATCCATGATCTTTGTACCTAACACAAGCGTGAATGAAATTACACAACCTTCTCCTTGGACTTGCTGCAGCATAACACTGGTTGCAGATTTCTTGACTTGCTAGTTGTTTTTTTTGTCGGATATAAAGCTAGTTTTTTTTTTTTTTGGATAGGATATCCAGAAGATTGAATAATTACTTTGATTAGCAACCAGTATCAAGCCATTTGAACGAAAACCATGGTTGTGTAGGCTTTGGCTTGGGGGTTTTTTGCTTGTCTTGTTAATTCTACTAGTTGGTTTGTTATCGTCCCTAGTATTTGATATTGGTTTGCCATCGTCCCTAGTATTTGATTTGTATAATTATTATTATGCTGCTTTTGGATCCTAAAGCGTGTGGACCTGCCAGAAAGGCAGAAACACGGCACCCCCCCCCTCCCCCCCCAACCTGTGGACCTAGGGAAGCGCAGCAGCCCCTCTCTTTTGCTGTGGCCCTCTCTTTTGCTGGCAACCCCTCCCTTTTCCTGGATAATGCTAGTTGTTTCTTTTAGATAGGATTTCCAAAGGATTGAATAGTTTACTTTGACCTTGAGAAAAATCTGCAACAAGTGTCATGTTCCAGCTAATCTAGCAATAGAGACGCGCGCATTATTATTTTCTCCTATAAATTGGATAGAATTTAGAAAGCAAATGCAAGTGCAAATTGCGATAACTAAGATCAGTACATGATGGCTTTGTTTCGCCTTGTTCTCTTGCTATTCCTCAGCAGCTGCACTGCAGTACTTGCAGATGTTCTCATTGATAGTGGGGTTGTTAGCGTTTATAGTTGCAGTGAAAATTCAACAATAGCAACCCCTCGAATGTCAGCAAACATCAATAGCTTGGTGGCTCAGCTAACATCAAGCACTTCTCAGAATCGTTTCAGTGTTGCCACTTATGGCAAAGGTACAGACCAAGTCTACGGCTTGGGACAATGCAGAAGAGACGTGAATATTAAAGATTGCGCGAGATGCCTTCGTAATGCAACACTATCCATTCGCACATTTTGTGCAAACCGGGCTGATGTCTGGATGTGGTATAATGATACCTGCACTCTAAGGTTTCACGACAGCAAATTCTTTGGAACAGTTGATCCATCTAGCTTTACCAACTACTACCTAGGTGATCATCCGCAACATCCCTCAGCTTTCAAGAAACAGCTAGATGCACTTATAAGTAAGGTCAGCTCGGAGGCTATTGTGCCTGCAAATGAAGCGGTTGGCAAGGGAAGGAGTTTCAGTGTCGCATCTAATGCTACTATTTATGCCTTGGCCCAGTGCACCAGGGATTTATCCCAGCATTCTTGCAATGAGTGCCTGAACATAGTCACTGGTAACTTACTCAAATTCTGCAACAACGAGAAAACTGTAGGATGTCGAGTTGCATCTACCGCCTGCTATGTTCATTATGAAACATATCAGTTTTACTATCCTCTTGATTCGTGAGAGCCCTTGTCAGTGTAACAAGAAATAAAATTCCTCCAGAGTTCACTAAACCTTGAACTAAAAGGTGATGCCAAAGAGGAGTCAAATCAAGAAATTGTATTCTGTACCGTGTTAATCATTTCTCTCTGTATCTCTTACATTTGATTTACTACGTGTAATTTACATGTCTGCAAATAAATGGAGAGATTACATTAAGGTAAACACTAATAAAGTACATAAGAGTTTACATTCAAAGAAACAATTTTTTTTTAATTAATCTTTTATACACTGACATTGTATACACCATTATTATTGGACGCATGATAAGTCATATGAATTTAAATTTAAAATTCAAATTTTACTCATAAATCATGTATCCAACCATAATCGTGTATACACTATCAGTATATATAAGATTTACTCTTTTTTTATTCTTTTGGGAGAATTTGAAAGTTACAAATTTCGTGAATTTCTCGTTTGCCATGTATAAAGTCTCTCTTTATTCTATTTCTTTTTCAAAGCAAACCTATAAAGTTTGGATTAATCTTTACTACGCTGACAGCACTGTCAGCATTGGATGAATGATAACCATACGGAATTTGAATTTAAAATTCAACTTTTACACACATATTATGAATCAAATAGTAATAATATATACATTATCAGTGTATATAAGATTTACTCGTAAAGTTTACTCCCACGAGAGGTCATTCAGAGGCTTCGAAAGTACAAAGTCCAAACAAAGAAAATCTGATTCGTCTGGAACAAGCCTAGTGTCTAAATTGGGTTGGTTGTACCTGTTATTTGTCCAATCTGTTGTGGCCATTATTAATCCAAATTCCAAAGTAAGTCCAAAAGTATGGTGGATCGGAGGCTTTCATCTAGCCTATTTTTAAGGCCCATCTGGCGTGTGCTGTGTGGAATTTCGCCGCTATTTTTTTTTTGCAGGCAAATACACGGGAAATGATCATTTTTTTTTTTAAATCTGGTGTTTTGCAGTGCTTGGGACGAATCTTGTATACCTTGCAAAATTTCGCAAGAAATGATTAAGCATCTTATAAACTCTAGAAGGGAAGGGAAGGTAAGTAAAAGGTCTTGGATTCGAGTTCTCCAACTTATATATATATAAAAAATTAAAAAGTTCAAGTAAAAAAGAATAAATCTTATAAACTCTACGGCCTCAAACGTTATTTTGCTTCTCAAAATCTTCTCTCTCCTCTTCTCTGACTAAAATTTAAAAATTGCTCCTAATGTCCTCGTAACAATATAATCTCCCCTTGCACCTGTGCTTGCCATCTTTTCATGGTTAGTATCTTGGCAAACTATTCTGTTCTCTGCATAGTCCATGATTTGGATCAGCATTATCAGATTTTTTTTTTCTTTAATGGGGTCGATATCTTTGTGTTGCATTGATCTGGGTTTTTTGAATTCTAGTGTGTGGCCTTTCCCTGTAATCAACTATGTGATTCTTGTTAACTAAATACTTGATTTGGGTGAATGTAGGTTGGTGGGATGTACAAAGAAAAATATAAATGGCTTACAAGGGGGCTTATCAGTATGATTACTTTAGGGGGTGTTGGTAAATAGGTTTTAACCTCTACTATGGGTTTCAAATTCAATTATACCCATTCATCATATTTGCTTGGGGCCAATGGTAATAAATCAGTGGGAATAATAGGCCTCTTCTATGCATTTCCTGATTAACCACTTCTCACTAGGGAATCATCTTAATTATCCATTTTACTCTCTCTAAAGGTAAAAATACTCATCTTATAATACCACCGCTTGTGCTAGTTTCAACAAATGAAAAAAAAGAAAAGAAAAAAAGAAATAATGAAAAAGAAAAATTATAAATTATAAAATCCATTCCACATTAACAACACACACTATGAGTTTTCATCAAAATCCATTATCATGGATCACGATACCGATAGTGATAATGATTGTGAAATTTGAATCAAACGGCTCCTTATTTAAAATTGTGTTTGTCGGAGATTCTTGGTGTTGGAAAATCAAATATACCTTCTAGGTTTACGTGAAATAAGTTCTGTTTGGAATCTAAATCCACGATTAGCGTTGAATTTGCCATGAGAACTCTTTAGGTTAGCTTTGATCTCAATTAATACATGACAAACCAACTATATTTAGAGTAGCATATATATTGATCCTAATGCCCCTCTAGTTTTGATATTATAGTTTAAATCTTTGTAAGTATAAATAAATTCTTTTGCTACTTCCAAAATAAGACACTCCAATTTAATCTGTCTTTTTGCATTCCATCTTTAGTTTTTGTTTCATTTAAAATTCTTGATTAGTCATAATCTAATCTAATTTCTAAATCATCCAAGATAGTACTATTGATACTAAAATAAAGTGCTCTTAAAACAATGGAGTCTTTGTTGTTTGTGCTTTGTGTTATATTCTATCCAAAAATAAAAGAATAAAGAAAATAAAAGAGAAAGGAGAAAATCAATTATCTCTAGCAATGAGTTTTCAAATAAAAATTGAATACTTATGCGAAAAAAATTCATATGTGGTGAATCATTTACATTGCATTATTAATAAAAATAACACACAAAAGAATACAAATAGTTGAACTTGAAAGATTATACATCTTTTTTATTTTTGAAATGATGTGTACATAACTTTATATTAAGGAATTTCATTAAGACACTAACAAATTCAACTCACTTAACTTGAAAAATAATAATGACAGAACATGCAAATTAAATTTTATTTATTGTGAGTTTAGGTTATCCAACTCTAAAGGTAAAATAAAAAGGGTTATTATCACTTCACCCCCTTAACGTTTGGTGCTACTATCAATTTCCCCCTTAACGTTATTTTTTAGTCACTTTACCCCCAAAACTAACGGTCAAACTTAACGGAGTCTGTTAATTAAAGTAAAAAGACAAGTTTAGCCCTAAAAGTTATTATCACTTTACCCCCATAAACTATGACCTCACTATTAATTTACCCCATAGAGTTATTTTTTAGGTAATTTATCCCACTTAGGGGTGAACAAATTTGGTAAGAACCGAATTTATACCCAATTTCAAATTCAATTTGGTAATTTGAAATCAGGTATTTGGTAATTTGGTACAAAAGCGGTATTTACCAAATTCACCGAATTCTAATATGGTATGAAATAGGTAATGGGATTATCAATTTGGTAATAACCGATTTCAAATTCAAATTAGTTTATAAATTTATATATTATATAGATAAATACTATATACTATTAATACATAGGTAAGTCTATTAATAATAGATAGTACATAGTATTATCATGTACCTATAATAATAAAAATATATAATGATGTAAAATATCCTATTTTAGTATTTGTTATATGATTATAATAATACAAATATACAATAATACAAAACTATAATACTTATCCTTTTATACATAACTAGAATTAGATAATAAGTATAAATATTGTACTAAATATTAAACATAATTAGTAATTAGAATTTAGACATTAGTTCATCATTTATGTTTGGATTATTAAATATTTGAATGTGTATTGTTTAACTTGCAAGTATTAGTATACTCTAAATTTACATTACATATATAATATGTGAATTTATATTCTTTAATCACTAATTTTGTTTAAATGAAGACAACAAAATAGTATGATTAAGCAGTCTAAATAAATGTATATGAATTGCATGCCAACATATTAGTATATTAGCATTCATCGCTGAAAGCAATCAAGTTATTTGCAAATTAAGCATTTAAATTATATAAAAAATAAAAATAAATGTAAGTGTAGTGCAATACATAATTAGTAAATCATAAGTGAATAAGTATATACAACTACACAAGTGAGTCCTATTTAATCATGTGAAAATTACTATCCAATTCGGTTATAACCGATTTCATGACCGTTTCCAAATTCAATTTGGTAACCGAATGAATTCGGTTATTTCCAATTCGAAATTGAAAGCGGTTTAGAGTTTTACAAGTAAAATAACCGAAAAAACTGAATTCAACTAACCGAATTATCGAATATGCACCGAATGCACACCCCTAATCCCACCATTAAACCAACTTAGTAAGTTAAAAAACTTTAGAGAAAGTACCCTCCTCTTTGTAGAATAAAAAAAATAAAAAATTTAAAGTGTGTCTTTTCATATTTAGTATCAAGAAAAAAAAATCAAAGTATTAATCTCTTTCTTCTTGGCAATCTTATTAATATTAAAACAAATAAAAAGATTGGGAGGGGGAGTGAGAGAGAGAGAGAGATAGAGAGAGAGAGAGAGAGAGAGAGAGAGAGAGAGAGAGAGAGAGAAAGAGAGAGAGAGAGAACTCAATTCTTTTTTTTATAAAAAATACAAATAAGAAAGAAATAAATACTTTTATTATTTTAAAATTATTTTACTTTAATGTTTACCACCAGATTTCAATCCTAATCCCAACAACTTTAAATTAATACGATAATATTAGACTTTTCTTTATTATTTTTTTGGCAAAATCTAATTTTCTGTCTCCTTCTTTCCTATCTCTTTTTCTTTTCCTAATATTGAAAAAAGAAATTTGAGAAAATTCTTTTATTTTTATTTTTTTGATCTCTTAAAGTGAAAAAAAGAAGAATAATCATTCCAACTTTTGTATATTTAATTATATATATAAAAGGGTCAATGTATTTAAAAATTTTTGACCATACTAATTAGATTAACGATGAAGTAAAATGTCTTGAAAATAATGTTAGGAATTAAAGCGATTATATCACTATAATTTAAAGGAATAAAGTAATAATAACAATATAGTAATGCTATCGAATAAAAGGGAATTTTTGTCCAAAATTTCTTAATATGTTGAGTTGAATTATTTATGGGGTGAAGTGACTAAAAGATAACGTTAGGAGGTAAACTGATAGTAGTGATATAGTTGAAGGGGATAAAGTGATAATAACCCAAACAAAAACTGTTCATATATTTATTTCAAAATCAAACTATTTTAATTGTATTACCACGATTTGTTTGTTATGGCACAAAAAGAAAAAGGAAAAACCAGAAGAAGTAATTAGAGGTATCCATATTGTATGTACTATTCAAAATATTGATACTTTTATCAAATCCTTTAATATTTGGTCAAAAAATTGTTTCAAACTGTTGATTTTTTTGTTTAATTTCACTTGAAGGCCCATTATGGATTTTACTTTTACTTCAAAAAGACAAATTTGTACTCTAGATTGTTAGTAATTTTGGGGGGGGGGGGGGTGAAAGAATGACATAACAAGTGTCCTACAATAATAAAAATAAAATAAGCTGACACATTGACTCTAATGCCCCTCTAGGTTTTAATATTATAGTTTAAACCTTTATTACCATTTATACATTCTCTTTGGCTTACGAAAATTTTGAAGTCTCAAGTTTGCTACACAATCTAATTGTTTAGAAGGGGTTTCGCAATTGTTCAGGAGTAGAAATTTTTTCTTAAATAACCATGTTCGCATGTGAAGGCTAATCCAGTTCTATCTTTTTGAGCTTTCATTTGTTTAATTACTGTCTGTTGGCAAATGTAGTTAGACATTAGGACTTGGAGGTCGAAGTCTTTAATTAAGGCCCTTTTGTGTCTGTTAATTTAATAGTGAATGAGAGGCATGTTAGGCATCACGAGAAAGGAAACAAACACATTTATATTATATAGTTATAGTAGATAATATATAATAACCTGTTTAATGACCCGAATCCATGATCTTTGTACCTAACAGAAGCGTGAATGAAATTACACAACCTTCTCCTTGGACTTGCTGCAGCATAACACTGGTTGCAGATTTTCTTGACTTGCTGGTTTTTTTTTTTTTTTTGTTGGATATAAAGCTAGTCTTTTTTTTTTTTTGAATAGGATTTCCAGAAGATTGAATAATTACTTTGATTAGCAGCCAGTATCATGCCATTTGAACGAAAACCATGGTTGTGTAGGATTTGGCTTTGGGGTTTTTTTGCTTGTCTTGTTAATTCTACTACTTGGTTTGCTATCGTCCCTAGTATTTGATATTGGTTTGCCATCGTCCCTAGTATTTGATTTGTATGATTATTATTATGCTGCTTTGGGATGGCCTGAAGCGTGTGGACCTGGCAGAAGCACGGCAGCCCCCCACTACCCTGTGGACCTGGCAGAAGCGCGCAGCAGCCCCTCTCTTTTGCTGGGGACCTCTCTTATTCTGGCAGCCACCCTCTTTTCCTGGATAGTGCTAGTTGTTTCCTTTAGTTTAGATAGGATTTCCAAAGGATTGAATAGTTTACTTTGACCTCGAAAAATCTGCAACCAATGTCATGTTCCAGCTAATAGATCTAGCAATAGAGACGCGCACATTATTTTCTCCTATAAATTGGATAGCATTTAGGAAGCAAATGCAACTGCAAATCGCTGATAACTAAGATCAGTACATGATGGCTTTGTTTCGCCTTGTTCTCTTGCTATTCCTCAGCAGCTGCACTGCAGTACTTGCTGATTTTCTCTTTGACAGTGGAGCTGTTAGCGTTTATAGATGCAGTGAAAATTCAACAATAGCAACCCCTCAAATGTCAGCAAACATCAATAGCTTGGTGGCTCAGCTGACATCAAGCACTTCTCAGAATCGCTTCAGTGTTGCCACTTATGGCAAAGGTACAGACCAAGTCTACGGCTTGGGACAATGCAGGAGAGACGTGAATATTAAAGATTGCGCAAGATGCCTTCGTAATGCAACACTATCCATTCGCACATTTTGTCAAAACCGGGCTGATGTCTGGATGTGGTATAATGATACCTGCTTTCTAAGGTTTGACGACAACAAATTCTTTGGAACAGTTGATCCATCTAGCTTTGACAACTTATACGCATCTGATCATCCACAACATCCCTCTGCTTTCAAGAAACAGCTAGATGCTCTTATAAGTAAGGTCAGCTCGGAGGCTATTGTGCCTGCAAATGAAGGGGTTGGCAAGGAAAGGAGTTTCAGCGTCGCATCTAATGCTACTATTTATGCCTTGGCACAGTGCACCAGGGATTTGTCCCAGCATTCTTGCAACGATTGTCTGAACACAGTCACTGGCAACTTCCTCAAATTCTGCAACAATGACAAAAGTGTAGGATGTCGAGTTGCATCTACCGGCTGCTATGTTCATTATGAAATATATCCGTTTTACTTTCCTCTTGATTAGTGAGAGCCCTTGTCAGTGTAAGAAGAAATAAAATTCCTCCAGAGTTCAATAAACCTTGAACTAAAAGGTGATGCCAAAGAGGAGTCAACTCATGAAATTGAGTTCTGTACTGTGTTAATCATTTCTCTCTGTATCTCTTACATTTGATTTACTACGTGTGATTTACATGTCTGCAAAATAAATGGAGAGCCTTATTGTTGTAACAACACATATATGTACGAAGATTTCTTCACAAACTTATAGTGATTGGCTCTGCCGTAACTTCTGCAGAAAGTAACAACGTCTTTGACATCATTGAGGCCGGTAGCAAAAAGACCTAATGTTTAACCGTTTCATGTCTGCGAAGATCCAAAGCATCAGTGATTACTGACAAGTTGCATGCTTGCTTCGTCAAGCCCAGTCCTTTCATCCCTTATGCTTTAGTCAAATATTGCGACTCGTAGCTTTATCATTGATTGCTGTCAAGTTGTCACCCTTCTTTTATATATATATATATAAAACCTGTTTTGGTGGATGACACGGCAGGGGAACTTTTGGTTGATTCTAAATTATTGACTTGGCCACCAATATTGCTTCGCAATAGTTTAATGTTGGCTCAAGAAGTTTTGATCTGTTTTACAAAATCATGAAAGTTTTGAACTGGACTTAGATGATTGACGAATGAACATGCCTATGAAATCTAATTTTTAGTTTGAATTGGTGAAGTAATCCTTGATTATCACACCAGAATCTCTCTGCCTTAATTGTAATAGTCTTTTAAACATTGGACGTTAACAATTTCAATGATACAGTAGGTAACAGTTTGCTATGCTTCACAAAAAGACTCGTTCATGATCATCTACTGGCAAAAAGTAAACACACTTGAATCATAGCATGGAAATCAACAAGATTTCAAATTGCTTTATAAACGTAGTTACACCATGTTTCTTGACCAAATGAAGCGTTAAATTTTACATTTTATACAAGTCAATCTCATGTGGTGGTTCACTGTGACTTTTTGCACGAGAAGATCTATCAGGATTATTAGTTGTTGATAAAGGTTGCTTGGTACTAAGGTTACCTGGATGCAGTTTCTGCAGTTCAGCGGAAGTTTTGGTATGACAGAAATACACGCCAACATTGAATCTGGGAAAATTTAATATGGAATAGATATCTTAAATATTCTAACCAAGAAATAAAAGATTGGCATTTGTGTGATTTTATGGGCTCTGTGCTATGTGCTGGATGTTGGTATGTCATCCCATGCATGTCTGTAGTTTAGCCATTCATCTGCACCCGAAAGTCCATACCTTCATTCAGATTTGAAAAATTTTTATACTTGATAAACAATCAAAATCTGTACCTGTGAAAAGCATGGAATTTGTGTATGATGAAGGCTGGAGAGGAGATACCCACTTCTCTATTCGGTTTATGCTTGCCCTAATTTATTTAAACGTTAAGCTTTGGTGCTATGTTGGATTGGATAAAGTGTCTGTATCTAGGTCATTTTCAGATGTTTTAGAAAGCTCAAGCATTTTTTACATTTACAAATCCCCAGTGTCACCTTTAGGTCACAATTTTCTCTTCTTGCCTATGGCGAGCTTCTCTTCTAAGTTTGCTTTAATCAAGCTACACTTTTATCATTCAGCAAATATGCACATTACAGTTGTGCCTGCACAAGTTACTTTTACTTGCCAATATGTTGCATTTTTGCGTGTTTCTCTGGTTCAATTTTTCTGATGTAATAGCAATATTTGGTGTGCCTAAGCTTCTTGTTCAAACATTCTTCTATTCTGTTGGGGATGCTTTGTTCATTAATATCTCCAGGTTACTATTATAGTTTGAAGTCTGTTTCCCAGTCTGATGCCTGCCCAATAGCATCTCATGTTAAAATCCAAGTTCTTAGTTCACTTCTGCTCATTTGCGCTCCTCCTTTTTTCCTCTGTTGTTTCTGGATTAGAATATGGTTCTTTTTCGTCGGTAAATGGCTTTTTCCCCCTTCATGCTCAATCATTTCTGAGCTAAACATGTGTTGCTGGAACATTTGCCTGTGTCTGTGTCCCCTCAAAGCTTAATTCCTTAACATCTTTTGGTCACCGCCTTTTTTTTGGTTGATACAGATACAGAATGATTGTTGATGGAGCTGTGTTTAGCTGTTTGTGCTATTGGAGGACATTTAGAAGCTCATTCTTAAAAGTTTCAAAATGGCCTTTGCACCGCTGCGGTCAAGACTCAAGGTCTGAAATGATTTTAGCCTAACTGTTAGCCATTGCAAAGAAACTGCTGTTCTAGCTAAGAGCCAAAAAATTGCCTCAGATGATGTGTTAGGAACTGATTTCTAGTGGTTGCATTTCTTCATCGCTCATGGGATCAACCAATTAAAGGAAGATTGCAGTATTCCATACAACTTTGAACCCATTTCCAAGAACTCCTACTTGGTCTAGCTACTGAGAAGGCATTATGGTGCTTCTATCAAGTCAAAATCTCCACAGTTTGGGTAAAGTTTCTATGTTATATGATAGCATCAGGTGATACTTTTTGTTAACTTGTGTCTTTTGGATCTCTGTAAAATGGTTAGCCTGCAGGGGAACAAGCCCTTGCGAGTTCTTGAATGCAAATTAAACTACAATGAAGAATGAAACAATAGCTATTTTGACAAAGCTAACCGGGCGCGTGCAGGGGTTGGGGGGGGGGGGGGGGGGCGGGGAGAGCAAGCCCTGTCCCCTCCCCTGTTTCTTAAGTTCGATCTTTTCCCTACTAGAAATTTTTATTTTGAAACAAAAATTTTACAATTACATTCCACAAGATAGTAGTACTTCAAAAGATGTACAGATCAAATCCCATCATACTCTATTTACCTCTTCAAATATCCTCAAATCTGCAGCAAGTCATGGTATGCCAAACCAAATTGAGAAAGGAGCATTTCATAACTACCAACCTGCAAGGATAACCTTCAATATATTATGGACAGGAGAGACTTCAATATTTTAGTAAATCGAGTAGTATGTTGGGAGCAGGGAAGCCTAATTAATAAAGGTTTATCCATAGAGCGAATGTATGAAAGATGAACTACATATAGATTGAGATAATTAAAGTTCCAATCTGGAACTGATACCAGTATCACTCTGACAACTAGACAAAACAGAATTTGTCTTAAAAAATGCATTAGTTCCACATTATTTCCATTCAACTAGTTCCAATTCAAACATGAATTAGAAAATTCACCTGTTTAGGTTGAGAAAATTCAGCACAAGTTTCACAGACCAGAAAATGTATCGTGATGGGGGGAAGAAAATTGAAGAGAAAGAAAATAGCCTGAAAAGCAGATCCGGAATTATATGGTGCCTATTCATAAACATTTCTCTGGAAGCAATTCTTTGAGCATAATTAAAAAATAAAAAACAAAAACTCTTCTCGAGGAATAGGAAAATGATATATATATATACAGGTGTTGCAAAAAGCATTTTATCTGTATCTTGTTAGCTTAGAAACGGCTCACACGATGGTTTTATACAATTAAGGATTCTGATTCCTGATGTTGAAATGATAGAAATGATGATGGCACGTACTGTGTTCTGCATAAAGTGCGTGCATAAATCTACTTGAATAACTGTAAGCAGTAATGAGGAATGACCATCTGTTCACATTCACTTACTGATAAACAAAAGCAGCAGCCAGTTCTCCATTGGAATTCTTTTACCAGCAGATGAGTTGCAGATCGCCATTTCCCATATCCTTTTGCTCTTCAAAAATTGTCTGGGCAGACTTCTCGACATTGGGACTGCAGCCTCGCACCTTGATCATTCTCAGGGTGGAGATCTCAGCAAAAGAAGAGGGGATCTCCTGAAGCTTGGTACAATCTATCAAGACAAGGTTCTCAAGGCTGGGGAAGGGCTCAGCGGGCACAACCCATCTTTCAAATTCTGAATTATATATTCTGAGGAATTTGAGGTTTGAGAACTCCCCCTCTTTCATATAAAATGTGTGCTTTGCAAAGTCTATAAGTCGGAATTTGAGAACCACAAGATTAGGTAGCTGGCCAATTGCTGATATTCCAGTCCTTGGTAGTAAACAGTTGAACAATGTTAACTTTTTAAGCGCTTTTGGAAACTCAATTGCTGGTAGTTTAGGAGTAGAAACCCAATGATAGCACATGGTCAGTGCCTCCAGTTCACTCCGGATGCTCAAGTCTACAACTTTGCAGCTTCCACCGCGATGCTTACCTGACTCTGGAAGTGAACAAATCAGCTTGCGAAGTCTTGGTAACCGTCTTAGCAGGATCTGTGCATCTCTTCCATCACAAAGAACTACCGATGAAAAAGTATGCACATTGTCTAATTGATAAAACTCCTCAGATTTGTCATCACCCAAAGAGATATTAGCACAAGGACGGATTTCTACATGCCTTAAACTTTTCATCTGCCAAATGGTATCCGGTAGATCAATCTTGACAACAAGAAGTGGCGCTCTCACGATTAAAGTTTCCAAGTTCCAGAGGTTGGCTATGGATGATGGAATCTTTGTAATTAGACCTGAAATCGCTAAGTACCGTAAATGTACTATTGACATCAGGGCGTCAAGATCAGAATCATCCAAGTGTAACTTCTCCATATCCAATACTTTGAGAAGTCTGAAGGTTCTGGAAAAGCTAGTGCCAATGAACAGCATACCATGAGCAAACACTATAGAATGGACGGGCGAGCAAACAGGATGCGAATCAGTAACATGAAACAATGAACTGTGAAATGATAGCCGATGCATGTCAACATCACACCCATTGGAGGGATAATTACCTAGATCATAATGATGAATTAGCTGTAAAAAGTTCTCTTCTTTAGCTTTTGTCATGCAAAATTCACGCAAGAGATTATGAACCTGACATCTATTGACCCCACCATCGGAACTTCTTTCACTGACAATTACAAGGCTATGATTAACAAGATCCATCAAGTACTCCATTGCCACATCTTCCAACCTCCTTTGATCTGTTGTTCTTATAAATCCTTCTGAAATCCATAATAGGGTCATCTTCCGGGCTCTGATATTTTGACCCTCAGCAAATGCTCCAAAATAGAGAAAGCATGGTTTAAGATGATCTGGTATGTGTCTGTAGCTTAACTCCAATATGTCCATGGACCCATCAATTGGATGGCTCGAACTCAGACTTCGAGCAATTTTTTTCCACCAATATAGACTATTCTTTGACTTAGCAAGGATTCCAGCAACCAAAACAATTGACAAAGGTAGTCCCTTGCACTTTCTTGCAATTTCCATGCCAACTTCAACTAAATCTTGTGGACATTCATCTTTATGGAATGTTTTCTGTTTCAATAACTCCCAACCTTCCTTCTCATGAAATGGCCGAAGAGTATGTAAGTAGCACTTGCATTCATCTTGCCAAGATAACTTGTGAATTCGGCTCGTGAACAGAATTCTGCTTCCATTGTTGTTGTCAGGAAATGATCCCTTTAATTCATTCCAAGCTCGAATATCCCAGATATCATCCATAACTATAAGATAGCTTCGTCCAATCAAACATTTTCTAAGCCGATTTGCAAGTTCCTCATCACTCGTTTCAAAAGTATCATGACTAGAAAGCTCAGTGACATTACTTAACATTTCAAGCAATGCACTTCTATACCTATATTCTTGAGACACACAACACCAGACACATTGAATAAAGTGATAACGGATTGATGGATGGTTGTAGACTTTCTTGGCTAAAGTTGTCTTACCTTGGCCAGGCATACCAATAATCGAAACAATTTGAAGTTGTTCTGATCCTCTTGTAAGTCGATCGATTATGGTTTCTGCCTCATCGTCAAATCCTACAACAGGCTCATCTATTCTTGAGTTACTAGCTTGTGCTGGGAAGAGATGCATGGAGTTCAAATTTGCGCAGAGGATCCCAGGGTTTTTCATATGCTTACTTCCAAGATTCTCAACCTCATTCCTGGTGGTCTTAATTTCTTCAATGACTGTAGAAAGACATATTACGGTATACCAGAAACGACTATTTCTGATTGAACACAAGTCAGTGACATGCTCTGCGCGGTATGCCACATTGATAATTCTTCTCCAAAGATCTTTCAGCTGCTCTTGCTCATTTCGTCCATCCATTTTATCCGTGAGGCAAGTCCTCAGTGACTGCAGCTCCTTCTGAACAATCACAACCTTTTGCTTTACAAAAGGGATAAAATTGGCATTCTTTTTTTGCATTTTCGCTAAATTTTCCAAGATGAAAGCAATATATCCGGTTCCATGAGTCCTGAGAGAATAAAATTCTGATGCATCTGGAATGTAGATGTAGAACTTTCTGACCACTTCCCGGAGTGTCTTAATCTTTCCTAGGATTTCAGACAAAAGAAAATTCTTCTTTTTGATGACATTGTCATTCATTTCCTCCAAACAGACTGAGGAAAGGAGAGATGCTGCCTCAATGACAACGGCATGAGCTTGTGTGAGGATTTCATCTTCACAGTCCTCTGGTGAATCCATCAGAAATGCTATTATGATGATAAGCCCTTCTCGAATGATCTCAATGCGGTCCCTGAAAACAGCAGGAGTATTCTCCAGCAGAATGTTGACAAAGTCTGCAACAATTTCACCCATCAGAGAAGTGTCATACGCTGACAACTTTAAAGCTTTGAGGACTCCAAGACACATCCCTGTAACCCCTGAAGCACAAGGCCAACTCTCCTCATGCAGATCAGAAATCATGGTATTCATTCTGCACTGCATGTTTTCATCATTTTTATTGATCCAGCACAAAAATGATAGACATGCTACTTTGTTAGCCCAAGAACGGATATGAACCAACAAATATTCAAATTTCTGATGCTCATAGCAACGTTGTGCGGTGAAATCAAAAAACTTTCTAAAGAACCTTAGTTTCTCTTCAAGGGCACTAATATGCTTACTCAGTGGAGCAATCTGTTCATCTTCCGAGTGACGAAGATCCTTAAGATTTGTGATGATACAGTCCATGAAATTGAAGACCTCTCCAGTCTGAGAAGCCTTGATGAATTCTACTGAGAAATGAAGCATAAAATTGCAATTCTTTCTAATATCAGACTTAAACTGCTCAACATTTTCTAGCAAATTAGAAGTCAGAAGACGCCAATTTCTACCCTTTTTCTTCCGGATTGCACAGAGACCAGCTGAATAAAGGCCCTTATTTGCTACTTCTACTGCAGAACTAATGGAATTAATAGCGAACTGCAACTGACAATTCTTACCAGCTTCTTCGGACTTGGGCAAGCACCAGAGAAACATCTTCAGGAAATTTAGCTCCACTTGAAACTTTTGTATTTGATCCTTCATTGGATCAGTCAAGCCTCGTTCATTTCCTAAGCGTGTTAACTGTTCCATGGTGGAATCAAGACGAGTATTTGCCATTTTCTTCTCCTAAATTTGTCCTCAGATCTTTCTTTAGAGCATCAAAGAAGATGATTCAGGGAAACTTGATGGATATGTGAACAACCATTTGGTATCTTTCTTTGTCAATGACTCTGACTTCCAGTTCTACCATCCAATTATTCCGTTCACTTTACATTAAAGGCTTAAAGCTACTCGGTGCTAGTACTACTTTTTATTTAAGTAAAGAAAGAAACTAACATGATCACTGAATATCATATGTTGAACTTTGACGCTTGTCTCCATGACCACGGGTACAAGATGGTCCTCCAATTATCTTAAGTACGTCAATCCCTGTAAAATTCCTGGAGCTTTCATGGATACATACATAGATAGCTTCATCATCCGTTTACCTTCCATGGATAGCTTCTCACTGGTGCTTATTAGGCGTTTATAGGCGCACCTAGTTTATACAAAATAAAAACAAAAACAAAAAATAAAAATAACATGCAAACGATATTCACATTTATGGTTAAATACTTCTTTACTCAATTTCGATTTGTTAAAAATCTAGTGCCTTTGGCCCAAGTAGAAGTGTTAAGATCAGTGATTTGGGCAGGTTTAGGCAGGTCATTATCGGACAATGAATATAATTGGGTTAAACAATGAATATAATTGGGTTAATTCATTTATACGTATTTTATAAATCGATCAAAATGAGTCAACCTGTTTATATTCATTTAAACAATCGATATGAGTATACCAATGATCCATTTATGACTTACTTAAAATTTTTATTATTTTTAAAAAATTTTCTGCATGTTATTTGACAAGAAATAATGATATTTTATTATTATTAGATTGGTAGAAAATTCAAATTTATTTGCTTAATATCTACTAAAAATTGAATTTAACTGTATAATTATTTTTAAATAAATATAAATGGGTAAGCAAATCAATCTATTATCTATAAATGGGAAAGAACTTGGGTTTAACTTTAACCGATCCCTCATAGTGATAAAATATTGGGAAGAACTTGCGCTGTCTTTCACAATCAATTAATCGTTTGTTGTACTTGAGACCTACCAAAAAGTCTTGAAAAAAAAGTTCTTAATGTCGAGTGGAGTAGGTATTTTTGCTCGAAACATAAAGTAAAGTTGTGGAGCGTTTATCTTTTCTTTCTTTAATTTGTTTTTAAACTTTTGGGGCCCATGAACAGAACAAAACATATTGACTTGGTAGAAACTAGAAAACAAGCCGTTTGGTAACGGGAATCCTAGGACGTGTTTTTAATTCGAATTTATCAATCCATTTTAAGAGATAAAATTAAAGAAGGGCTGGTGCTCAAGCTATTTAACGGGTGCTTATTGAACACTTATTAAAATATAGTGTAAGTGTTATATTTTAAAAATATAAGATTAATTAGAAAAAATAAATAAGTACGACGAAGAATAGATAAGATTAGATAAGAAAAGTATGAGTAAATTCTTAAATTGTGATGAAAAAAAAGTTTTTCTACAAGGGGGTAATTTTTAAAGTTAGTTCCAGGATTATGATCTTCGCATTTGTGAAATGCGAGTTCAGATACTTCGCACTTCACAAATGCGAGGTCAGTCTCTCAGGAAAAAAAGGAAAAATAGCTTGCATTTGCCAAATGCGAGCTTACTAAGCTCGCATTCGCCAAATGTGAGCTGTATTACCTCGCATTTGTTGAATGCGAGGTATGCAATATGAATGACTTCAGTGGTCACATATTACAACCCGCAATTGCAAAGCTAAAAACGCGACCATGGGGTCGCGTATTGATCCCTCGGCCATAACAAAACGAATACGCGGTCAGTTTCTTCATTCTTCTTCTTCTTCTTCTTCCTTGCGTTTTCTCTCTTCCAAACTTACCCAATTCACAAATCTTCATTTTTGCTCCATAATCTTACTAAAAACCATCAATCCAACAGCTTTTGAGCATCACATAGCTTTCTAATCGAGAAATTATCAAATCTTTTAATGTATAAGAAATATAACTTTTTTGTTATTTATATACAAAGAATTTCTAGTAGATAAAATTTTGTACTGAGAGCTCACATTTGCTAACTTCTAACTCGTGTGAGTTTTAAAATAAAAAGGATTTATTCTTCTATGATAAATGTCAAAGCAAAAACAAAAATGATTGTGTGCTCCTAATAAAAAAAAAAGCAAATTTTGAATATAATTTTCTAGGAATTCGCATTTATCGGATGTGAGATACAATAAAGCTGAAAGCCTACTAGTTCGGTTAAGATTTATTGCCACAAATTATTATCAAGTATTGATGGCAATATTATGGGATCTTTTGTTTTTCCGGTTCTGATGAATTTAGAGCCTTAAGTAGTAAAATTTGTAGAAATTTTCATTGCAAATTGTAAATCATTTTATAATTTGCAGTGAAATCATAAAGCAAGGGAAAATGGCATTACAACTGAAGCAAAAAGAAAAATCATGGCAAAATCTAGATTCATGGAAAAATCATGGCCACCAAGAAGAAAACGCAACCCCTATACGCAACCATGAGTTCGCGTATTGTGTGGTCGTGTATATATTACAACCTGCACCCGCAAAAATCATTTAAGGGTCAGAAATATAGACCTCGCATTTGACAAATGCGAGGTCCATATTTCTTTTTCTTTTTTTCGTTTTGGGTTTTGTTGGTCGCAAAATTCAAGGGACTTCGCATTCAGCAAATGCGAGCTAACGAATGCGAGCTCCGTTAGCTCGCATTTGCTGAATGCGAAGACCCCTTAGATAGAATCTAGCACTCAAAATGCCCCCTTTGTAGAATTTTTTTAAAATTCATCATAATGTTAGAAATCAGAAAAGTACATGAATATAAAAAAATGGTAATATTTGTTAGTATATAAATATACGTGATAGGTTAAATGAATTTCATGCGTATTATACAAGTGTCTAATGGGCTTGACACTCGTTGACAAAAATTCATTAAAGAAGAGTTATAATATCTTATGTGATGAAAATATTTTGTCTTTTTGTTTTATAAGACAAAAATCATATTTTGCTGTGGACTGAATAAGACCAATAACTACAACAAAATGTGTTTTGACCATGGTTTTATCAAGATCGTGTAGCCCTTCTTTTTTATCCATTTACTCTTGCTTCTAATGACAAGTGCCCTTGCAAAAATTTTTTGAGAATATTAATGCTAACAATTTTCCCATAAAGTCCCAAATGAAGCAAAAGTTTAACAAATTC
Organism: Coffea eugenioides; assembly: GCF_003713205.1. NCBI lineage: Eukaryota > Viridiplantae > Streptophyta > Magnoliopsida > Gentianales > Rubiaceae > Coffea > Coffea eugenioides. The sequence continues at coordinate 50,657,804 of NC_040040.1, forward strand.
CAAACATGATGCTTCAAACAAAACTAATTTAAACTAATCTAGAAAAAGGATCAGTTGATACTTTTAACTATTATTGTATAAAATTTTTATTGAAACAAAGCTTGTTTATCATGGTTAGAAAAAGGGATAATTTCATAAACCTTTCTTGAGGTTTCTAACAATTTTACTAACCTCTTCCCGAGATTTACAGAATCACACTAACCTCCCTCGAGGTTAAGGTTTTGGTAACAAAATAAATCCAAGTAAAAAAAAAGGTATCATTAAAAAGGTACTATGAGGAAAGAGATGAATCTTTTATTTCATAAATGCTCCTTATGCATGTGTACAAGTTCTATTAGTAAAAGAATGAAAACAATTAACACACATATTTCACTATTGAAAAAGTTTACATTTAACACATTAGATGATAGGGTATCATTTGTTAGTAATTTTATTAGTAATTTCCCCTTTTATCCCTGCCAAATATTGTGTTAATTGCGGATATCTACTTATATTTGGTATGTAAACTTAATTTCAGGAATGAAGCAGAAGATTACCAAAAAAGGAGGGACTTTATGGGAAAATGGAGACTTCTAAGGGCTTCAATCCTTGGGCCCTTGAATTGGTGGGGACCACAAAGCTATAGTCATTTTTGGGCTCTCCAAAGAAAGGAACGTAGAGAGACTTGGAACAAGAAGTAATTTGGAGGCTTTGTCCACATGTGTGGGGACCACCGGAGATAGCCTTTAGTCATCTTTCTTTTGGCTTTTTAAGTGGAGAAAGTACAGAAGCAAAGGACGGCTCTAGTTTAGTTTTTAGCCTAGTTTTAGTTTTTCTTTCTTTCTTTTTCTGATTGGCCTCTGACATACGCCAGGTGTTCGACAATATCCCCCAACGGGAAAAACATCTTTTATTCCTTGCTTTCTAGTAAAAACGCAATGCCTTTGCAATCAATTAATTCGTGTGGTGATTTAATTATGCGGCGTGGTTAAGCCTTCCATCTAGTCAAGGGTCAACTCGACGGCGCAGTCCCGAAAATCTGTGAGATCTAATTAGTTTTCGCGCGTTCTTTAATTTATTAATATTTGCACGTTGTCTGCTTGAATTTTAATTTCGTGAGATTATTTTATTAATTGGATGTCAAGTGCCCGATGTTCAATGTGATTTATTAATCTCGTGCCAATTTAGTCAATTAAATCCGTAATTGTTTGATTGATTAATATTAGTGGCAACTGGTGTGTTTACACATTAGGGGAACGTGCGATCTAATTTAAATAACTCTCGTAGCGTGTTATTGATTAGGGCTAGGTATTTCTAGTTATTAATGCAATTGGAAAATTAATTCCTACGGTCGTACCTAAGAGTATTTTCTGGTTAGGGGTGATCAATGGTCGTACCTTGGTTATCAATAATTTAAGGAAAAATTGGTTGTTAGAGTTCATCGGCGACTTTAAATTGCCTATTAAGAAATTAAGAGAACCTCCCTTGCATCAATGATCGGATAAATGGACTGTGTCTGAGTAGTTGCATCCTTGGCTAGAATTTATTTATTTTTGATTTAATTCCTGCTATATTTGTGCTAGTTAATTATTCATTTTTAGTTGAATTGTTTAATTGTTGTTAATTTCATTCCGGTGAAATCCCCCCTTACCAGTTGGAATTTAAAGGAGGCAAATATCTCCAGTCCTTGAGGAGACGACCCTACTTGCCACTGGCTACTTTTCAGTAATTTTTGTCACCTAATTAATTCTGGTATATCGGATTAAACAAACTCTTCGGGAACAGGGTGAATCAAGTAACCCATTGCACAACTAGAGTCCCCGCTCCAGTATTTTAGTGGTATTTAGGATTTATTTATTATTATTGCACAGGCTCGACACCCTGTCATTAGACAACACAAATAAGTAAAAAACTACACAAATGCTCACAAGATTTTTCAAAACAGTTGACATATCTCTTTTAACAGGAGGTTTGCTATAATTTTTGTGATTTTGAGTAGAAAAAATTTCGAATTTTGCCTTTCTTCTTCCTCCTTTTTCCTTCACTTCCATGAAATTACTTTGCAACTATCATATCTTTAACAGTTTTAGAGAAGATTTCCTCATGCATAGCATTCTTTTTCTCTCTCTTTGCCCTGTTTTTTCCTTTTACCAAAGCCCTTCTTCTCATATTATATACCTAATTTATGATCATTGTTAAGTTCTATCACTTACAAAATGGCTCCATTTGGTATATCAATTAGCATCATTTTGTAATCACAAGTTATTGTTCATTATTAAAGAAATTCCCATTAGTTATTTTCGTTATCAATTAATTAATGCCCTAATTACTCAATCGTCATATATTAGTTTCTAATAAGATATTATGTTTTAGGGTATATGAGTAATTTCTATTCATGTGATATAAGTAATTGGGCCCACATATCTATCAGGGAAGGTCAGTATAATTTTACAAACCTCAAGGGAGGCCTGTGAAATTGTCAGAAACTTCAGAGGAGGTTTCTAAAATTATCCCTTAAAAATTTATTCTTTTAGGTCTTGAATTAGGATTAATGTAACCAAAGAAAAGCAAAGCATTGAGGTAAATGGCCACTTAAATAGACAAGTCCATATCAAAATTCTATCAATAGTAGAATTGTATAAGCAAAATATTGGACAAGAAGCAATGTGGCCCTTATCATTCATTCAAACTTGTAGATTTATATGTGCTTTTTCCTAATCTGACTAGGGACTATAGATCTAAATTTTATAGGGGTTTAAATCCAGATCCAATTCCGATTCGATTCTCAATTTCTCATATGGAACAAAATATAAACTTAATTTTTTTTTTTTTTAAAGATTGACCATCCATAATCATGTTACGTTGTTGATGGTTATGAGTCAAAAATATCATTTTTTTTAGATGAATTTTTATGTAATCGATCAAACGTTCTGTTCTCATCCTTTATTCTTTTGAATAGACACTTCAATCGGATCGATCAGTACATCTTCTGTTCTGGTATTCATTTATTAAGCTTCTGGTTGGAGTTCTCTGAAAAAGCTTATAGCTTGATTAAACACCTTAATCAAAAAACAAAACACTTCGTACATTGGATTGTGATTATTAGAGAACAGAAGAAAACACTTGGTACAAAACGGAATGCAGAAATTAACTATTCAAAGTCCTTTCGGATAATCAAACTTGTTCAAGAGAGCAAATTGGACCGAAAGAGCCAGTCTTGTCGAAGCTGAATTCGTAAAGAGCCGCATGGAAAATGTAAGGTCCAACGTCCATAAGAGAAGTAATTCTGTGGAAACTCAGCCTGACTTCTCAAGGATTTGCAGATTGTTTCTGAACCTGACAGAATACGCTAGTCTTCTTCATATATGCAGAATTGCATATTGGATTGCCAATCAAGCTGTTGTACACGACATCAAAATATTATCACAATTAAGTGCAAAGCAGAAAAGGAATTAACTGAAATGTTCTCTTTTATAGTGATTTATGAAGTTCATGATTAATTGGCCTCACTTTAGTGTACTTTTGAACACAGGATCAATTGATATTGAGGATATGCCATTGTTCTCCAAATCAACACCCAGAATATTTTGGTTGATGTTGCTACCAATAAACAAAGTTCCATTGAATGCGTTATTCCTCAGACTCCTGCAAAAAGTTTGAGAAAAAGAAAATGCAGAGCTTTAGCCTTTAAAGTCCTATCCAGATTGCAAAAATATATGGGGTTGCTAAATTGAGTTACCAAACTTACACTACTGCAAGATCAGGCAAGCCGAAAAGGGTTGGGGGCAATGATCCACGAAGTGATCCATTGTCGATATTCCTGAGAGTCGTGTTAAAACTTTCATATGGTACGGATCAGAAAAGTTAAAACCTATTTCCTGTAGTTATGCCATTTGTGAACTTACAAAATGTTTAAAGAAGGCAAGGTTGAAAACCAAGCTGGAGCTTCCGACTCCTCGAAAGAGTTGTTGCTCAATTCCCTGTTAATGAATAATAGGCCAACTCTTGTGTTGTAATCCAGAAAACTGGGGGCTAGGGAGAGATAAATTGAGTTGGATGATGGAAATTCTGAAGGTAGTTCTTACACACGAAGGAGGGAATTCATTCCGGATAAGTTTGGTAATGGTCCAGACAGCTTATTGTTTGGCATGTCCCTACAAGAATGAAATAAAACATTATATATTGAAAGATTATAAGCAGTTTGATGGGTCATGGATATTATGTAATTAACTAAGCCAGCCTTGTTGAGTTAAACTGAAGTACTCACAGGGCAATGAGATTTGTCAGGTTGTTGATATTTGATGGAATCCTTCCAGTTAGGGAGTTTTCGCCAAGAAATCTGTAATAGAGTAAACAATAGAAGTGGATCTATACTTTAAAACACAAAAGAAGAGCCCTAAAGAAGATCAAAATGTCAAGATTTTTGAGTCTTGTAACAGGATGCAAAGGATGATGTAGAAAAGTTCACATACAGAGTTTTAAGTGTCTGAACAAGCCCTATTGTAGAAGGAAGCTGTCCATTTAATTGATTTCCGCTAAGTAATCTGTCATTTAAAAGGATAAGACAGTGAAGAGTAACAACCAGTGCATGTGTGATATTTTTCAAGTGGGAGATATCATACTTACATTTTGTTGAATACCATATTAGAACTGAATAGTTTCTGCGGAATTGGACCTGATAGCTGGTTTCCACTAAGCACCCTGGATTGTCATAGAAACAAGACAGTTGATAACCAAGGGAATTAGTAGAAAAGGCACAAAGTGGTTTCAGAAATCAAATTTTACTAACAAGTGTTTTAGATTATGAAGGAGGTCCAATCCTGGAATTCCGTAGGTTGATACAGGGATGGATCCTGTCAGGTGATTATCTGCTAGGTTGAGCCATGTTAGTTTGCTAAGATTACCCAAGGAAGGTGGAATTTCTCCGGTAAAGTTATTGCCATTAAGTGATCTGGAAAAGCAAGTGATAAAGGCGAAATTATAATAGGATGAATCTTGCATGACAAAATCACTGAAAACTAGAGTACTGTGTTTGAAGTTCTTACAGAAAGGACAATTCCTCTAGATTCCCCAACTCTTCTGGTAAGGTCCCAGTGAAGCTACATTCTTCAAGAACTCTAGACAATAGAAAAAGAATCAATAATTAGGTTTTCTCTCTGTTCAGCTTATCTCAAGATAAGAACTATAAACTAGAAAAGGGATTGCCATAGAACACAAGTGGCATTCTGCTGAATCTTACAAAGTCTTCAGCTTTTGCAATTCTCCTATCTGTGGAATTATGCAACCTGAAAGTTCCTTGTTAAAAGAGCGATACCTGAAAAACATAATCGATCAATATTAGTACCTGATCATGCTAATTGTAACCGTATTCCATAACCACTTCTGGTTCTGTCTTATTGGGATTCTGAGCTGAAATAATATAATTTGCTTACAATCCAGTCACTCTTGAGTTGATGCAGGTGACTCCTTCCCACAATCCACCACAAGGATCATCCGACTCGCTCCAGCTTGCTGGTGTATTATGCCAATGTTCTCTCAAAGAGCACAGCACTGCAGCTGCACTTTGCCATTTGCTCTAGTTAGTAAAGAAAATGCATGCATCAATCTATAAACTCAACTGAAGAATAATGGCACTTTACCATCTCCAGGGTCGGTCTCAGAGAAGATTAAACTACATCCTGCAGACAAGAGTAGGCAGCAGATTAGTAGCTTGATGACTGCCATGGCTGAAAAATTCCTGCAACTGAAACTTGAAGATGTTTAATGTGCTAGTTTTGCTTGCATTGCATGAACTATGGTATGACCTTATATAGGATCACTTGAGAAGTATACCATATCGTTGCTAACAATAAACTGACAAATTATGTTACATCAAATTCTCTGTAACCCCCGAAAGAGTTGTTAGTAACAAATAAAGCAAAGTCGGCATACATACTTCCCCATTGGTGTGCTGGAAATTGCCATCGTTCTTTCTGATTATCATGGATAATATTTTTAATCAAACTCTTAACTTTTCTATATTCTACACAGAAAATTTCAATAGTAAGTAAACATCATGGTGGGTTACTTTCATTGACAAAAGCCAAAGAACAAACCGATGTAATTTAGAAGTTGCTGCTGGAATAATGATAACAAACTTTGTAACTTGATACTACGTCAAAATGAAAAAAGAAGGGAAAAAATTTTTTTTTTTGACCTAGCAAGAGTTTATTAAGAAACTAAATGATGATACACACATTTCCTGAAGATTAAAACTACAATTGCCCAAAGTTCTGTTGCTTTGAATAGATGCCATGCCAACTTATGCAATTAGTGTTTCATTAAGCCTCTAATTAATCTTTGTTTATATGATTTAAGCCCAAATTAAGTAAATTACTTGGTTCTTTTATTGTTAATTTTTGGTATTCCAAAATAACCTTTAGGCACTCCACTCTTACTTTTTCTTATGGTCCAACTTACTACAATATCCACATAAAGTTACAACATCTCCCTTCTATATTGAAATCCTTTCATTGATTGCTAATTGATGAAATATCATAAAATATACTAATAAGTCATACATAGATTATGATTTTAGAACTTTTCTTAAGGTATAAATTGTAAAATCAATTAAAAAAATAATACTTTGGGTTAAAAAGTCAACTAAAGCTGGTAACTCTATCATCATACACAAAGTAACTTGTATTGTCGAAAGAAATCAACACACACCAATACCGTTAATAACAATGGCGCAGAAGTCTATATAATGAAATTTACTAGATTTTATCGTTGCCAAGATCCATTGACCAATTAATTCTCTTTATGAACTTTTTTTGGTACAAATTCTCTTTATGAATTTTAGTTGTAAAAAGAAACTCTTCTTGTATGATTTGATAGTTCTATAACCATCGTATTTTCAACTAATGATAAATGGAAAAGGAGAAAAGAGAAAGTTTGAGAGTCGAACTAAGAACTCTATACATGGTTGCTAATGTGTTTACTAGTTTAGTTGAATTTTGGAAATTGATAACATTTTATCAATTCATACAAAATATAAACCATTTCGTAAATCCAACTATAGCTTTTGTACCCAAACCATCTCAGCATTAGAGAATGGTCTTATTAAAGAATGGGATTAGGCATAGTAGATGCCTACTTAAAATAGGAATCTTGTTACCTTTCATCGGATCATATGCTTGTCCAAATTATACTTTAACTAGTTTTGTACCCATTCGTTGAACGGGAATCGTCGAAAAATAATAAACTATTCAGTCAATTTTATAAAAATGTCGATATAAAATACAAACTTAATGTATAATCTATTATAACATGTCTTAAGTATATTTCTATGTGCGCATTGTAATATAAAATATTCTTATAACCTGTCTTAGTGTATTGAAGGAAGATGTATCTGATAATCAAGAGGAATGGAAATCCAAAACCGATGCTTTAATGTGCCAACTGCTTGCATTGCAAATACCTAACCATGAATTTGATGCTTGAAATTCATATATTAGAGGCTATATGTAGTATAGGCATAAGAAATAAGAATTGATAAGGATATAAAGAAATATTGATAAGAATATTAAAAGTAGTTTTATCTTAATTTAAGTTGCTTAAAGTACGTAAGCCATGTAGGAAAGAGAAAACAAAGGCAAAAGAAGAGAAAGATGGAAGATAGTAGGTCATTTTATAGAGCGTGTTGAAACTACTTGCCGTATCATTAAGCGACGTAGAAAAGAGAAAACATGAAGCAATAAGAATGCGAATACGACTTTATTATATATATATATATATATATGATTTTTTTATTTTTTATTTTTTGTTTGTAAGACAAAATTTTTTGGATCTATCTATACATCAGGAGCTTTCATTACCAAAAACTAAAGTTTACAAAGTAGGGAAAAAACCAACAGCAACTTTATTACATGCAAGGCAGAAAAATACAGGAGCTGCTTTTGTTACCAAAAATTAATGTTTGTAGGGTAGGAAAAAACCAACAGAATTCTAGAAGAAGAATTAAAGTTTGAAAGCAACTGCCTTCAATCATAGTAGTGATTTTCTGTTTTGTTTTTGGGTTGGGGATATCAAACTATCTTTTTGGATCAATTGGTTTGGCCATACACCTGTGAACTCTAGTGTATAGTTTTCCATCGGCTTTACATCTATGGACTAAGCCAATCATTTACAACTCAGCTCTTTTGGGACTTTGCTCTGAAATCTGGCTCGTACAGGAATTTTTACGAATGTTGCACCACAATTCAATAATGGTTTAACGACGTCATTGAAGATTGAACATATTCATAATTTAATTCACGACTGATCCATGAAGATTAAAATATTAAAAAGTTGAGACTTGTAGAATAAAAATTGAAGCAAAAAATAAAGAATAAACTTGTAAAGATAGCTTAGCGAGACAAATAAGCTAGTTCTAAAAATTAGATGACTTAAAAACCAATTTGAGTAGTTATATATAACAAATCTTAAACAAGAAAGATTGTATATGCAAAGCTAGGGCAGGTAAAGTTCTGGTTTGATCTGGTTTTGTGGTTGCTTTACTTCTTACATGATTTGACGTACACACTACTGTAATCTTATTGTACGCGTTAATTTTGTTGGTATAAACCAACTAAACGTCTGTGATAATAGTTGAGAAAAATTTAAACTTTATGTAAGTAAATTTTATGTAAGTAATATCATGCAAAGTGACTTAGGAAGTAGAATCCGTGATCTGTCTTGCATTAGTGTCTGCTTGAATTCGGAATCAATGATTGTTGAAGATACGCTGTTCTTCAGTTAATCAACAGTGTAAAGTAGAGGGTTAATGTTCGGACCAGTATATAATATCTGGCTGAATTAATGCATTATTCATAGAAAATATAATAGATAAGTAGAATGAAAGTTTGATCTTGAAGTTGAAAAATTTTGATTGTAGGTGTTACACCTACAAAAAAAAAAAATCCCAGGTGAAGAGAACAGGCTCTGGGGAACAATTCCATGAAATGGTTCATAATCGGCAAATCTGAACTGTGTCTTGTTAAATCAGTCATATAATGTGCATTTTGGTTCAGAGTTCGTCATAGTTTTTTCAGGTTAATTTCATTTTAAACCTGCCACTATATCTCAATTCCTATTTTGATCCTTAAATTATAAATTGTAACACTTAATCCCTCGTTTATAAAAATCATTCCATTTAAGTAAATTTGTTAACCAAATCTCTAAAACTAACGGAATGCTAGAAATGTAGAGCAGCATGATTGCATTTTCTAAGAGCTTAAAAGGACAATCAGATTAAACAATAACCAAAAAATCCCAAAATGGAAATAAAGAAAGGAGTTTAAGGATTAATTAGCAGAAATCAAGGTGTAGTCTTGGACTAGAGTGTCCAAATTTAGAGTGCGGGGGCTAAAGTGTCAATTAAAATATAATTTAGGAACTAAAGTGTTCCAATTTTGAGTATAGTGATCAAAGTGAGAATCCAGATGCAGTTAAAGGATATAAATTTTTCTACTCACTATTACGAGCTTTTCAAGTTGTCCCTCATACTTATGATGATATATCTATAGTAGAATTTTGCATGAGAATTAAAAGTCTTTCCTATCCTATTAAATTTCTACTAAGTGATTGTTGATTTTTGGGGCATAAATTAAGCAACAACACACCATAGTGTTTCAAAAAAAAAAAAAAAAAAAAAGACTTATGAGAGACTTGTACTAAGAGTTAAAAATTAACTTTATACTTTTCATTTATCAACTCACTAAACATGATTTTCGATTAATAAATTTCCTAACAACAAAACTTATTTAGCACTAACTAAATTATTTTAATATCAAATACAATTTAATAAAATCTATAAGAAAAATTGGCATATCCGAACAGTGATGCTGGTGGTTGAGTCTGGCAGAGATTTATTGGAGCATTAGAGGCACGGAATTCGTATTAGCCCTTGGTTAATGCTTTGACATTGCTAAACGCAAGTCGATTGGAGATGCAGATTTGTGGGATTAGCACAAGGCGTTGCTAGGATTAAAGAAAATTGTGTTTTTTTGTCCAAACCAGTTGAATTTTTTTTTTTTCAGCAACGATACATGTGTATAACCTACTCTATCCTAATCTAAGGGGGAGGGGAGCCTAAGGAGGCTGTTGTAGGGACTAGTGGGTATACAGACCCAACTAGACCAAGGGAGTCCAAACTAGTTGAATGACTTTCGTTTTTTTTTTTTTTGTCTGTAACGATAGATGTCTTATAACCTAAACTAGCCTAATCTAGGAAAAAGGGACAAGGGGAGATGGTCAACTAAGACCAGCCATATATTGTGACAAATTTGAAGGAGGCAAGGGTTGAACTCCTGACCTCCAGCACCACTAAAGAGGGTGATGACCACTGGACCAAATGGCCGGCGGCAGTTGCCTGACTTTTGTTAACTTAAAGAAAATTGTGTTTGTGCCAGAAAAATGCTGACATAGTGTAAGACTTTTACGTTGTTACCATCATGGGATCAGTTTGACAGAAGCTAACAATAAATTCTATAGATACGGACATAAAGTAGAGCATAGAGTTGATGATTGCCATTGCTGCTTGCTCCTGTCAAATCAGTGTGCTATGCCTACTACAATCTTTGCTGCATTATGGCATCACCTCTTGAATAGTAGCATCAGTTTAATTTTCCACGTTTGTGATAGATGATTAATTACTTTAATTCAGACGTCAACGTTTATAAGGTTTTATAGTTTGTTCCGCCTAGCCAACCTTGTAAACAAGAAAAGTTTGTCAATTGGCTAAGGAGAAAGGACTAGAAAACCAAAGCGCGAATCAAGTCAGCGAAATTAAAGATCATGAGAAGTACAACAAAACTTGAAAAGTTGGAACAAAAGGTTACATGCAGGTAAAGTCTTCTTGATTTAATTTGGTATCTTTTTGGCTTCATTGTCATTTTCTTCTTTGTCTTCTCACTCAACTTGCTTTTCATTCCCTTTTCTTGAGTATTGATGGGATTGTGTGGCTTTTGCACATATCTGTTGAGGCTTATGCTGTCATTTAATTGAAATCTTCAGTTGAGTTAGGATTAAGCTTGAAATGTATTAGCCCATGAAGCAGCTCTTTTTTCTTTTATAAGGTTGAGAAGGAGAGCCGGGGGGGGGGGGGGGGGGGGGGGGGGAGGGTTGGGGTTGCTAAGCCGAAGCAGCTCTTTTGGTGGTAGCTTTTCAGTTCGATTACTCGTGGAGAAAATATTCAACCTGTATTAATTTGACTGAGAAATGAGAATATTTCAACACACATAAACACACAAGCATTTAAACATTAATGCAGGAATCTGGATACAGTCTTATCTCATGAAATTCAAACTAGAAGACATTGAATAGGAAAATTACGATAAACTAAAACATTGATTTCTTCAAAATCAAAGAGGATGCAATGAGCCAATATCTTGAAGCTTTGTAAGAAGCTGCAGTGCAAGAAGAATCTCCAAAAGATATTGGAGGATTTTGCAAGCTTTGCTGTAGTTTCTCCAGGTTTTGCAGGTTGTTACTCAGCCCGACAGAAATTTGTTGCTTTTGCAGGAGAAGAGCTACATACCGGGTTCCCAGTCAAGCTGTTGTACATGAAATGGATGCATTAGAAATGGGAAGAAAGGAAGAAGCCAGATTAATTTTCACCTATTTTAATGGAAATCACGAAGAGAGTCTTACACTAGTGTATTGTTGAATTCTGAGTCGATAGATATGGAAGATATTCTATTGTTCCCCAAGTCAATAGATTGAATTTGATGGTTGATATTCCTATCAATGCGTAATTTTCCATTGAATGCATTGTTCCTCAAACTCCTGCAAAAGTTTTAGAAACAAAAAAACAATGCTTTAGTATTTAAGATCCTCTTTTTCTGGATTGTATTATAGGTAGTTCACAGAATTGTGCATAGAATGCTGGCACTTAAAACTTACACAACAACAAGACGAGGTGAAGCAAAAAGGTTTCTTGGCACCAATCCTTTAAGTGGTCCATTGTCGATAATCCTGAGCACCACGTTTAAATTTGACGTTGATATTGATCAGAGAAGGCTTAAAACTGATAAATATTTTGTGAACAAAATAGTATACTAACAAAATTCCAAGCGATGGTAAGGTTGATAGCCAAGCTGGAGCTTCAGTTTCCTCGAAAGAGTTGTTGCTCAAGTCCCTGAGAAGAGAAAGATATGAAATAAAGTTGCCCTAGTAAGTGTACGTAACCAGGAAAGCTTGATATCACAGGAGAATGTGAAATTGTTTCGACACACATATCTTACACTCGAAGTAAGGAATTCATTCCAGATAAGTTTGGAAGTCGGCCAGTTAACTTGTTGTTTTGTATGTCCCTGCAAGAACATTGTGATGAACTTCAGGTTTAACCATATATAAAAATATCAAATGAATAATACAACTTCTGTTGTCTCTTGAAGCAATACTCACAAGCCAAGAAGATTTATCAAATTGTTAATATTTGATGGAACACTGCCATTCAGAGAATTCCCACCCAGATGTCTGCATCAGAGGATGTGGAAAACATGACACGCTTAACTTCAGAAACAGAATGTAGAATGAAGTCCTAGAAGGAAGATTGAATGCATGTAGATTAAGCATTGTGCCAAAGAAAAAGGGATAAAAGCTTCACGTACAGAGATTGAAGTGTCCGAACTAGTCCTAGTGTAGAAGGGATTTCTCCAGTCAATTCATTTTCATCCAGTAATCTGTCATACAAAAGCAGAAACCATAGACTTTAGGGTTGAAGCAGCATCGGATGAATGGATGCTACTATTGACGAGTGGATCTTGACTTACACTTGTGTTAATGCCATATTAGAACGGAAAAGCTTTTCTGGGATTTTCCCAGATAGTTTGTTCCTACTAAGAATCCTGTCAGGCAAATAAAATTAAACAATTCAAAGGAAAAACCAGAAAACAAGGAAAATGAAAGACTTCAGAGATCAATTATACTTACAACTCTTTCAAATTATGAAGAAGGTCCAATCCTGGAAGGAAGTGCGTTGATACCGGAATATATCCTGTCAACTGATTATCTGACAAGTCAAGCCATTGCAACTTGCTGAGAGCACCCAAAGAACGTGGTATCCATCCGGTGAAGTTATTGCCACTCAGAGAACTGTTTAAGAAAGTAGCAGATGAAATTTATAAGATCATAACTTCCTGTAAGTTACAATATATGTTGAAAATGCTTTGTCTTGAGGTCTTACAGAAAGGATAATTCTGCAAGGTTACCCAAAGAACGTGGAATCCAACCAGTGAAGCTACAATGCTGTAGGATTCTAATAACAGAAAGAAAATAATTAACAAAAAATGTAATATCTCTTTAATGCGTGGACAAGAATTGTAAGCTTAAACAAGAATGCTATAGCACAACAACATTCAAATCCTACTGCATCTTACAAGGTCTCTAGCTTTTTTAGATCTCCAATCTGTGGAGTGAGTAAACCTGAAAGTTTCCGATTAAAAGAAAGATGCCTGCAACACATTCAAAAACTTGAGCTACATCAATGAAGTTACAAGGATTCTGTCTACCTGATAAGTTAATGAGTATCAAGATTCAGATCTATAAAAGAAAAATAGGAAATAAAAAAGGAATTAAATTGCAATAATCAATGATATTGATGAAGGTCAAGACAAATTTTGCTTACAATCCTGTCACCCTCGAGTTGCTGCAGGTGACACCTTCCCAGGGAGCTCCACAAGGATCAGCTGACGTACTCCAGCTTGGAGGAGTATTTTGCCACTGTTCTCTAAATGAGAGAAGTACTGCAGCTGCAAGAAGCCATTTCTTTAGTTACAGTAGCCCTTGATTGTCTTGTAGTCCTGAAACTAGAACTTTTTGGACACACCTGATACTATATATTCCAGCAGTAAGCATTAACTAGAACTTGTGAAAGTTAAGTCAATCAACTTTCATCTAGAAGGCTAAAAATTGATGTTTAATTATCACAGATTACCAAAACAAATTATCCAATTCTAGCTCCAGTCAAACACGGTGAAATGGTTCAAAAATATGAAACTAAATTTACACAGAAACAATACGTCTCACTTGATCTCGTGTACGAACATAAAATGGCGTAAATCTTATACGATGCTTTGAGTTAAGATAAGGGGCCCAAAATTAAAGCTACTTTACCATCAATGGGGTCTGTCTCCGAGGAAATTGAATGATATGCTTCAGAGAAGATCAGATAGCAGAGTAGTAGACGGATTGCTGCCATGACTGAAGACTTCCTTCAACAACCGATTAAGATGTTTAGGCTATCTTTGCTTGCTTCCCGTATATTATGGGCTGTTCTTATATAGGATCGCATGGGAAGTCTCGGACAAAACAACAAACCTGATCATAATATTCACTTCATGTGGACACTGATAATGAAATAGATGTGAAGTAACCAATCGAAACTAGAAAACAAATTTATTTGTAGGAATTGAAATCACTAAATTTTTTGTGTTTGTTTTGTTTATATGTACTTTCCCAAAATTGTGTACACGAGTATACACCAAAGTAAGCCAGATGAGTTTGTTCCTTTCATTGACAAAAGTTAAGGACAAAACAAAGAGAATGTTCCACTAGAAATAAGGCCAGATTTTGGGATGTCTAGTATAACTGTCAAAACTCTATATAACGGGTGGTATGTACTATGGACGTTCGAATTCAACTTCCAGTTTAGCCTGTACAAAAGTTGTAGACAAGTTGAGTCGAATCAAGTTTTAGCGTAATTGAATCGAATCGAATCGAGCCTCAGTTTTATCAAGTTCAAACTCAAGCTCGAACTTGACGAACTCTTAATGTAAAACTAGAACTTAAACTTGACCTCAAATTCGAGTCAAGTCGAGCTCGAGTTTGAGCCTACTCGACCTTGAAAAAATAAAAAATAATTATTTTATTTTTAAAAGATAAAAAATAGTAAATTTTTTAAAAAAATTATAAAATATTATAGATATGTGTAATTTCATTATTAAAATAAAAAATATAAAAAAATATAATCAAGCGACTGACGAGTTAACAAACTATTTTTTTTATTGTGCTCGAGTTAGAACTCGACTTGGTTTGCTTGAATTAGACTTGAGTTCAATGTTGGCCGTGTTCGAGTCGAGATTTGACCAAATCGCTCATGAGTGGTTTGTCTCACTTGCTGCCCTAATGAGAGTAGGAACCAAAATCCAATTTAAAGTTTCAAGTGCTCAGTTTTTCCCATACAATATCACTATGGTTATTATTATTTGTTTGATAAATCACTTTGTAAATATAAGTAAAAAGCAAATTACAATTGTTGTTATTTAAGATTGGCAAGCAACTGCCACGAATCATTTTTTTTGAAATATTTATTTGAAATAATTATTGTAGTACTTTTTGTAATGTAATATATGTGAGATAAAAAAGTGGTTGGAAATTGTGTTTATGTGTAAGCAGAACAAAATTTGAAATTTTTTTTTTGCAAATCTTGATGGCCAAACATACCTATCATGTGCCTTTTTTACAAGTTATAAACAGAAGTTTTCCTTTCCCCGCAGATTACTGTCAAGGTTAATGGCTAACTAGGCAAACCATGAGTAACAAAAGTAAAAATATCTGCTTCTGAAAAAAGAATGTACATAACCCAAAGGGTTTACTTAAAAGATTAATGCCTTTTATGATCTCATCTAAGGAGAGATAAGAATGGATGGTCGTTAATTAGGCCTCCCTACCTTTGGTGAGGTAAAAGTCAATTGATTAACAGCATTTGAGAGATATTAAGTTGTGATGGCGTTCTTTTGAAATGGGCTGTTCATTGTCTTTTGAAATTTGAAATTGATAGTTTACACTTGGGCCGCATTAGCGCAACCCAGTTTGGGCTGCTTGTGACCCAGTTAATTGCGTCTTACAGTTGCCGACCCAGAGGTAATAAATAATGCACAATTTTTATTTGGGGGGATTTCGCAAGTATTTTTAGCGACAAATGGATTTTAAAATTAATCACACCCATACAAATGTTTTGGTTAAAGTCAAGAATCAATGGATATGAAAAGACTCATTTTATTTGGTTTCATAATTAAATATTATTCTAAATTCCAATGGAAGTACAATATCTTGTAGGGAGGGGCTAAATCTGCAAAATTAATTATCCTTGCTCATAAATTGTCGCACTTCGTGTCCCATATCTGAAATAATAAAAAAGATTAATAGATACTAATATTTTAGGTATTGGAGCACTAATAAATTGGCTACCCCATTTTCAGTCTGGTATTACAATAACGGCTGCTAATAATGACTATGATTTTCTTACTCAATTGATCATAGTGTGCTCGAAATGTGCTTATAAAATAGGATTTCAAACTGTAGAAGATTAGGCTATAATGGATTCTTTTCATTTATTTTGGCTAGTTTACATGCAAATAATATGGAACAAATTAAAAAGAATGAGATGGATACATTCATTAAGAAAAACCAATTCTCTACTGCAAGATAATGTTTGTATTTTTGGTTCATGTTTTGCTTTTTGGTCTGCTAATGAATGTTTTTTCTTGGTCAGTTGCTTTCGTATGAGTATTATAGGCTGTAGGTTAGAATTGGTCCTAAAAGAAACTTGATTCAGTGAATCAGTCATGTGGCTTCTTTGGTATGACAAAAAACATGCATCTCGTCTTGGATGTGTAATGCCTCAGATTAAAAAGTGCCAAATTTTGTGTCCAAAATCAAAATTTTCTATCCCAGACACCCATAATTTCTTTACACAATGAAGTTACCGAAAATCGGTTTTGAGAATATATATGAGCTAAAATAATTTTCCATGAGCTTCAACATACATGCATAAATTTACGAGCACATGATTATACTCCTAGCATCTTGTGTATGATTTTTTGGTGTATTTTTTCCACACTTTCTTCTTTTCTTCTTCTTCTTCTTTTTTTTTTTTTTTTTTTTTTTTTTTTTTGTCTCTTCTTGTGGTTTGTGGTTTATCAAGTCACATGATAGACAAACACCAAGATACATGACTAGTAAAAGAAATGACAGATGAAATAAAGATATAATCAATGAATTGAAAAACAATGCTTTTACAGTAGACAAGAATTTTGGAGGGTTTCTTTTGATGTTTATCTATTCAACATCCTTTTCCTATGATGGCTGTTTTCTTTTATCATTTGTCAGTATTCCGCAGCAAATGATCATGTTAACAGTTCATTAGTTTTACCCAGTCATATCTCAAGGGATAAGCCATCACCAAGTTCTGTTTGGAATTTATCCAGGTAACAGTCACTAGCATGCTTGCTCGAATTTAGCAGCAAACTCATGTATGGCATTTGCTGCTCTGGAGTTGGTTCATTTACTTGTTTTAATGTGTATGCCAGTAATATGAACTCAAAAAGAAGCATGAAAAGTGACCATTAAAATTATAATGGCACTTTACTATCTCCAGGGTCGGTCTCAGAGGAGATTAAACTACATCTTGCAGACAAGAGTAGGCAGCAGATTAGTAGCTTAATGACTGCCATGGCAGAAAAATTCCTGCAACTGAAACTTGAAGATGTTTGATGTGCTAGTTTTGGTTGCATTGCATGGATCATGGCATCACCTTATATAGGGTCACTTGAGAAGTGTGCCTTATAGTTACTAACAGTAAGCTGACAACTTATGTTATATCAATTCCCTGTCACCCAAGAAAGAGATGTTCATAACAAATACAAACTAGAAAACAGAGTATAGTCGGCATATGTGTATACTTCCCTATTGGTGTGCTGGAAACTGCAATCATTCTAACCGACCATCATGGATAGCTTGTTTAATCTAACTCTTGACTTTTCTGTATTCCACACAGAAAATTTCATTAGTACTCTACAAACAAGTAAACATCATGGTGGGTTATTTTTCATCGACAAAAGCCAAAGAACAAATCAATGGAATTTAGAAATTGATCAGAGCTTAGTGGAACAATGATAAAAAACTTTGTTACTTGATACTACGTCAAAATGATCAAGAGAAAGGGAAAGAAATTTTTTTGACCTAGCAACAGATTATTAAGAAACTAAATGATGATCGAAGGCGCCCGTCAAGTCTGCAGGAAGTATTTAATGCAATCTGGAAGATCCGAGAGTAATACCCCGGTTGTCATAAACTTACGCACATTTCCTGAAGATTATAACAAGAATTGCCCAAAGTTCTTGATGGGATTTTAGTATAAGTATAAGTTTAAGTCCAATTTATACCCGTTTTGACTGTAAGTATACATGTCAACTAGTAGTAAGGGTATATATCGAGTCGATCCATGAGGAAGATTGAACAACTACCGGCATTACTAAAATTTCTCTATTATTTAGACGATCAATGACTTAAAAGAAATAAAACTATGTTAAACTTATGCACGAAAATAGCAAATGAAAGCTCCTTAGGTTATGGTATTCCTAACTACTCATATAAGTGTTATTTTTGGATCATTGAGTACTACTATCTTGGCTAGTTATGACGTAATTTCCTTATGTATGTGAAACCTACTTTCATAGTGAATTAACTATACTTATAACTAATCCATACCTACTCTCGTGGTTATGAAATTAGTTACAAGTTCATTTCTTCTATAAAATTACACGAAATGAATCACTAAAGTCACAAATGTGCACCTCTACTCTCGTGAGTGTACGTCCTAGGTTTCGCACTTCTTGAACTAGTGTTAAATCTCAATTTTCGTTGAAGAAACAACACCTTTAGATAATCACAATTAATGGTACCAAGTTAATCATGATTTAAAGAGCTAAAGTGCTAGATAATTTGCTCAAAATAATAGCATCAAATTGCCAAATAGTAAACACTAACAATCATAGAAAGTTCAACCAAACCCAAGACATAAATTTTAGAAATACATTATAAACATAGAATCCAAAACTTGTTGACAGGTTGTCGATGCCTGTGCAATAATAAAAATAAACCTAATTGCCAATTAAAGTAACCAAAACCCGATTCCAAGTACTGGAATAGGGACTCTAGGTGTGCAATGGGTTACTTGATTCACCCTACTCCCGAAGAGTTTGCTTGATCCGATATACCCGAATGGGATAGCTTTTTCACAAATAATTATTAATTTGTAAACAGGGCAAATAGGGTCGTATTCTCAGGGATTGGGGATATTTGTCTCTTTTGAAATCCAAAGTAACACGGGGGATGTTTTTGTATAAAGGATGACAATTAAAGCAGTTTAACTAAAAATGAAATAGCCAACTAAAAATTAAATGACAATTCACTAAAATCAGAGTAATAATAATTAAAGGTCAAGCCAAGAAATAACTTCAACAATGGTTCACCTAATTGATCATTGATGCACAAGCAATTCCAATTATTTACTAATAAATAGGTTATAACTGTCAAACAAGCGATGACAATCAACCCCTCCTTACTGTGTCGGTGTTAAGGTATGCCCGTTAATCACTACTCTAATTGAGAAATAATCCTAGGTACGCTCATAAGATTTAATTCTTCAATTGCCTTACGTATTATAGGAGCCCTATTCTAACCAAATAACGCACTACCAGGGTTATTTTAGATTAGTCTGCGTATTCCCCTGACACAAACCTAACCATGCCAGTTGTCACTATTTCGAGGCAATTAAACAATTACGGATTTAATACCCCAATTGACAATAGATTATTAAATTAACTCATTATTCGGATCCAAAACAATCAATTAATTAAATAATCATAAGCACTGCAATCAGGAAATATGCAAATACCAATAAATAAGAGGAAAAGATAAAATTAAATCGATCTCACAATTTTTAGATGAACCAAGACCTCCGTTGTTTCTTGACTAGAAAAGAGAATTTAGTTCATCCCCAATAAGAAAGACCCACGCGAAATTGCAGAAGTAATTGCGGCCTTTGTCGCTGATTTTTGAGAGTTCAATTCGTTCAAATAATGAAAGGAAATGAAAACTGCATAGAATGGTTAAATCTTCTAATTGTTCCTGACATGCGGGAAGACAAAGCTACTAAGAGACGAAAGGGGAAAAGTCACTCAACGATGGTCCTAATTGTCTACTATCCTATTTTCTATCTAGTTCCCTATCTAAAAAGCCTCCTGCTTTGCGGCTGCCCAGCAGAAGAAGAGAAAAGAGAGTCCAGCCTCCCTAGGAAAAGGGCTCCGTTGTAGCACAATTGTGGGGCCATGGTTGTGGATCTTTTTGGAAGCTCCCCACGTATTGAATATTTCTCAAGAAGGCCACTTTTTTAGCATTTTTCTGCTCCACCTCCTGTAATTCAAGCCAAATATCAAATATAAGTATATGTTAATAATTAAAACAATATTTGGTAAGAACAAAGGGGAAAATTAACAATAAAAGTACTACAAATTAATACCCTATCACTTGTATATTAACTAAACTTAGAATCAAGTACAAAAGATAAAAAGTTGGAAATGAAAAGTAACCCTTGTCACAGAGCTCTTTCCTTGCCTTCTTCATCTTTGTCTAGCTAATAAACAAGAAGGATGAACTACTAGTTAAACTATCCTATACTATACTAACCTAACACTAAGAAAATGTAAGAACTACATTTTTGTGGTATGTCTTGTACTCTCCAAGCTCTCTTGAATCTTGCAAGTCCACGGCTATATATAGATGAATTTAGTCAAGAAATGAGGCTTCAAACATCCTTTTTACAGCTGTAAAGTGGTTGTCACACGTCCATCAATAGTTGTGAATTATTGGAGGAGGAAACAAGTTGTGCAAGTGGAGAGCAGCCATTTCTAACCAGAATCCGGCCAATAATCCGGCCATAATACGGCCGGATTATTGGTCGGATTGTTCCCCCTGCCTTTCTTTGCAATTTCTGTTCAGTCTTCAATGTTGCTCCAATTTTGCCTCAACTTCAACTGAACTTTTCTTGATGATAGAAGCTGAATTAACTCTTCACCAAAATGTAAAACTTATAGCTCTTTGAGTTAGCTTTTCAATGCATCAAGAATCACCTCATTTGGATTTCTGTAGGATGAGAAATGATTGAAAAACCCTTGACTGCTCAATGCCTTGTTTCAGTTTCAACCATAGAAATTGGCTACTGTAATTCGGCCTTTTGACCTGGAAAACCTTCAAACTGGATTTCGATGTCTTCATAAACATTGTAGATCTATCTCTTATCTTCAAATGGTTCAAGAATCATCTCAATCCGATTATTGTAGTTCAAGTTATAGCCAAAATACGAAAATGTGTCAAAGCTGTCAACTTCCTTTTCATCTAAATGAAGTATATTCTCAACTTCTATACAAATTATGGACAAAATGCAAGTAAAAAATAACAAAAACCTCATTTAAACACTTAAGAGCATTTAACACTAATTATAGCCAAAATGATCCATTTTCTTCCTATAATATAGCCAAAGTGACTAAAAATAGCATAAAATATCATTCAAATATAGCGTAAATTAGTCACTTATCAGTTTTGTTGCTATGAATACATGCCATGCCAACTTATGCAATTAATGTTTCATTAAGCCTCTAAGCTATGAATTGCTCACGTGTTTTGTATGTGATTATAATATTACAAATTATAATATTTCTTGCATATTAAAATTTGTTTGTGAAAATTTTTAAACATATTTAACATTTTCATATTTTTTCTATTTTCATATTTTTTATTTTTTCAATAAGTGGGAGGTTTTGAATTCAGAATCTCCTACTTATAACCCTACCTGCCTTTCCACCCAACTCAACCCTCTCCATATTTTTTTTATTTAAGTTTTCATCTTCTTTAATTAATTGTCCTTAAAACTGTTATTTTAAAAGCCAAAAAAAAAAGGTTCACAAAATGTTTTATCTATAAATTCATATAAAATCTCCAGAAATAAATGATGATACATTCGGTCTCTTTCAATTTATAATAATGGAATTTCATGCTTTTAAGGCAACCAGTGGATTTTTGGCATTCTCAATTGGAATTAGACTTGTAAGGACAATTATTAAAGAAGATGAAAAATTAACATTTAAAAGACAAAGATTTGATCAAATATGAAATGATTGATAAAGGTATCAATATTTTGAATGGTACTTATAATGTTGATACTTCTAATTACTTCTTTTGGTTTTTTCCAAGATAAATAAATTATGATAATACCACTAAGTTTTTTTTTATTTTTAATTAGATATATAAACAATTTTTTTATTTTTCTTTTGGAGTTGGATGACATGAATGTGCATGTTAAACAAATGTTAGTTGTTTGTGAATCACTGAGGTTGGTCCAGTGGTTAGAAGAGAACTCTTAGGGTTCTCTTGGATGTCAGGTTCAGAATTCGAATTTTGTGTCTAACAGTTAGGTATGGACGGGTAAAAATAAAATAAAATAAAAAAATAATTATTTGCATAAATATCAGTTGCATGCTCTACCATTATTATTTTTCATGTTACATAAGTTAAATTTGTCAGTTGCTTGAAGGAATTTCTCAATAAGAAGTTATATGTAGCGCTTTTTGAAAAATGAAGAGATGAGTGTGTTTGAATTGTAAGTTATTTACCCAAATATATTTGCTTACATCACCATTACAATTTCCAATACATCTTTTTATCTTCCCAATTACCTTTTTATCTCACATACATCACATCACAAAAAATGCTACAGTAAAAATATCTCAAATAACTTACAATCCAAACACACTTTATATATTCTTTGAAGTTGAACTCTTTGTATTATTTGGTGTACTATTTCTATTAACAATGGAATATAAATGATCCACCACACATACAATTTTCTGTCTAACTGCTTTTTTTTTTTTGGAGAATTGAAATTTCATTGGTAGAGATAATTGAGTTTTTCTTTTTTTTTTGTTTTGTTTTATTTTATTTTTAAATTTTTTGGACACAATCTAATATAAAGCACAAATGAAAATGATTTTATTGTCCTAAGAGCAACTTGTTTTGGCATAAATAGTAATATTTTTGAAGATTTGAAAATTTAATTAGGCCATGACTAATTAAGAATTTTTATTGGAAATAAAAAACTAAAAATAGAATGCAAAGAGGCACATTGGTTTGAAATGTTATGTTTTGGTTTATTTTTTACCTTTTTTTTTCTGAACTACTACAATTATTGCTATTATTGAAATGCAATAAATCTAATTATTAGGGAGAGGGGTAATTTGAACAAAAAATAAAGACCAAATACAATTTAGTTTCTAATGCTTAAAATTTTGTCTTTTTAACAACCGTTATTTTCTTTTAAATCAATAGATATGATATAATGAATTTTTAATCATCAGAATAAATTAAAAACTAAAAAGAGCATCATATGAAACTTCAATCATCAATTAATAAGGGCATAATTAGAATAATAAAAACTAAGATAACGACAATGCTTATAGTTACACTCCAAAGTGCCAAAATTCATGGTACTTTTTATATTGCAATAATAATAATAGTAACAATGAATTCTTATTTTCTTCTAAACCAATAAATACGATATAATGAATTTTAATCATCATAATAGATTAAAAAGAGCATAATATGAATCTTCAATCATCAATTAATATCGGCATAATTGGATAGCAAAAATTAATATCACAACAATACTTACACTTGCACTCTAAAGTGCCAAGACTCATGATACTTTTTATATAGTAATAATAGTGATAATGAAATCACTTTGGTTCTTTTATTTTTAGTTTTTGGTATTCCAAATAACCTTTAATTATTCCACTCTTACTTTTCTATTGGTCTAAATTATTACAATATCAACATAAAGTTACAACATTGCCCTTCTATATTGAAATCCTTTAATTGATTGTTAATTTATGATATCATAAAATATACTAACAAGTGAAAAATAGATTATGATTTTTGAACTTTCCTTAAGGTATAATTTTGTAAAAGTATTAAATTAATAATACTTTAGGTTAAAAGAGGCAACTAAAGATGATAACTTTGTGATCATATAAAGTAACTTGTGTTGTCGGAAAAAAAAAATCAACTAATTCAGTTAATAACGATGTTGAAGAATTCTGTATAACGAAATTTATTAGATTTTATCGTTGCCAAGTCCCACAAACCAATTAATTCTCTTTATGAACTTTAAATATAGGGTGGGAAAAACTCTTCTTGTATGATTTGATAGTTCTATAATCATCATATTTTCAACTAATGATAGCACTTTTGTCCCCCCAAAGGGAGATGGCAAACTTTGAAATAGGGAAGGGGAAAGAGAAAAATTGAGAGTCAAACAAAAAACTTCATGCATGGTTGCTAATGTGTTTACCAGCTTAATCGGATCTTGAAAATTGATAATACTCTATAAATACATACAAAAGATAAACCAGTTCTTAAATCCAAATGTCGCTATTTTGCCCAAACCATCTCACTATTAGAGAATGGGCTTATTAGAGCGGATCTGAGATTAGGCTTAATAGAGGCCTTCCTAATTAGAAATCTTTTTACCATTGGTTGGAACATTTGTTTGTCCAAATTAGTGTATATAATGAGATTTTTTATACTACTTTAATTTTTTCATTTTTCTTTACACACACCACACACACACACACACACACACACACCTCAAGAGCTTTCATTACCAAAACTAAAGTTTACGGGTGGTGAAAAAACCAATAAAATTTTTAGGGTAAATTACCTAAAATCTCCTTGTAATTTTGCATAATGTCAGATGACCCCCTAAAGTTTCAAAATAGCCACATTACTCCCCTATGGTTTTATGTAAAATGAAAAATTGGCAGAATAAATAATCAATTATGGCGATTAGATCACACGCACTCCAAAAGTGCATGTGATGAAATCATAACATCCATTTCACTCCGTTATAATTTGCATAAATATCCACTTTATCTCTTTGTGATTTTTGTATTTATTCATATAATTCCTCTATGATTTTGTACAAGATGGTTAAGTCTTCATTTGATGTAATATTTAAGCAAGGGCAATGCTAATGTTTCAATTAATGACGTTACATAGGCTATTTTCATTAAATTTCTAGTTTACATGAAACCATAGGGGGTGAAGTAGATATTTTGAAACATTAGGGGACTATGTGGCAATAGATGACACCACATGGGGTTCTTAGTAATTTACTCAAATTTTTATTGTGTGCACTGTAGTAAAATACAGCAGTTGCTTTCATTATCGGAAATCAATATGTTTTTAGAATAGAGAAAAACCTACAGAATTCTAGAAGAAGAATTAAAGTTTGAACGCAGCTACACATAAAGTCTAATCATAGTAGTGATTTTCTGTTTAGTTTTTGGGCAGAGAATATCAGAATATGTTTTTGGATCAATTGATTCGGCTTTATACTTATGAACTGTAGCTTAGCCATAACTGTTTCAAGATGAAACCTCATTTTATAGTATATATACCTTTGTATAGTTTTCCATGGGCGAGAAAAATGTATAGACTAAGCCAATCATCTACAACTCAGCTCCTTTGAGCTTTTGCTCTGGAATCTGGCTCTTCCAATAATTTTTACAAATATTGCATCCACAATTCAATATATGGTGTTTGTTTGGATAGAGGATTATTTGTCAAAATTTATTTGCTTACATCATCATTACAATTTTCAACACACCTTTTTATCTTCCCAATTACCTTTTTATCTCATATACATCACATCACAAAAAGTACTACGGTAAAAATATCTCAAATAATTTACAATCCAAACTTCTCTAATTGTTATTCAAGATTGAATATATTCATAATTTAATTCACAACTGGTTTAATAATAAAGGGTGGATTAACAATACTATTGAAGAGTTACCTAATGAAACTGAACCAAAATGAGGTATTATAATGATTAAATTGAGCGTTGGTTATATAGCTATTTTCAGACAAAAGGAAAAAAATATCTGAAGTTGACCAAAGTCTGAAGATGATAATTGCTAAATCATAGATGTTCAGCACGCGCTCCTTCCTAGTGGATATAGACGTAGAAAAGAGGAGTTATTTATAGCCTAAATTCCAATGAGAACTAAATGTTTTACAATTTCTGCTAGGTAGGGGCGGGAATCGGAATGATAGTTGAGATGATTTCTTGTTTTTGCTAGTTTGGCTGTTATTGTGAATGCATGCATGATCCTGTCGTAATCTAACATATGGCTGCTTTATTTCCTCTTTGTTGATTAAGATATAATTGACGCCTTTTAGCGCTTGTAGTTTTTGAAGCAGCTATATGATGGTTATGCTTCCATAAAGAAACAGTAGCAAACATATTAGCTAAATTGTCATCTAAAAACAGAGAAGAACAAGAATTTTAGAAGCTGATACATTTTATTCCATTTCCATAATTAATACCAAGTAGACATTGATAAAAACCAAGAATTACTTCAGAATCATACTTGGTCTACTGATCCAACACATGTTGGAAGTGTTTTTTAAAGAGTTGCAGTGAAAATGTAAAGTCAACATTTTTGGTAGGAGGCTTTTCTGCTGGGAGCTAGCCTCATTATTCATTACTCAAGGCTCAGTCGATGGTGCTTGACAGAACGTTGTGACATTGGCCTGAGCAAAACTGCAAACTGGATTTCCAGACAAGCTGTTGAGCATAAAAATGAAGAGATCATGAATGCCAATAGAAAAGGAAAACAGAGTAAAATCGAGGGAACTCAAGAACAGGTATCTATCTTACCTAAATGTCTGCTTGAATGTTGAATCAACTGTTATAGAGGATATGCCATTGTTCTCCAAACGGACGAGTTGAAGTCCACGGTTGATGTTGCTACTGAGATGTAATGTGCCACTAAATGCATTGCTCCTCAGACTCCTGTAAAAGTTTGACATAAGGAAACCCGACAATTTGGAGTTAAGAATCCATTTGATTTCATTGAATTGATTTTCAGAATTTCACACATATGAGGGATTGTTCTTGCTTACACTACAACAATCCGTGGCAAGTTGAAGATGTCTGTGGGAACCAATCCATAAAATGGTCCGTTGTCAATAATCCTGAGCACCAAACAAGTTAAACTAGGATGAATACAGAAGGCCAAAAAACTGTAGAATTTGTCCTTGAACTCCCGAATCTTACTGTATATTAAGAGATGGTGTTGAGATGCCTTGAATCAGGTTTTTGACCTTCGCCGAGCTGTTCGGGGGTCTCGTTGCCCGGTCATCGAGTCGGGGGTCCAGGGGCGACGCGCCCCGGCTGGGGTGCCCGGGGGGCAGCGTTGCCCCCGGTGGGGGTTCAGGGGCAACGCCCCCGAAGCTTACGGTACATATTAGCTACCGTGTCTGTTTTATTTTGAATCTTGTTTTTGGACCTATTTTTGGGTTCAGTCCGTTTTGGTTATATATATATATACACCGTATATTTGGTCTGTAAACTATTCCGATTAGAACCCTAATAAAATCTGATTTCCTCCAAAGTTGTTCTTGCTTGTTCTTGTTTGTTCTTCTGTTCCGCTGCATTTGGTATAACAGAAGGTAAGGCTGAAAGCCAGGTTGGAGCTTCGGATTTTTGAAAAGAGTTGTTGCTGAAGTCCCTGTGAAGAGAATTTGTGAATAAGTTTAACAAAATCTCAATGTTGTGACGGTATGAAGAATTGGATTGCAGAAAATCTCTGTTTGTTCCTTACAAGCGAAAAAGGTTATTCAATCCAGCTAAGTTTGGCAATGGACCAGATAGCTTATTGTTTTGTAATTCCCTGCAAGTTTTGTAAGAGGTAGGACCTTTAGTGCCAGCTCTCATCATTGTCAAATAGATGATTAATTGAATTTAAAGAAAAAATACCCACAGCAACATGAGATTCTTCAGTTCGTTAACGTTTGAAGGGATGTTGCCAACGAGGGAATTTCCATCTAGACGTCTGTAATACGTCTCCAAAAACGAATTAAGAAACTAACAGAACCTAAATATTCTCAAAAAGAAAATGGTAAGTTTTACTTACAGTGTGAGAATTGTTTGTACTAGTCCAATACTAGAAGGAATTTCTCCACTGAATTGATTTTTATCAAACATTCTGTCGTCCAATGGCACAAACTATCAGGAATAGTTCTTGGAGGATGGTATGATTGGAGAATGGCTAGTAACTTACACTTGTGTTAGGACCATGTCAGAGCTGAAAAGTTCGGGAGGGATTGGACCAGATAGCTGGTTTTTGCTAAAAATGCTGTAAAGCCATAATAATGAGACAATTGTCGAAACAAGGACAAATAGCAAAAAGAAGTGATTTGAGGTTCAGATTTTACTCACAGTTGTTTAGCATTTTTAAGATGGTCCAATCCTGGAGATGTTGATGTTGAAACAGGGATAGATCCTGTCAACTGATTATCAGCTAGGTCGAGCCATTGCAATTTGGTGATATTTCCCAAACTAAATGGTATCTCACCAGTGAAGTTATTTCCTCTCAACGATCTATTATCAGTGCAAGATCAGAAGTGGAAGAGGATAGTTATATAGCAAGAGTGCAAGACTATCAATGCAAGAAAGGATAGTTATATAGCAAGACTATCAATGCAAGAAAATATCATTGAAAAAGATTGTGGCAGATCATACAGAAAGGACAACTGCCCAAGGTTTCCCAACTCAGGAGGCAAAGTGCCAGTGAAGCTACATCCTTGTAAGATTCTAGGAAATAAAGAAGACAGTAAGTAAAATTATAAAGAATTTTCAAGTTATGAAAGGGATGCTCAGAAAACAAGGAGCACATCTTGTAGGAGCTTACAATGTTTCCAACTTTTGTAGATCTCCTATATGAGGAGTGAGGGAACCGCAAAGTCCTTGGTTGAATGACAGATCCCTGAAAATAATCAAGAAAAACTTGAGAAAGATGAATCAGGTTGCATAAAGAAGTGCTTATAACTTGAAACTTAATTCCATGTCGAAATTAGTGTACGAAACAAGATATTATTCTGATCTTAATTTTGCAGGAGGAAAGATGGAAAGCTCACAGGGATGTCAATTCAGTGAGTTCACCGATGTCAGCACTCAGCTCCCCAACTAGTCCTTTTGATGACAATTTCCTGGTGAGTAAAACATTAGTTGGTAAACAATTAGTTATGGAATCAAAATATACAAAATGATGAAAAAATTGTTTACATTCTTTCCAGACTTTTAATTTATTTTTGATCTATTGGAAGTCATAAAATATTCAATTTGCTTACAATGAAGTCACCCTCGTGCTGCTGCAGGTAACTCCATCCCACTTTGCTCCACAAGGATCATCCCCATTGCTCCAACTCGGTGGAGTGTTTTGCAACTTTTCTTTGAAAGATTGAAGTGCTGCAACTACAATAAGGCATTTCAACTTGTAAAAATTAATAACATTTGCCGAGTTTTTCAGTCCTATATATCTAATGAACAACAATTCTCGTACCACACAGAAGTATATTTTATATATTGCCTGGTCTAGTACTTCAAGTCCAGTTGCAAATGGATTGATTCGTTTAGATTATACCTTTCATGATTAAAACTAGCAAAAAAAAGGCTATAACACGACACATGTCTATGTGCATAAGTGACATTTCTCAGAGTCATTATTCACACAATTCAAAAGATGGAAATTTGTGGAAAATGGCTATTAAGGAACTATAATGTCAGAATTCTTTCACTGCACCTGTTTGCCAGTTCGAAAAATTAGAAATGAACTATTCTACATATATTTGTTTAATTAGATAACCATGTGCGAAAATTTCATATAGCACTTAATTACCATCACTGGGGTTAGTCTCGGATGTGATTGCATGAAATCCTGCAGACAAGACCAGGAAGCAAAGTAGCATCCGAACGAAAGCCATGACTCCGAACTTTTTTCAGACTAATAGCAAAGCAGAGATGTTTAGTGTTTACTACAATGTTTTGTGCTTGGTTGCATGGTGGCATGGCCTTATATAGGAAAATTCAGGATACATGTTCGCATTTTTTATATATGCAGGTACACCAGGCCTTAGCATTTCTTTAGCCGAATAAACCATGTTAACACAAAAAAGAAGGGCTAATTACCTCAAGATAAAAATGAAGATTTCATGGTCGGTGATGCGGCTGGCAAAAACAAGATCCGAGCTGAGCTGCGACGGGTTGAGCGAGCTGAGTGGGAGCGAGCTGGCGAGCTGGTTAGGTGAACGAGCCGACCTGGAAATGGGCAGACGGGGCTAGTTCCCCGAGCTGGCCAGCTGATGCCGAGCTGGTCGGGAGCTGCTGAGCTGACAGGGGAAGACCGAGCAGCCTGAGCTGCGAAGAAAGAACAACGGCGGGACTAGAGTCCCCGGAATAACTCCGATGGTCAAGTCAGTAGAGCTCAAGAGTAGAACAACAGTAGAGAGAACTGTAGATGGTGTACCTTGTGTCGTCTTATGGTGCTGTATATATAGGCTTAATGGGTAGTAGTTTCCATATAGGAGTCAAAGTCCCCTTAGGGTTCGGAGTCCTTCTAGGGTTTCATATGACACCCCTAAAGATCCGGAGGCGGCGGCCCATCAGGCCCACTTCATGGAGAGGCGGCGGCTACGGCCGAACTGACCTCCCTCTACTCCGAGCTGCTCTGCCCGAGCTGCCATATCACAGTATCCGTAGATTGGTTGGCCGAGCTGACAGGTCATCATGTCCGAACTGACATGTGGCTACTGGGAAATTTGCCCCACTACACTAGCCCCCCTTTGAGTCTAGAGTCATCGAAAAGTCGCATGAGTCTGGACCAAGTTTCTTGGCGAAGAGTCAGTTCGGTATGAGACCCAGATTCCACGATTGCGGCCCTTGCTCGAATAACTCGTAAGACCGAACTGAGTAGGACCAGTTCGTTTTTTGTATGAACTCCTCCTTTGTAAGTAGACTCTTGTCGAATGAATAGACCTTTGTTTCTTCTATACTTAGCAAAATTTTTCATTCATGTCTTTCTTATCATGCTATTTAAATACACTTGCGCGAGCAGACCCTGGGTTAGCGCGCGAACTGACTTCCAAATAGTTCATATATTTGCACGAAAAGATAGGACCATGCGCGACCAAACAACTTAGGTCATGTATGGACAGAGTGAGAGTTTTAATGAAAGAGCTTCATACTCGGACTCGTTATTGGAAGCCCTGAAGTCGAACCTCAAGGCGCAAGCCAATTCTTCCTCCGTAGGGCTGATTAGGAGGGGTCTGACTCCACACCCTTGCTTGATGCTCTATCAATATACGATGTCTAGGTTGGGATGGCCTGTCCAGCAACCTACCTGGCTTCTTCGACCTGTACGACCTGTTTGGCCTCGACAGCTTCTCCGACCTGCTCGGCCTCAGCTGTCTCTGGCCAGCTCGGCCTCGTCGGCTCTTACGGCCAGTATGACCTCGGCAACTTCTCCGGCTTGCACGGCTTCAGCTGCGTCTCTGGCCAGCTCGGCCTCGACAACTCGTGCGACCTGTACGACCTCGGCAGCTTCTCCGACCTGTTCGGTCTCGGCAGCTTCTCCGACCTGCTTGGCCTCAGCTGCGTCTCTGACCAGCTCGACCTCAGCTGCGTCTCAGGTCAGCCCGGCCTCGACAAGTCTTGTGGCCTGTACGACCTCGGCAGCTTCTCCGACCTGTTCGGTCTCGGCAGCTTCTCCGACCTGCTTGGCCTCAGCTGCGTCTCTAACCAACTCGTGCGACCTGTACGACCTCGGCAGCTTCTCCGACCTGTTCGGTCTCGGCAGCTTCTCCGACCTGCTTGGCCTCAGCTGCGTCTCTGACCAGCTCGACCTCAGCTGCGTCTCAGGTCAGCCCGGCCTCGACAAGTCTTGTGGCCTGTACGACCTCGGCAGCTTCTCCGACCTGTTCGGTCTCGGCAGCTTCTCCGACCTGCTTGGCCTCAGCTGCGTCTCTAACCAACTCGGCCTCAGCTGCGTCTCAGGTCAGCTCGGCCTCGGCGACCCTTGCGGCCCATACGACCTCGGCTCGCGCAGGAGCCTCTCTGGCCTGTTGGGCCTCAGCTCGGCCTCAGCTCGCGCAGAAGCTTCTTTGGCCTATTTGGCCTCAGCTAGCTCAACGCGAGCCTCTCCGACCTCTCTTGTGCGCTTTTCAAGCGATTGGCTTCCTCTGCATTAGCTTTCTCGTAAGCTCGATTCAGCATCTCCCGAACTGACCTGGGAGGTCTCTCTACGAATTCGGTGTATAGTTTCTGCTTGCGCAGTCCGTTGATGAAGGCGGCCATGACGACCTTATCGTCCCGATCCCGGACCTGGAGGGACTCGTTGTTGAATCGGACCATGTACTCGCGCAGCGATTCCTCGGACCTTTGCTGAACTGTCATCAGGTGAGCAGTACTCTTGGAAAAGGCTCGCGACGAAATGAACTGAGCTGAGAACAATCGCGCGAGCTGGCTGAAGGACCGAACTGACCTGGGGGGTAGTCCCTGGAACCACTGGCGTGCCTTTCCCTCCAGGAACATTGGAAAGGTCTTACATCTAACTGCATCGGCGGCCGTTTGTAGGCGCATTTGTGTCAAGAATGTGAACAGATGATCTTCCGGATCCGTAGTCGCGTCGTAGGATTTCATGGTCGGTATTTTGAACTTCGCAGGCAGCGGGTAGTTCTCAATGTCAAGGACAAAGGGAGAGGCGATGTACCTGTCCGCCTCAGAATCCAACAGCAGGTCCAGCTCGTCCCGCACCTGGTGCGGCTCTCTCCGCTGGGAGAGCTCTCCTCTTGAATACATTCGGAAGAGCTCCGGGTGCTCAGGTCGGGAGTGTTTGTGAGAAGGCTCCACGACGTCGACCTGTTCACGCGTGAGCTCCCGGCACACCCGCTTGGGCCGGGGGTTAGGGCTCCCTGTTCGGGATTCTGACAGCCCTACCCCTTCCTCTCCTTGGGACTTGAGCCCCGGATCATGATGACCTCCCATCTGCCCCTTGAGGTAATTCATGATTGCCTCAAAGGTAGGTAGGTTTTTCGCCACCGTCTGAACCAGTTGTTCAGGCGGGATCCGTGAGAGCTCAAGCCTTTCATTCTCCAAGATTGGATCTTGACGGGGGTGCGGTGGATTACTCTGTTCGTTCCCCTTAGATCCGTCCACATTCCTCTGAGATCTAGTTTTCGGCATGTTTTCGCAAAAGAGAATACTTGCTTCCCACAGACGGCGCCAATTGATGCGGCTGCCAAAAACAAGATCCGAGCTGAGCTGCGACGGGTTGAGCGAGCTGAGTGGGAGCGAGCTGGCGAGCTGGTTAGGTGAACGAGCCGACCTGGAAATGGGCAGACGGGGCTAGTTCCCCGAGCTGGCCAGCTGATGCCGAGCTGGTCGGGAGCTGCTGAGCTGACAGGGGAAGACCGAGCAGCCTGAGCTGCGAAGAAAGAACAACGGCGGGACTAGAGTCCCCGGAATAACTCCGATGGTCAAGTCAGTAGAGCTCAAGAGTAGAACAACAGTAGAGAGAACTGTAGATGGTGTACCTTGTGTCGTCTTATGGTGCTGTATATATAGGCTTAATGGGTAGTAGTTTCCATATAGGAGTCAAAGTCCCCTTAGGGTTCGGAGTCCTTCTAGGGTTTCATATGACACCCCTAAAGATCCGGAGGCGGCGGCCCATCAGGCCCACTTCATGGAGAGGCGGCGGCTACGGCCGAACTGACCTCCCTCTACTCCGAGCTGCTCTGCCCGAGCTGCCATATCACAGTATCCGTAGATTGGTTGGCCGAGCTGACAGGTCATCATGTCCGAACTGACATGTGGCTACTGGGAAATTTGCCCCACTACAGTCGGCTTGCTGGATTTTACCAGTGGTGTTTTCTCGATTCAATCTGCAGCTGAAAATCGTTTATTGTTACTTTTCTGAAGCCAAGGAAATACTAAAGCCGCGGAAACACTTACTAGCATACAAACAA
The DNA here is from genome assembly GCF_003713205.1 of Coffea eugenioides. Classification (NCBI taxonomy): domain Eukaryota; kingdom Viridiplantae; phylum Streptophyta; class Magnoliopsida; order Gentianales; family Rubiaceae; genus Coffea; species Coffea eugenioides. The sequence continues at coordinate 50,691,509 of NC_040040.1, forward strand.
CCGGTTCCTACACAAAAGTACAGGAAAATGATCCAGTGGTTTTCTGGAATTATGTACAATGTCTGGACTTGACAAAGAGACCATCTTACCGGCCCAAGGGAACAAAATAGAAAAAAAGAATACGGAAAGAAGAATTATGGCGTTATAAGGAAAAGGGAACGAAAGAGGTATTCGAAATTCGAAATTTGCTAGCTAAATTGAATCAAATATTGTTTTGGGAAAAGATTTTGAGTGGAGGTATTTTACGGGCAAAAACGAAATAGATTGAACCTAATTTCGGTTTAACAACAATTCTCATGAAATGAGACACATGTCAGTTGTCCAAAATGAATCAATTAAACAAGGAACATAAGTTCCGTAAATTGAGCAACAAAACATCTTTCAACACTTGGATTTGGTGTTTAGATAAGTGCATATCAATGTACAACTAAATCAAATGATCATAAAATTTATGTGACAAAATGATAATGACTCTCACTAGCATTTTCTTTAAGATTTTATTGAATAGAAAAAACAGAATGCAAAAATAGCTATTATGAGATATTAAAAGAGAAGACATCCGTCCAACCACCAATGATTCCAGTAAAAGATCTTCTCAAGTTGGAATGATTCTTGTTTGAACATTTACTCGTAGGAAGGTTTTCAAAGGTTTCCAGAACTCAAGAAATCTATAACCAGACAACAAAGATGGTTGAGTTCCTCGGGTTGTTTTATACTACGTATAGACAGCGGCACTTGAACTATATTGTGTTCTGCATACGATGAAAGTGATTGCCATCATGCTCAAGCTTTATCATTGATCTTTCTCCAATTTTCGTCCTATGTGGCTTGTTGATCAGTTCATTTTATCAACGGAAAATGACTTTCATAGTGCCTTAACTTTTACCCATAATCCTATTCTGTCTCAACTTTTTAAAGCGTCTTTACATCCCTCTAGTTATAGATTTGGTTCTAAATGATCCCTACAAACCAAATATAGGTATGGTGAATTTCCACTTTGCCTCCTGAAGTTTCATTTCATGTTTATTTTCCCCTCTAAATATGAAAATAAGACATGTTAGACCTATTTTGTAGTTTTGAATAAGTTTTTAATGGTTGACTAATTTGACTAATGAAAAATGATAACATTACCTTCTATCAACTTGCATAAGAAAATACAAAGTTAGTTTTTAACAATCAACAAACTTAATATTATCTTATGTTTACAAAATTTTGCTAACCTTATTTATTTCTTATTATTGTCATTATCATCATTGTTGTATAGTTTCAACTGTAATCAACCTCCATGCATGGTTGGAGGAGAAGTTAGAGTCGATAGATTAGATTCTCCATCTTTGCGAAAGAAGTCCTAGTTCATTTAAGTTTTTCCTTTCATTTTGATAATTATTCATGTATCTCCGGAGGTCAGGTTTATGTTCTCTTTCTTTTAATTTTAATTTAGGGAGAATTGGAGTTTTGGTCCCCAATGTATTACAAATGCGCGAAACTAGTCCCCAATCTATTGGGGAGAACAAATGCGGTCCCCAATCGATCCAATTTTGCTCGAAAGTGGACAATTGACTGATTTTCTTCATTTTTTGCCGGAAACAAGTCACGTGAGAGCACGTGCCGGCATTTAAAATCCTTTTCTCAATTTTTTATGCGTGAAAACCCATAAAAAATTATTTCCAGCTTTCTGGTGCCCCACTTTTTAAGTAGCAAAGACAAAACACAATTAGCAATGGTCCCCCCCTTTCTTTCTCTTCGGTCTCCAGAAACGAGAACAAAAAACCAGACCTAACATTGTGCATAAAACCAGCAAATTGGATGCAAAATCTTGAAGAATCGGTGATAGTGGAGTTGTTCATGAGTCTGGGAGGAGGAAATGACAGTAAGACCAAAAGAAATGAATGGAGCACCGCCACCAGATTACGGTATGTGATTTTTACCTCAGGTAGCATTACACAGGCTTAATTCTCCAAGAGTTTCTTACAAGTTCTTAGTTACAGAGAATAAGAAAAGACTAAAACTAAACTCTTTTATTAAAATATGATAATAACTCTCTCTAATGACTAACTCCCTCTTTCTTCGATGATTCTTATATATATATATATATATTGTTAGGAGAGTCAAAAAGTGGTAAATGGTATGACATAAAGTTCCTGTTCTCTTCCCTAAGGAATCTTGAGCATGTGTGGTTGAAATTCTGAGCTAGAATTGAGCTGAAAAGCAGTGTGAAAATAGAATAAGTTGTAGAAAAATAGAGTATAATATGCCGGCTCCGAATACGCAACCTAAGCCTGCGTATGCAAGGACGCGTTTTCTTTCTTGTTGCGTTTTTTTGCTTTTCTGCTCCAATTCAATTTTAAGATCCAAGACAAGATGTCACATTTGTGTTCATGCATTGCTCCAATAAAATTTGCATTGAATAACCTATTTCTTTTCCAAATCATCGTTGAATCAAACTCTAATGGAGTTGAAGTGTATCTGTCTCAATCCAATGTTGATAACTCTTTTCAATTCCTGCAAATATAACCAAATTTGCACTTTAAATTGCTTAAGTGAAACTTGCAAACTTTAGAAGCTTAGAGAGCAAGTTACATCTTAAAACTCCTACTTTATACCAAAAATACACATAAAACACCACTTAAAAACACATATAATAAACACTTATCACAGACCTAATAAATTGGTATCAAAACGTTAGACTTTGCATTCGTGATGACGATAATAGGCTAAGCGCCATAGAGAGTGAAGAAAATTTTTTGTTGGAGTTCAGTTGGGTTTTGAAGAAGAAGTATTTGGCACGTTGGAACTCATTAAAACTTTTGTGAAGAAGGTGGAGTAAGATTACTATATTCATGTTTTTAACCCGTTAGGATTTGTTGAATCTTTTGTGAGTTTTGGCCCATTGGAAGCCGTTGAGACTTTTGCATATTGATTTGTTGGTGGCTCGTTGGGGTTTGTTGGGACTTTTGTGGTTCGTTAGGATTCGTTGGGACTTTTATGGAGAAGGTGGAGCACATGTGCTATTTGCTATTTATTAATATTGGATACACGCCAAGACGGAGATTTGTTGAGTTTGTCTTTGTATCCTACATCAGATGTTTTATAAAGAAGTCTCCCTTTTTGCTGGTTATAAATATAGTGGATTTAAATGAGTTAAAGTGTGCTAAGAGCACTAGCAAAAGTGCCATATACACCAATTCAAGAGAGTTTTAGAGAATCCACTCCCTAATTTGAGAGGAAATTTGGTTAGACATCTAACCAAAAGAGCAACTTATGGGCTTTTTGGGTCTCTAAGCATTGTGTGTTATTTAGGCTATTTTATGTTTTCAATTTTAGGTGCCTTTGAGCCTTGGAATTATTGATGGGTTGTATTTTTGCCATTAATTCTATGATTATTTTCCTCTTTTATTATACCAAATATTATTTTAATTGATCGATTCTACTTATATTTGGTATTTGGTACTAATTGTAGGAAGGTGGAGCAAAAAGAAATAAAAGATCTGATTTTTCAAGAGTTTTCTAATTCAAAAGGGAGCCTACATGGATTATTAACGGAAGATTAGGAGGAAGTCTATTTGGTTTCAAAAAGCTAAAAATTAGGAAAATCAATTCCTTCAATTTCGTGGCTACTAAAAGGAAAAAGGGGGAAGTATTAGACTCCTAGTAGGTCTGCTTGGCTTGGCATGAATTTCCGTTTGGCTTTGCTATGTGGGGACCATGGAGAGAAAGCCACGGTGGTGGACCTTTGTATTTGGGGCTTTGGCTAATTTGGGAGAAAACAAAGCAAAGAAGAGAAAAAGACGGACTCGCGGGATTGGTAGCAGCAGGGCCAATTAAGAAGTTGGGTCCACGTGAACCAGATGCATGGGATCAGGACCCTTAGACAAAGCCTAACTCCCAGACGTTTTTACTTCTCTGCTGGGCAATGTTTTAAAAATCGGACCGTTAATTGAACCGGTGAAGTGAAAGGGTCGAGGTTCAACCGGTCGGACCGGTTCAACCTCGGTTCAATGAATTTTTTAAAAAATAATTTATATAAATATATATATATGTACAAAATAAGACATGTAATGGACTAATTTAATATTTTATATGATGGAAAGTTTACTATTTTTTAATAACTTGGATTTTTAAAAATAAATTTTTTAAATTATAAGTTAAAACAAATAAATTTCATCTCAATTTCAATTATATCTAAATCCAACCCCAAAATATCACAATATTTTGAAATTATACAAAATTCATGTATCTGAGAATTTAGATATTATGAATTTAAATTTTAATTTACGTTTTGAGATTTAGATATTGCAATTTAAAAAAGAAAATTTGGAGTTCGAAGGAAATCAAGAAAATCGAAAATAGAAATGTAAACTTGATAAGAAACAAAAAATAAGATAAAAGTGAGTGGTTGTGGCATTAAATAATTTGGGTTAAAAAAAATTCTTTTTTAACTTTTTTCAATTTAATGGACAAAAACAAAATTAAAAGATGGAAGAAAACATTAATAAATTAAAAATAAAGAGGTTTGATTAAAAAGGGAGTGACAAAAGAAAAGATGATAGAGAGAGAGAGTTGAAAATTAAAAAGAAAGAGCCATGAGGGGATGAGATTTTGTAAGAAAAATGGAAAAAAGAAATATGAGTATTTGCTTTATATAAATAAGTTATCAAAAAAAACTAATAAGATGTGATGGTGCAACGGTTAATACATTGGTCTTTTATTACAAAGGTCTTGGGTTCGAATCTTGATTGTTGCATTTTGCAAAACTTAAAAAAAAAAAAAAAAAAGGGAGAGGGAAAGCTGAAAACCGGAAAACCGCCGGTTCAATCCGGTTCGGCGGTTTTCACGGTTCAACCGGTCTTTGACCGGGTTTCTAGCAAAGTCAACAATGTCATTGAACCGGACCGGTGCCATGGCCGGTTCGCGGTTCAACCGGTCGAACCGGCCGGTCCGGTCCGGTTTTCAAAACATTGCTGCTGGGGCGCTACTTGGAGAATATAAAAAGGAAAAGCCAGATTCACGTCTGGGTCTCCCTGTCAGACGCCTTCTTTTCCTTTTGACTTTCTCTACGCAGCCGACTTTTGGGAAGGGAGAAAACATTAGAAAAGCTGGGATTGTTTTATTTTCGCACGGCTGGTTCTCCATTAATGGAGAACTAGTTTCTTAATTCTGGTCAAGGGACAATTGAAAATTTGGTTCGGTAATTACTGTGAGATCTAAATTATTTTAATTATTTTCTTCATTTATTGATATTTATATGTTTCCTGTTTTTAATTGCTATAGCTCGTGTGAATGATTGGTTAGTGCGCAATAATTAATTATTCATGTAGGCTATTTTGCTAGTTAGGGGTAATTGAATCCGTAATTGTTCGTTATCTCTATCTCAGTAGCAACTGGCGTAATTGGGTTTATGTCAAGGAAACATACGATCTAATTTAAACAAACCCTCATAGCGTGTTTGTTAGTTAGGATTGGGCCTTTCTAATTATTAATGCAATCTAGAAATTAAATCTTACGGTCGTACCTAGGATTGTTTTTGGGTTAGGGAAATAGTTAACGGTCGTACCTTGACTATCGATAAATTAAGGAAGGGTTGGTTGTTTATCGCGTGTATGACAACTATAACCAATCTATTAATAAATGTGGAATTATCTGTGAATCGATGATCAGTGCATGAACCATTTCTGAAGTGTACCCTTGGCTAGAGTTTCTTTTAATTATTTCTCTTAATCAATTATTTTTTGCAGTTAATTTATTTAGTTAGTATTTGATCCAAAAACCCCCCATACTTTGGACTCTAGAAGAAACGAATTATCCCCAGTCCCTGTGGATTCGACCCTACTCACCGTTATATACAAAATCTGTATTTTTCTCGAGTAGATTTTTATTATTATTGCACAGGTTCGGCACCTGTCAATTATATCCTAGGGTCTTGTACTCTCTTTTTGTTATAGTAAATATGCTACCTCTTCGCTTTGGTTAATTTATTTGTTTTGTTATTGTCTTTATTAGATTGCCAAGAATCTTATTATTCTCATTAGTTAATTTCCTGGGACCAGATCTAACAACTTTCATAGTGCCTTAACTTTTTCCCATAATCCTATTCTGTCTCTCGACTTTTTAAAGTGTCTTTACATCTCTCTAGTTTTAGATTTTGTTCTAAATAATCTCTCCAAACCAAATATAGGTATGGCGAATGTTCACTTTGCCTCCTAAAGTTTCATTTCATGTTTATTTTGTCCTCAAAATATGAAAATAAGACATGTCAGACCTATTCTATAGTTTTCAATAAGCTTTTACCAGTTGACTAATTTGACTAATGAAAAATGATAACATGCTACTTGGTATCGAGTTTAGGTGTACCAAATCACCCAAAATATTTGAAAATAAAAAGAAGTAAATAAAACCCTTTTAGATGACTCCAGGTCTTTGAAAATGAGAGAAAAGATTTCGGGAGCCACGATTGAAGAAAGGGATGACAAAGATTTTGATTTAAGGCACCCTTTCAACCTAGTCGAAACTAGTTGCAAGATTTAGTCAAAAATTTTCTTAATCTAACTTATAAAATTTATCACATTTGGATGCTTCTATATGGATGTAAACCTATACCTAGGGGGTGTTGGGTTTGGGTTTTATCCCACCAACTATTTATTTTATTGGGTTTGGGAAATGGTTCGTGAGATAAAACTCAAACCAACAGGGGGTATCAAGAGGGACGAAATTTCTCTTCGAGATTTAATTAGCGCAAATCACATTAATTGTAAATCCTAAAAATGATCCCTTGAAAAGTTCACGAATATGCAAAAAGATGAGACTCAAATAAAAATAGAAAATTATGCTATATAAATAAATATACATGATCTAAAAGAGAAGAATGTAACATAATGGTTATGGAATGCTAAAATTCGTGACACAATTTTCCTTCTTATAGAGGGGGTAAGAGTGAGCTAAAATTAAAAAGCTATATTCGTCCATTTTCCATATTCTAAGGATAACTCTCCTAAAACAAGCAAATGGTCTAAATGATCTACATGATCTACATGAAATGCAAGTCTAAATGATATGATCCAAACATATATAGGGTAAGGAAATAATAGTAGAAAAATATCATACAAATGAAAATAACCTAAAAATAGAAAAAAAATGTATGAGATGGAATAAATGTCACACCAAAGTATGAATCTAGCTTATCGATGGCCTAAAGGGTCTAACATTGGACTAACAAGCTTCTACAAGTTCTCACTAACGTTGGACTAGTGAAAAATCGCGGAGAAAAGCTACAACTAGCATTGGATTAGCGTGTTGACGCCATGCACTTATTATAAATAAATAAAATATATAAAACATAATTAAAGTTAATAAACACATAAAATATATAGAGCATGTAGAGCACATAGCATATAGACATAACATCTAAATGCAAAACTCTAAAAAAAGCGAATAAACACATAAGCACACAAGCACATAAGCATGCAAGTAAATAAAAACCAACTATTATATTGGGGCCCCTAACTACAATGTAGAAGGGGAATTTTTAAAAATAATAAATTTATCTATTACATTTGTCTATCTAAATAAATTTTTCTTGAGCAAAAGGGGAAAATCTATTTAATACAATTTGGCATTTAAATGCCCCCCAAATAAATATCAAAATTAAATAAATAAGAGCTTAAAATGAATAAAATGAGTAAATAAAAGAAAAGTACTTAAAACATGCAATTACACATAAAACATATAGGAGCACATAAAAAAGATTAAAATAATAGTGGGTATCTCCCTTGAAGTAGTGGCTAAATGAGGTAGAGTTTGTTCTCTTTATACTCCAAAATCAACAAAATGGTCAAGACACTAATTTAATGAACAATTTAAAGAAAAACATAAACATACAATAAACTCACTTTATTATTATAAAAAAAATATGAATAAACATTAAATTTCTAAAATTTACTAATTAAATGCATTCAAATAAACCATGATTAACAATTAAAGAAGATGAAGAATTGTAACTAAGAAATCAAAACTATTAGGGACTCATTTGCAAAAATTAAAAGTTTTTAAGGTCAAATTATAATTTTTAAAAGATTAGAGGTCAAAATCAAGGAAAAATAAAGTTTAGAGACCAAAATATAATTAAATTAAGGTCCTAAATGAAAGAATTCAAAATTGTAGGGCCATAATAAAATTATTCAAAAGATTAGACGTCAAATTGCAAAGTTGGTTTCTGATTCCACACTAAAAACCATGTTGGGCCATTTTGATCCAAAAGGAAATAAGCAGATCTGCCCTATTGAAAGAAACCGCCTAACACGATCATTCGATAAACATACATTCAACCAAAAATGTTGGGCTTTAGATTCTAAACCATGTGATAAACCTGAAGAAAATAAAAGCAAATCCACGTGTCAAAATCCGACGATTTAACCAACCAGATCCAGTATAATACATCAGCCCATTTCTTAAATCATTTTCATAAATCCCAAAAGCAAAAGAAGATATCTAATTTTTTCCGACTCAAAAGAAGATATCTAATTAAGTAATCTAAATCCAACAAAATTATTTAAGCTCTAATTATATTCTAAAGACTAGAAATAATTCACTCATAGCATACATGAAACATATAAAAGAAAATCAGAAGGAATTGATTCATTTTTCTCAAATTTTTGGGCCTTAGTACAATTATACCAAAATTAAGGGGGCAAGATACAAACATTCCCTATCAAACCATGCAATGTCCACGAACTCTAAAGGAATTTGAAGATTCGGCAAACTCAGGAAACTTACAAAAATGACTACAACAGATTCACATCATGTTCCAAATACACAAGATCATACAACCCAAACATCAATGCATGATTTAAAACAAGATTATGTGATAAGAATCTAAACTAATGGACTGCAACAAGAAGAGGAAAACAGCAGAAAAAAGAAAACAAACAAGTGCAGCCAATAGATCTAGTGTGGATCTAAATATTATGAAAAGGAAAGAAATGAAATAAGCTACCTTGGATGCTTTATGGAGTTGAAAGAATGTGGTAAATCTAAGGAAAAGTGGATCCGAATGATGAAAGATGAAACTGATAGCTTCTTGTGACAGATTTCAAGAGCTGGCGAAGCTAGGACTTTAAGCCCAAATTCAAAGAACCTATAGACATTTTTTATAAAATTTCTCTGAATGAAAGTTGTTGCTTGATGAATTTAGATGGTGCGGAAACAAAAAATCACCTAAAGGACTACAATTGAAATTGGATTTTGAGCAGAAATTAGGCTGAATCATCAGCCCTACTCACGAATTTTTCAGAAAATTTCTGCTTTTTCTCTCTCTCCCGTTTTCTCTCTTTTTGTTGTTTTTGCCGACTTTTCTCACCTCTCCCCTTCTAAAAGTCGCGTTCTTTGCTAAAATGAATGGTTGGGATCAAAAAGAGAAAAAAAAAAGGGTTCATGTGGGCTGTTTTGATCCATTTTGATGATTTTTGATAGCTGTCTCTTGCTAGATTTTTTGATGATTAGGTGTCCAAGTACTTGCTAAACTTGGAGAGAGAGATAAGAAGAAAAAAAAAATTTTGGCTGCCTCAAAAACCAGATGTCCGTCGCCTTGTACCGTTTTTTGCGTTGCTGCAAAATGGAGAAGAAGCGGGTGAAATTGCAGCAAAATTTTTTTTTTTTTTTTTTAAGAAAACCAAAGAAATGGGCCGACGAGCCTTTCTTGTTTTCTTTCTCTTCCAGGCCTTTTGATGGATTTTGCGTTGGGCTTTGGAGAAAATTTTGATTGGGTTTTTTTTTTGCATTGGGCTAAAAATGAATAATATTTTAAAATTCCATTTCTTCTTCTTTTTCCTACAAAATAATACAAAAAATGAAAAAATATTACCTAACCAATAGTATAAAGATACAATAAAAAATCAACAAAATTTTTGAGAAAAATTTGGTGCTTACAATAATCAACCTCCATGAATGGTTAGAGGAGAAGTTAGAGTCGATAGATTAGATTTTCCATCTTTGCGAAAGAAGTCCAAGTACATTTAAGTTTTTCCTTTCATTTTGATAAATTATTCACGTACCTCTGGAGGTCAAGTTTATGTTCCTTTTCTTTTAATTTTAATTTATTAATAAAATTTAGGACTAACATTCCTCGCTTGTGTACATGGTTTTAACATTAAAAAAATGTGATAAATCGAAAGTAGTATATAGATTATAAACCTTAATCCAACATGAGTAAAAAAATTTTAAGGAAAAATAAAAGAGACTTTTTCCCTTTATTATATAATATATTAGTGTCCACATTAAAAAGATGTCAAAAAGTAAAAAATAAATATGTATTCCCATATTTCATACTAGTAAAAAGTAAACAAACAAAATATGGCAGTATTTTTTTTCCAATTGATAAAAAAATAGGTATTGTTGACTGTGCAAGTATATTTAGTAATAAAAGCATGAAAAACTCCCTTTTATTTTTAAAATATTTTTCTTATTCCTATTGGATTAATGTCTACTTTTATACTTTTTGTTTTTAGTTTATTAAACTTTAAATCGATTAATAATGATGAGGACAGCAATAATTACAATAAATAAAGTTAGCAAAATTTGTAAATAATATGTAATTCTTAACAAATAAAGTTAGTTAACTATTGTTGGTTTATGTAAATTGTTAGAAGGATAGCGTTGCTAATCTTTGTTAGGAAATTAGTTAACTATTTGATGCTTAACCAAAACTATTCGAAGGGGCTAATATGCCTTGTTTTTTTAACTTGAAGAGCACTCCAAACTATTGTCTTTCACTTGGTTTTGGAGTATTTTCTTAGATATCAAAGAAGCAACAAAACATGGTACAATCATTTGTTAAAATTAGATATGTGTCTGCAAGTTTGACAACATCGCTAGTCATTTGGCTTAATGAGGAGAATTCTTGAAAACATTTATGAGAAGCAAAAGGAAGCTACGGTGATGTTTTGTGATGCCAAAAATCTAGTTTATCATAGTAGAATTCTCCACATTGCTATCAAGCACCATTTTATTCAAGATGCAATTGAAAATGATGAAGTTGAGTTGAAATTTTACAAGAATAAAGATCAAGTTGCAGACATCTTTACCAAAGCACTTCCAAAAGACAAATTCAACTATTTTTGAGAGAGGTTCAAAGTCCAAAAATAGGACAATAAGGGGGGAATATGTTGAGTAATGCATTTAATTAATTAGTTAGTTGGCAAGTGCAGTTGTTTCACTTCTTGAATGATTTGGCATGCACTTTAAAACTTTGTTCTATGCGTTGATTTAGTTCATGAGCACCAAATTTGAAATATGAAGACTCAAATGTACATAAATAATGTAAACCAAATACTAAAAGAAATAGAACAAGTACTCCAGCCAATTGCACCAAACCGTAATCCTTTTTGTCCAATTCCACTTGTAGCTAGCAAAGAAGAAAAAGATAACGCTGAATGATAAATGTAATTGAAGATACAAATTATTCTGTGAATGAATGTAGCTACTCATGTGATTTTGAGTCTTGTGTACTCGGTTTAAAATAAGGCATGACAGCGTTGTGTTCCAATTGTGAGACGTGACAGCCATAGCTTAAGACATCAGGATCATGGACTTTTGCGGTTAGCAATGCAACCCGCAGGATAGATTTCCTGTTAACCAGATAAACTATCAAAAGCAAGGCACTTTCCTTGCTTTTGCATGGAACTTCTAAGGGCCTATTATGTTGTGCCATGTCGATTGAACAGGTCTATGGTCTCAAGTTTGTTAGTTAACTAGTTAGTGTTGCTATCAGAATATTTTAGGAGATGGACCAGTTTAGAAATTTCTTGAGAGAGGAGTCTGTGCTCCGCTGAAAGATGAGTGGTAGCAAAATATTGGGTGTAAAACATTTAAAAATATGACTTTAGGGACTCTAGTGATAAATGAGAAAACCTTTGATCTGACATTTTAAGTTAATTTAATCATTCTCTAGTAGCAGCAGGAATGGGATTTTTTTGCTCCGAACCAAAGATCCATTTTTTTCGTGCTTCATATTATTTTCCATGTAGCTTTCAACTTTCAACTACATATGCAAAGACAAATGACAACTTTCCATAACAAAAGCAAAAGCTTTAACTCATTGTGTTGGCATATTAAATCAAAACTCAAAATTAAAAATTTTCATATTATTATTTAGTAGTATTTTAGTCAAGTTAGGGTTTTAGTAATTCTATTAGAGTCAAATTATGGCAGTTTTATTGTTTAGAAATCAGTATCTTATTAGAAAATTTCTTGTGGTCTAAGACTTGTTTATCAAGTCATCTAGTCTATAAATTGGAAGTCATATTATTGTCTTTAGCTGAGAAGAGTGAATGAATGAGAGTTTTGTTCTTATGATGTGATTAATAGATTATTATTAGTATTATTCATTTTCTCCCACACATATTATTGTGTGTTAATTGTCTCCCCATATACATTGATTTTATGAAATATGTCTCCCATATATTTGTGTTAGAATTTTTGGGTTCTACACATTGGAAAAAGAGGGTAAAAACTAGCCTTATTTTGTCATGGAAGTCAGAAGGTGAACTTCCAACGCTTTTGAGCGAAACTTCGGAGCACTTGCAGTTTAAAATAGTCAAATCATGGAACATCTTATGAAGAAAAAAAGTAGTTGTATGCCTTTATTACTTAATGCACTACATTTGTAAGATAGGTGACCAGTACTTTTCATGCATTAAAATCATATAACTGGATGGCATATTCTGGCATTTTGGATTATCATTTTCATTTGGATTCCTACAAACAACAGTGACAGCTTCGTTTGGTATTTGACTTCCAGCGTATTTTAGTTTTCTTGATCATCTACAATATATTATCGGGTTTACTTTGGCTTCATTATTGCAAGTCCAAGTCTTCTAAGGTTAAAAGTATGCTCATTGCCGGCCATAGGACTTTCTTTATAACTCTTGATATCTTTGTAAACTCCTCTGCAACTTCTAAATAAAAGACACTTATATACTGTTTAACACTTATGGCCCTCCTACAAATGGAATCTAAAGTTTTATTATTATTATTATTATTATTATTATTTGAGCAAGAATCAAAAGTTTTACATAAAAATATCAAAAGTTTTACTTGGTCATTTTTTGGGTAAATTACATAGAACACCCCTTGTCATTTTGCATTATGTCAGATGACTTCTAAAGTTTCAAAATATCCATATAATTCCCATATGATTTTATGTAAATTAGAAAATGGTAGGATTGTACAATCAGTTATGGCAATTACACGAGATGTGCTCCAAAAGTGCATATGATAATATGATAATATCTACTTAATCCCTTATGGTTTGCATAAATATTCATTTTACTCTCTATGATTCTGCATTTATTCATGTAATTCTCCCAGTAGTTTTATATAAGATGATTAAATCGTGGTTTGATTTAACATTTAATTAGAGGCACTACTAGTATTTTAACTAACGATGTCGCATAAACTATTCCATCAAATTTCTATTTTACATGAAGGGAAAATCGTTCAAAACGTCCCTCACATTTTGTAAAATGACTTTTTTTGTCCCTTACTTTTAAAAGTGTACTTTTACGTCCCTTACAAATTTACATTGGTCAAATTTGGTCCCTATCTAGGTTTCCGACTAGTTTTTAGCCGGAATTCATCACATGCCTTGCATGTGATCATTTATTAGGAGCAAAATTATCAAATCAAAATTTACATAATCTATGTATAGTCCCTTACATTTCACAAAATGAATTGTTTCATCCCTTACATTTCACAAAATAAATTTTTTCATCTCTCATATTTCACAAAATGAATTTTTTTATCTCTCATTGATCACGTGTACGAATAGTTTTTTTTTAATTCATGTATATATCTATTTGATTTCATCTAAACAGTACAAATAATATGTAATATATCTCTATTTGATTTCACCTAAACAGATCGATATATACATGGGTTTAAATCTAATAATTTTGTTTTAAACATATATATATATGTGTGATTTCACCATGTAAATCTATTCAATATTCATAACATTTTCTATTTTAGTAATAATTCATTTATTGAGTTGTTTAATAAGAGTATCTAATTAATAGGTGTTAATTCGAATTTTATAGTCATGTTAACAAATTGCAGTTTAAATCTGAAATTTTTATTCGTTACTTTTAAGACCAACAGTCGAATTTCTTGCCTTATAATTATTTTAAAATTTGAAAGTGTCAATTACTTACTTCTTTTTATCATACTTTTCCTTTGTTTAATTTTTTTGTCCAAATTTAATTCGATATAAAAACTTGATAATGTTTAGAATTAAATGTCTTCTTTGTTTTCAATTTTCAAGTAAAAAGAATGAACATGAGTGAAAAACTAACAATTTTTTTTAAACTCCTGTATATATCTATTTTAATTTCACATGAACACATTCAGGAGAAATCAAATAGAGATATATTGCATGCTATTTGTATTGTTCATGTGAGATCAAATAGATATATACATTAGTTTAAAAAAAAGTTATTCGTACACATGTATAATGAGGGATGAAAAAATTTATTTTGTGAAATGTGAGGGACAAAAAATTTCATTTTGTGAAATGTGAGAGACTATGGATTGGATGATGTAAAATTTGATGTGACAATTTTGCCCTTAAAAAATGATCACGTGCAAGGCACGTGGTGGATTCCTACAAAAAATTAGTCGAAAACCTAAATAATGATCAAATTTGATCAATGTGAATTTGTAAGGGATGTAAAAATACATTTTTAAAAGTGAGGGATGAAAAAAGTCATTTTGCAAAATGTGAGGGACGTTTTGAACGATTTTCCCTTACATGAAACTTTAGGGGATGAAGTGGATATTTTAAAATGTTAGGAGAGTTATGTGATAATAAATGAAACTACAAGGGGTTATTTATAATTTAACCTTTTTTGTTCTTGGCCTGGTTGCCCAAGTCGTTTTGTTTTTCAATGGCTTTCGTCTTCCAACAAAACTACTGTATACCTTCTTTCTTTTTGGTTAGTAAGAACTTGTTAACACTGAAGACAAAGAACAACATACAAGAGAAAGCTCAAGTGCAACTCTAAAAGCACAAAACCAACAAATTAAGGTAATACCACATAGAATCTGCTCAACTCTTCTCGCTTTGCTCTGTTCATTTTCTTCTTACGAATGTTTTCTGTTCCTTCTTTCAGGAGAAATGGATGCTGCTGCTATATCATTTGGAAGTTCTGCTTTATCTGCTTTCCTTCAAGTGGCGCTTGACAGAGTGGCTTCACGTGAGTTCCTGAATCTGTTTGGGGAACGAAAGCATGATGATAAAATTTTGAACAAGCTAAAGAGGAATCTGTGGTTGGCCCAGGCCGTGCTGAATGATGCTGAAAGTAAGCAGGCTGGATATGATGAGAAGTGGATGGATGAGCTTCAAGATGCAGTTTATGACGCAGATGACTTGCTGGATCAGATAAGCACGGAAGCTTTAAAAGTAAGAGTGGAGCATGAGCAAAAAAGTATGATCAACCAGGTAAGCACTTGCACATCATATTTGAGTAATGAGTTCCTTCAGGATATTACGCCTAAGATAGCAGAACTAGTTGATTTACTAGAGGAACTTGTACAAAAGTTAAAAATCCTAGGAACAGTAAAGATTGAGGTGAATAAACAGTCTCGTAGAGATTGTTCAATTTCTTCAATTGATGAAAATGGTGTATATGGTAGAGATGATGATAAAGAGAAGATGATTAAAATACTTTTGTGTGATGATAGACGGGGAAAAGGTAATACTGTGATCCCAATTGTTGGGATGGGTGGGATTGGGAAGACCACTGTTGCACAGCTGGTTTGCAATGATAAGCGTGTGAAGGTACATTTTGACGTTATAGCTTGGGTCTGCGTGTCTGAGGAGCACGACGTTATTAAGATAACAAAATCACTGCTTGAGGGATTAGGATCACTGTGTGAATCTATGGAAACCTTGAGCTCCCTTCAGGTAAAGTTGCAGCAAAGTCTAATCGGGAAGAAGTTCCTTTTTGTTCTGGATGATGTATGGAACAGTAGCTACAGTGACTGGGAGATGCTGAAGAGTCCTTTCAGTAGTGGGAAACAAGGGAGCAAGATCATAGTGACAACACGTGATGAAAGAGTTGCACTAATGATTCGTAATGGGCCTATTCATTTTTTGGATTTGATATCAGACGAAGATTGCTGGTCTTTGTTTGAGAAGCATGCATTCAGGAATGAAGATTCCATGAGAAATCAAGAACTTGAGGTGATAGGTAAGGAGATAGTAAAGAAGTGCAAAGGACTGCCTTTGGCTGCTAAAGTTGCTGGAGGACTCTTGGGATCAAAAGGGACATTTAAAGAGTGGGAGGACATCTTCAATAGTGATGAATGGTGTCAGTCCAATAGCAAAGATGGCATCCTACCTGCCTTGAGGTTGAGCTACATTCATATGCACTCGCATTTGAAAAGGTGCTTTGCTTACTGTGCATTATTTCACAAAGATTACAAATTCAAAAAGGAAGAACTAATTCTACTGTGGATGGCCAACGATCTTTTGGAGCACCCTGGAAATAATAAAAGGATTGAAGATGTAGGTGATGAGTACTTCTGTGAATTAAGGCAGAGAGCATTTTTTCAAAAGTCAAGTGATGATAGTTTCTACATGCATGATCTCATCAATGATTTGGCAAACTCTGTTTCAGGGAAGTATTATGTCAGGCTAGAAGATCATCACCAGCAACAGAGCCTAGTAAATAAAGTAAGACATTTCTCGTATACTTGCGGCTTTTGGGATGTATACGAG
The DNA here is from genome assembly GCF_003713205.1 of Coffea eugenioides. Lineage (NCBI taxonomy): Eukaryota > Viridiplantae > Streptophyta > Magnoliopsida > Gentianales > Rubiaceae > Coffea > Coffea eugenioides. The sequence goes on from NC_040040.1 coordinate 50,708,277, forward strand.
AAATTCAAGCAGTTGAGGCAGGCCACACATTTGAGGACATTCCTTCCAATACGGAAGGATAAGCTATACATCCGTCCTATTAGTAAAAATTTTTTGCATGAAATAGTGCCCAATTTGAGCTCTTTAAGGGTGCTGTCTTTGGCTGGTTATTCACTCCCTTATTTGCCTGATTCAATTCAGCGTTTGAAACAACTGCGACTCCTAAATCTCTCTCTCACAAATATAGAAAATCTACCTGATTGGGTATGTACCTTCTATAATCTGCAGACCTTGTTGCTTTCAGACTGTAAGAATCTGGAGGAGTTGCCTGATGATATGGGAAAATTAATCAACTTGCGCCACCTTGATATTACAGGAACTCCATTGAAAAAATTGCCAGCACAAATTGGTGAACTGAAATGTCTTCAAGTCCTGACGACTTTTGTTTGTAACAAGGATCCTGGCCTAATGATTGAAGATCTAGGCAAACTTTGTAATCTTCGTGGGAAATTAACTGTTTCTGGGCTAGAAAATGCTGGTAATGGGCTTGATGCTACATTGGCCAATATGAAAGGAAAAAAGCATCTTGAAGATCTGTCGCTAGAATGGAATGGCACTGCTGATGATTCTCAAGAGGCAATAGATATTCTTCAAAAGCTACAACCTAGTTCAAGAATAAAACGTCTTGAAGTCAAAGGATATGGAGGGACAAGATTTCCGGATTGGCTTGCAGACCAGTCATTCCACAACGTCGTATCAGTGATCCTCTCCAGATGTTCAAATTGCTTTTGCTTACCAGCTCTCGGGCAGCTGCCTTCTTTGAAGTTTCTCACAATTGCCGATATGGGTAAAATTTCAATAATCGACATGCAGTTTTATGGGAATGGTTCTGTCTTTGAAATATTTCAATCTCTCCAAATATTGAGAATTGAAGAAATGCCTGAATGGAAGGACTGGCTTGTGCCCAGAAAGGGTGTGTTTTGTGGCCTTCAAGAGCTCCACATAATTAATTGCCCTAAGTTGGTTGGTGATCTTCCCAAGCAGCTTTTGTCAGTGAGAGAATTTGAGCTTTCTGGATGCCCAGGTCTTGTACTTTCAGATGGTCGATTCAGTATGTTTAATTCCTTGGATCTCTATTCTCTCAAGATATTGAAAATCTCCAATATGCCCAGTTTGGAGGACTTCACATCTGAGCTCAAAAAGTTAACTGGTCTTGAAGACTTTGAGATTGGGAATTGTCCAAGATTGACATCTATTTGGTCCATGCCCCTTGACATGGGGCGCCTGCCAGCTAGCTTGAAAACCCTTAAAATATCTGGATGTCCGCAATTGCAGTTCCTTCCAAAGGATTGCTTCTTTGGGTCTCTTGAGCAATTAAGGATAAGAGAGGCTGGTGCTGGCGACACGCTGAAGGACCTCTCACTTGGTTTGCTACAGAAGATTCGTGATCTTGAAATTCAAGACTGTGAAGGCTTGGAGTCCTTGTCATTTGAACACGGGAGTGAAAATCTTGCATCACTTGGTTCCATTTTATTATGGGGCTGTGGAAATCTGAGGTCTTTCCTGCAAGAAGGATTGCCTGCTGCAAACCTAACGTGGATAATGCTCTATGGCTGCAAGAAACTCAAGTTACTACCAAAAGGGATGCGATCGCTCCTCCCATCTCTTCGACTTTTGTACATGTGGAATTGTCCCGAAATTGAATGCTTCCCAGAAGAGGGTTTGCCTTTCAGCCTGGAAACCCTTGAAATCTACAACTGCGAAATACTGATGAGCAGAAGAAGGGAGTGGAATCTGCAGACCCTTCCCTCCCTCAGAGAACTCATGATTGGTGAAACCCATCAGCAGTTGTTTCCTGAGGATTGGTTGCTGCCTTCAACTCTCAGAGTTCTTCGCATATATTTTCTTCATAATCTGGAAGCCCTGAATTATAAGAGCCTTAAACAGCTGATATCTCTTGAAACTCTGTGCATTTGGGGATGCCATCACCTGCAGTCGCTGCCTAAAGAGGGGCTTCCAAGATCTCTCTCGCAGCTCATAGTCTATGACTGTCCATTGTTAAAACCCCATTTAGATTGCGCAACTGGCCAAGACTGGCGCAAGGTTGCACACATCTCCTGTTTAATGGTGGATGGTGAATTTGTCCCGTGATAGGGTCAGATCATGCTGGATGCTTACTTTGTAGTATATATGCCTTTGATTTACAAATTGAATCCATTTTGTAACTTCTTTTCACTGCTATTGTTGAAGCTCATTAGCAAAAGGTTATGTTGTTTAATCCTGTTTGCTAGCTTTCACACCTCAGGGTATTGTTAGTTTGTAATATTTGTGCACGTAGCATAATTTTCATTAAAATTTTAATTTTATTTTCACGTGTCACATATCTATGCTTGCTAGTCTAAAAAAATCCCAGGTATGAGAAATGTTAATCCACTCTTTTTGTCGGCAAAACTATAAATAATAGGAAATAAGCTTGCAGAAAAGAGTTCCGCAAGAAACTTCAAACACATCAGAACAACCAACTTGGCATGCAAAGTCTAGGGAGAAGTTTGGTGGAAAAGATAATAGCTAAGACTAAAAAGCACAAGAATTTCCCCCACTCAGCTCATGACCAAGTCCTACTTTTCCTTCGTTCTGCTGACATTCTTCCGGGAAGCAATAGTATAGCAAATGTTTCTAATGATAGCTTGGACTATTGCTGAAGCAACGCATTTGGCAGAGCTAAACACAACTATATTTCTTCTTCCCCAAATTACAGCTGATAACCCACAAATAGCTAAACACAACTATATCTCTTGCTCTTCAAATCAAAACTGATGACCAACATATGGTGGGATAAAAACATAACATATAATTAGGATTATCCTACACAAAATGATACTCCCTCTATCTCATTTGATAGTTTTGTTTTTCTTTTACATCTATTCCAAATTATAGTCCATTTTTCAATTGAAAAATATAATTAACTTATAATTTCTCTAAAACACCCTTATTTAATGTACTTTATGATCAATGAGTATAATCTACTTTATTCATTAATTATTTGGATTCATGCCTTGAATGGTGTGACCTTTCATAGTATTGTTGTTACAGTGATTAGTCATACTCCTAATATTAATACAAGGGTATTTTAGAAAACTAATATGCTAGATTTACTTTTTCACAAATTAACTAATTTTTCTTAAATTATGTGAAAAAAAAACCAAGATTATCAAAATGAAACAGAGGGAGTACTTAAATTCAAAATGTCTAATTATTTGGGTTTCAACATTAACCACCACACTAAGGCGTCATCCACCAACCTTCTAACTTGATTCACAAAATTACTATTGGAGTAACAATATGTGCTCAGCCATTGAATTCCTGCCTGCCAATCTAACAACATTTATTACATATATTATATATTATTTAATCTATTATGTATAACCAATTATCTATTTCTAATGCCTATTAATGGTTGATGGTAAATTTGTCCCACGATCGATTTTGGTATGTGGGGTTTTAAACCATGGACTTCCTCGTATCAACACGTAAAAATTGGATTTAGGTTTAGATGCATAAATTTGGGCCAAGTGCTTATTAGTAGATTAACACGTAACTAAAGCCACGTGTTCAAAATGATTAATCCAAGTTATTCAATAGCCATGGCTCCAAGCTATAATACCTTTCCTTTCTTTCTCCCACCTCGGATCCAGGACAGGGGCCCCTCACAGTGACCCCCGCTCAAGGATTTTGAGTCCTTGTAATACCTGTCATAATCCAAGGGCCTCTGACTTTAATATCAACTGTCATGACATGGACCCAAAGATTGGGTCGAATAACTTGAGAGGTGAAACCATGGGTCAAATTATTTAACCCAAATTTTTCAATAGTCCATAACCCAAACTATTAAATCATTCCTTTCCTTCTGGCCCTTCCGGTGTGGGATAGGGGCCTCACAAAAACCTTGTTAGAAAAAAAAAAAAAGGACCAGAGAAGTAAGAAGAAAGAAAGAAAGCGGGTATGCCCTTCCAAAATTTAAATTCCCACACATATATTTTTAGAAATCAAACTTTGTCTCCCCAAGATTTTAAAAATTCTTTTATATCCTCTTAAGATAGTAAAAATTTCACTTATACCCTTAAAAAATTGGCTTTACACCCCAAAGGTTTTTACAAAAATGCTTGATTACTCCTTAGAATTATACAACTTTAACAGTCTTGGCCCAGCAAATCTTCGTGTTCAGGTTCTGGCAGTGACTCTAGTCAAGATTTTGTTCAATGGATGAAGAACTAACAAAACACATAGCTAGCGCATGCTGTTTTGCAATACGACAGATTTCTTGCACAAGAATAGTGTAGCACATAAGGTGTGATAATCATGAAATTATGTGATTAAATATTTTATTAAACAAAGGTTTGTAAAACTTGATTTTATGTCAATTTCTCAGAAGCTACAGTTTTTGATGAAAAGAAAGATGCAACTGCTCCATTTTCTTCATGCCTTTGTAGGATGTTGCAAAGGAGGACAGAAACTCGTATTTGGTAGAGAACCACTGCATACTGGATTCCCAGTTAAGCTGCAATACAGAAAATTGCAGAAAGAGGCTGAGAAGGGGAAAGAGGATGGAATTATATCATCCAAATTAACTAGGTAAGTAGAAGCAGGGGCGGAGCCATGTGTCTTTGAGGGTTGGTAATTTTCCCCCTCAATTTTTAAAAAATTACATCATAGACTCGAATATTTATTGAATCTTTCATTTTGTACCTTATTTGCCCCTTCCCCACCCCCCTCACCTCAATTTTGTAAAATTATCTATCTTAATTATATTGCCCCCCAACTTTATAAACTTAGCTCTTATATCCACATTTCTTTTTTAAGTTTTAGAATATTCTCTTCTCCATATGGAAATTTTGTAATACTTAATTTAAACAAAAGCGACGGATCTTTTTTACATCAAACATTGATGGCACCTTTTGCGAGGAAAGAACAGCACCTATATGATCATGTACTTTTTAATGGTACTTTTTCTAGCTTGGATTGATTTTGTTATTAAAACCATAACCTTAGGAGAGGTTAGTGTAATTTTGTAAACCTCAAGCGAGGTCAGTGAAATTGTTAAAAACCTCAAGAGAGGTTTCTGAAATTATCCCTTAAATGAATTGTTATTCAAGCGCCTGCAGGAGATGTTTTAGATAATTAGAATAAAAATTTGATCTTTTTCAAAATTTGAAAAAACAAAAACTGATTGCGGTCGAATCGACCTAGCAATTATGCCCAAAATCCAACAACTCACCCAACCCATCCACTAATTTGAGAGGTTAGGTTGGGTAAGTTGGGTTTTGGGTCAATTTTGGGTTGGGTAATAAAAACCCACATATATTTTGGGCGGTTTGGGTATTTATGTTGGGTACCCATTACCCAACTTAAGAAAAAAATAAATAGACAAATTAAAATAAAAAAACAAGAAATAATAATGAAAGTAAACACGTGCTTTATTCAATTTAGGAGTTGTATGATCGCGGAGCCAGAAAATTTGGATTTCTGAGGTTATGCCCCTTGGGTTGCTTGCCAGCCCTCCGAGTTCTCAATCCTAAAGGCCACCATGCTGGCTGTTTTGAACAATCTAGTGCTCTAGCATTTGCACATAACAATGCTCTACAGGCTGTCCTCCCCAATCTTGAACTCCTGCTCAAGGGTTTCAAATACTGCAACTCCAATTTCTATGATTGGCTCCTTGATAGGATTAATGATCCCACAAAGTATGGTAAGTTAACAATCCACAAGTGTATTTTAGTGTGTTTGTATGTGTCAAAATAAAGTATTTCAAAAGAACTTAAGAAGTGAGTGTGTGTTTGTATCTGTGAGTGTTTTAGTGTGTGAAAATATGTTTATCTATTTGAAAATATGTTTATTTGTGTGAAATTTTTTTTTATTGTATGTGAAAATGACAGATATTGCACACCACCATTTAGCTATTGCAATTCTTTTCCTGATAGCAGGTCACATGTATAGGACCAACTGGGGGTATTGGTCATGGTCTGAAAGATATTTTAGAAGCTCACAAAGGTCCATTTACAAGTCATGTATCAAAATCTATTAATTAATATATTGGGTCATATTTGGATCATGGGTTTGAGTTAACCCAATATGACCCAACCCAAAATTAACCCAATCTAAAGTTGAGCGGGATGTAACCCATTTAAATGAAAACTCAATATTAACCCACCCAAAACCCGTCCAACCCACTCAATTACCAGGTATACGGTCGATATACTTACACAACTAAGAATTGAGGCAAAGTGAAAACGCTCTTGGGTACCTCTCCATAGAGTGGTCCATTGTGGATAAACCTGAGCATCATGTTAAAGTAGGTGGCAATGCTAGCAGAACGATAATCTTCCTGCCATAGCAATTTTTATTTAAATACTAATATTATCCTTAATTAGTCAACCCATATATTCTCATTGATCTTGTTGGCCCCATTGTCCACTAATTACTCTTTTCATTCTCTCTCTAATTAATTGACTGGGTTGCCTTCTTCTTCTTTCTCTTTAATTTATTTATTTATTATTTTCACAATTCACTGATTTGGTTTTGAGTTTTTTTTTTATCAAATCTTTTCTTATATTGTAATTCTTTTGCTTTAAAGTGCTCTTAGTTTTTATTTTCAAAGTTGTCTTCAATTTTTTTTTTTTGCCAATACAACGTGATTTAAATCAAACAACTAACAATCTAAATGAAAATAATCCAAAAAAAAAATGTAAACACATTTTTGTTCAATATTTATGGGTGTAGAACATAATGTAATTTAAAATTACTTTAATCTAGTTATTAAAAAATATGGACACATGTTGAAGTCAAGATTCATATAATAATTGAACAACTCATGATTTACTCCTATGCAAGCAAGAAGTCACAATCTTACTCATGATTTATAATTGAACCCAATTTCATAGTAATACAAATCCTAAAAAAAAACTCTATACAGAATATATAATTTGATAGTATTGGAGTGAATTGCCAAAAAAAAAAAAGAGAAAATGAAAAAGTACAATATTACTATAATTGCAACAAAAATTATCAAAAGATGAGAACTTGAATCTCACTATAATTGCAACAAAATTGCATCCCAAATTTAATCAAAATTTATGATCACTCCAAAAAACTGTAAGCAAAGATTATTTGATAGAAAACATAATGGAATAAAACCAAAAAAGAAAAGAAGTAGGAAAAAACTTACTGATAGTGATGGAGAAATAGCAAAAGGAATGTGGAGAAGAATATTATGCAAATCTTGAACCACAAACTGCAAAGGTCTCAAGAAAATGAAAAAAAATTGTAAAATCGGAAAAATGCAGAGAGATCGGAAGGTGAGAATGGGAGGGGAGGTGAGAGAGAAAAAAAAAACTCGTTGCTGCGAAAGACGAAGAAAAAGAGTAATCAGTAAACAATGAGCCCAAATAAAATTAATGAAAATATATGACGTTGACTGACAGGTTGTCGAAGCCTGTGCAATAATAAAACCTGCTCAAACTAAAATTAATTTCTGTAGATAGTGGTAAGCAGGGTCGAATCCACAGGGACTGGGAGTAATTGTTTCTTTTTAAATTCACAGTGACAAAGGGGGTGTTTTTATCTCAGGGGTAACAATTTAAGCAATCCAACTAAAAGTAAAATAATAAAAATAAAATAGCCAACTAGAAATTAAATAACAATTTACTAAAATCAGAGGATCTAGCCGAGGAATAACTTCAGCAATGGTTCACCTAGTTGATCATTGAAGCAAAGGCAATTCCAATTATTCATCAATAAATAGGTTATAACTACCAAACAAGCGATGGCAGTCAACCCCTCCTTACTGTGTCGGTGATCAAGGTACGCCCGTTAATCACTGCTCTAATTGAGAAATAATCCTAGGTACGCCCATAGAATTTAATTCCCCAATTGACTTACGTATTAGAGGAGCCCTATTCTAACCAAATAACACACTACCAGGGTTATTTTAGATTAGCCCGCGTACCCCCCTGACACGAATCCAATCATGCCAGTTATCACTATTTTGAGACAATTAAACAATTACGGATTTAACGTCCCAATTGACAATAGATTATCGAATTAACTAATTATCCGGATCCAAGATAATCAATTAATTAAACAATCATGAGCACTGTAACCAAGGAATATGCGAATACCAATAAATAAAGGAAAAAGATTAAATTAAATCGATCTCACAATTTTCAGGCAATCCAGAGCCTTCGTTGCTCCTTGACTAGAATTGGAAAATTAGTTCATAATTGCTGAACTAAACCCACCAGAAATTGTAGCAAAGGCTGCGGTCATCAATTGGGAAGCTGGGTGAATTCAATTCGTCTATTCAATAAAGAAAGGAAGCTACGAGAGTCCACTGAGTGTGTTCGCTTTTGTCCGACATTCGGAGAAGAGAAATTGAATAGGCAGAATCAAAGACAAAAGCTAAGCTCCTCAGCAATCTTCATACGTAAGAAAAAAACTAGCTAACAAAAACTAAGAAGAAAAGTCAACAACTGCGGCTAAGCTACAAGACGAAAAGACTAAGACTAAAGCCAGCTCTACTCTGCAATTCCTATATTTCCTATCTAAGTGCTTACTCCTCCTGTGCGGCGTCCGCCGCACGAGAGAAAAAGAAGACTCTGAGGTTTGCTTTCTTTTCCCTTTTTGTAGTTGCTGTCTTCGGTCAAAATTACCAAAAAGGTCATGCATCTCCTTGTTTCAAGAATGCCCTTGATTGCCTGCTATTTGAACTCTTTCCCGATGACTGTCAAATTGGCCTTGATTGTGACATTTTTATTCTACTCCCTGAAATAAATGCAAATTACGAAAAGTGAGTAGAATCTAATAATTAATTCACATTGGGTTAAGTAATAGGGGAAATTAATTATAAAATAAATGATAAAATTACAACCTATCAATTCCCCCCACACCTAAACCATGCTTGTCCTCAAGCATGAGAACAAGAAACAAACACCAATATTTGATAGTGGCTATTGCTCTATCCAACAAATTGCCAAGATACCAAGAAAAATAATATTCAAGCATCAATGGTCAAGTCCAAGAAACATCACTCCGGTTAGCTTCTAAACCATAAACTCTTCCAATTTCAGGTTAACTAATCTAAGAAAAAGGAATGACGCATAACATTTATCAGCAAATGGTCCAACTATTAACCAAGATCTCAACATTAAATCCATAATTCGGCAAGCTGACTTTTATTACACACTAACACAACCTTCACTTTTTTTCACGTTTTTCTACTTTTCTTTTTTTTTCTTTTCTCAATAGTAACAAAAGACTTAGTCGCTAGCCATTAGAGCCTTTTGATAGGAACCCGGTTACTCAGCTTCTATCGCCACGTGACCACGTACTCATAGGAACTACTACCTTTTGACGCGAGAATCAACACTTTTAGGTGCAGATCCCCGGTTACTCAGTAGTAACTAATAGCGGAGTACAGTCAAGTTTATTCATAGCTAAAAATCACAAAAACTCAATATAACACAAGAACTAAAAGAAAACTTGCATCAGCTAGCCTCATTTTCAAACATGGAGAACTAAGGTTAATAACCGGACCAATTCACATGAAAATGCCAATAATCATTCCCTATGCCTAGGATAGTTAACCAAAAATTATAAGAGTAAAACAATCATTGATATTCACCAAAGAGATATTTTTGGATTCAACCACATTAACTTGGTACCCTTTTATTATTAAAACTTGGCAAAAGTAGAAATAGAGGCAATAATCCAACATCAAACCTTGGCATGCACTTACGAACCAATCACTAAAAAGAAGAAAAAATGAACGAGAGGTGGACAAATAACAAACTAAAAATAAAGAGCTAGTATAGCTGTCCCCCCCACACCTAGATCCTACATTGTCCTCAATGGAGGGAATAAAGCAAGTAAAGTGAAAAGGACAACGAAACTTCCCTCTCGAGTGGCTAAGGGGTCGGCGGGAACAGCGGAGGGGCACCGATGTGGTGAGACATCAAGTCAACCAGCAAATGCCAAACTCTGTCCACCCAAAATCTCAACAAAGTCTCCAATAATGTGCTAAATCCAGCAATATCAGTTCAGGACTTTAGTAATAGCAGCGCAGTCACAAGCCCTTGGCGGTCAATCAGATCTCTAACCAAATAGAGTTAACAAGTACTCACACCCTTACCATTGGTGCAAATCGCAATTCAAAATCAATGAGATTGCTATAGCAAAGCAGATCAGTAGTAAAGCAATAACCCCAAGTGTTAATCTAGTCACAAGAAAGATTCTAAACCTCTAAAGAAGAGCAACATGCGACTAGAATTCCAATGAATAGAGCAAGTAGAGGAACCGTAGGTGGGAACCCAGTCCACCGAAGTCAATAAACAAACGCAGGAAACAAATAAGTTCGTAAATGAGTCAACAAATTGCACAAATGATCAGACCAAAATCACAGACACTGCTCCTCCAAATCAGCAATATAAACCAACATCCAAAATGACATCAAAAACTCGATTAAAAACTACTAATGCCAACAAGGAATGCAGTTGCCGAATTAAATCAACCAAAATTTCAACAAGCACAACACTGGCCGAGATTCTTCCCAAAATATCACAGACAATTGTTAAAATTCCAGCCCACCCAAGAACTTCAACAATTGCACCCAAAAGCTCAACAATTGCCCCCAGCAGTCAACAAGTCAACAAGTCAGGCAACAGTAGTGCAGTGATTCGGCAATAATGACTCAATATATACCCTCAACTGGCAATCAGGCATCTACCCACAAAAGCAAGTGAAATTATCTCAATGACCTAATGGTTCACCACACAGAATTCACTTCCACCCAACGAAATAGTTGAAGTCACTAAGATGAACACGTTAGTTAACCGTCACAGAAAATTCTAACAAGCAAACCAGCTCCTAACAGGGCAAATTAAGCAGCACAAGCTCCTGATTCAATAGGCAATATTAGAAATAACTCAACCAGAATCCCAAAAGAAACCTCAACGAACTTAGTAGTTGAAAGCAATGGTCAGAATATTTCTCAGCAATTCAATTAGATGCACCCAACTGGAGGAAGCAATGTAAATAGCATAGAAACTTCCCAATTTAACAAACAAGTGCAATATTTCAGCTTACCCAAAATTTCAACAAATGGCTCCAGTCGGCCAATTAATTGCATAATTTCACCCAACCCAAAAGAAATAACACAATTGAAGAAATAACTCCCAACAGTCAACAATACTACTATTAAGCAACCCCAGCAACCCCAAGCAATATCAAGAAATTTGGGAGACAACTGCCAAATACCTTCACCGTAGAGGGTAGCCTAACGAAATGGGACAAAAGCGGGGAAGGGCCGAGGGAGGCGTGCCTCGTGTTCTGAAGCGGCAGTGGCGCTGGGGGCGGTGTGGCTGCTCGAGTGGCGCTGTGGTGCTCGGCGTACGGTGGAGCTGGCGGACTAGGCAGCGGCGGAGCGCCTGGGTTGGTGACTGCTGGTTGGAGATTGTTGAAATTAGTGCTGCAGTCCCGCGCGCTTGGATGTTTGGCCGCGCACATCAGCGGCGGCGGCGAGCAGTGATGGATCTGCTGGTAGGAGCGACTGAGCGACGGGCGAAGTCGCGGGATGTGTGAAGAGGCTGAGCCCACACCAGTGGCTGCCGAGCTAGAGCTGTAGGGATATGCGGCGCGCGCGAAGAGCTTGCTGCGGCAGCAGCGGCGCGCGGCGGTGGTGGAGAGAGAGCTGGTGGCAGACAGCAGCAGAGAGAGAGAGATGGTCGCGGCTGTGAAGTGGAGAGGTGGAGTGCGCGGCGCAGCAGGCTGCGGCGCGCAGCCATGGTGGCGTGCGGGCTTCGGCCGACACAGAAGGAACAGGGGAGAAGGAAGAAAGAAAGAAGAAGAAAGAAAGAAAGAAAAAAGAAAGAAAAGAAAGAAAAGAAAAAGAAGGAAAAAGAAATTTTTTCTTTTTTTTTTTTTTTGAAAAACTGAGCTACCGTGAAAAAGGGGAAAAAAAATCTTTTTTTTTTCATTTTAGATTTTTTTTTTTTTCAGGGAAAGACTTTCCTTTTTTTTTTTTTGGGTGGAAAATTTTTTCATATATCATCTCTTTTTTTTTATTTTATTATTGACAAAATTTATTTTTGAAATTCAAAAGTAGTGATTAACAGGAAATCAATAATCGTTCTTGAGTTTCTTTGAATACTTACCTTTCCCGCGAACGTGACGCGGGCACGTCAAGAGAGCAAGAGAGCTCCCAGAAGTTTCTGGTCGTGAGCTTCCTGCACATCACCACGCGGGCGCGTCATGAGGGCAAGAGAGCTCCCAGAAGTTTCTGATCGTGAGCTTCATGCACGTCACCACGCGGGCGCGTCATGACTGAAGGGCACCTATAAATCAGCAAAAACGAAAACTGAAACCCAAAATCAGTCGAATTCAAGGAGAGCACATCTAAACTACCACACGAAAATGAACAAACAATTAAAAGGAACAATTGGGTTGCCTCCCAAGGAGCGCCTTTCTTTAATGTCTTTGGCTAGACATTATCATGTTTTGCTCATGGAGGATAAAATCTTGTGGCTCGTCTTACTGCTTCATCCTCTATATAGTCCTGATAACCCTCGTAAATAGAATAATCCTTGAGCATACGAGCTACGGGCTTCCATGGACTAGTGAATGGCGCCAAACGAGTCGATGATAATTTGCATTCTCCATTCACTCCTCCCCCACTTGCATTTATTGGTTCAAGATATCTCGCCATCTCCACTCTTAATTTATTCCTGTCATGAAATTCAAAATTGTCTGGTATAATAAAGTCAATTTCGTTAACAGGAATTGAAGAGTAAGAGTCAGGAGAATATTGATGAAGGAGTGGAGGGGATGTCACCGCATTTGGAGATTGTTCACTGGATTCATTCACTTGAATGAGTTGATCTTGGAGTCTCATTTCTTGCACTTCAACTTCCTTTTCAACTGCATCTTTAAATCCGTTTTCTTGAAACTCTTGCAGTTCCATGTCATTTGGCCGGATAATTGCACTCTCATCTTCCTTCAAGATTGATATTGGTTTGTGAGGGCAATTCTTCAAGGTGAGGAGCTAATCGCTCTATCCTGGATGTCAATTGACGCATTTGATCCGCCAGGTCGCGAAGGCTCGCTTGTGTCTCCTGATGAAATCGATTTAGGCTCGCTTGTGTCTCCTGATGAAATCGATTTGTATTAGCAATTAGTAATTCCATCATTTCTTCAAGAGACATACCTGACACGGAGGATGATTGCTGAGACTCTTGCTGTTGAAAATCCATTGGCCCCGTCGCATAATTAAAATTGGAATTATCCCACCATCCTTGATCATACCGTTTGGATAAGGGTCATACCACGTTTGATATTGGGGTGAAAAATCTCCAAAAGTATCAATTGGAGCACTTAGATTATCTTGAAATGCGGGGCATGTGTCAGTTGAATAACCTGATCAAAATAAGTTTCACAATTTGCAACAGCCCATTGATCATTAGGAAAAACATGAGTCTCATAACCCCATTCAGGAACAAAATCCAGTCTATCATCAAAATATGGAATGTTAGCAGCCATAAACTATATAAAAAAAATAAGAGAAAAATAAATTTAAAAATGAAAACAAGATAAACTCAAAAAGAAACAAATTAATCTGGCACCAGTCCCCGGCAACGGCGCCAAAAATTGACAGGTTGTCGAAGCCTGTGCAATAATAAAACCTGCTCAAACTAAAATTAATTTCTGTAGATAGTGGTAAGCAGGGTCGAATCCACAGGGACTGGGAGTAATTGTTTCTTTTTAAATTCACAGTGACAAAGGGGGTGTTTTTATCTCAGGGGTAACAATTTAAGCAATCCAACTAAAAGTAAAATAATAAAAATAAAATAGCCAACTAGAAATTAAATAACAATTTACTAAAATCAGAGGATCTAGCCGAGGAATAACTTCAGCAATGGTTCACCTAGTTGATCATTGAAGCAAAGGCAATTCCAATTATTCATCAATAAATAGGTTATAACTACCAAACAAGCGATGGCAGTCAACCCCTCCTTACTGTGTCGGTGATCAAGGTACGCCCGTTAATCACTGCTCTAATTGAGAAATAATCCTAGGTACGCCCATAGAATTTAATTCCCCAATTGCCTTACGTATTAGAGGAGCCCTATTATAACCAAATAACACACTACCAGGGTTATTTTAGATTAGCCCGCGTACCCCCCTGACACGAATCCAATCATGCCAGTTATCACTATTTTGAGACAATTGAACAATTACGGATTTAACGTCCCAATTGACAATAGATTATCGAATTAACTAATTATCCGGATCCAAGACAATCAATTAATTAAACAATCATGAGCACTGTAACCAAGGAATATGCGAATACCAATAAATAAAGGAAAAAGATTAAATTAAATCGATCTCACAATTTTCAGGCAATCCAGAGCCTTCGTTGCTCCTTGACTAGAATTGGAAAATTAGTTCATAATTGCTGAACTAAACCCACCAGAAATTGTAGCAAAGGCTGCGGCCATCAATTGGGAAGCTGGGTGAATTCAATTCGTCTATTCAATAAAGAAAGGAAGCTACGAGAGTCCACTGAGTGTGTTCGCTTTTGTCCGACATTCGGAGAAGAGAAATTGAATAGGCAGAATCAAAGACAAAAGCTAAGCTCCTCAGCAATACGTAAGAAAAAAACTAGCTAACAAAAACTAAGAAGAAAAGTCAACAACTGCGGCTAAGCTACAAGACGAAAAGACTAAGACTAAAGCCAGCTCTCCTCTGCAATTCCTATATTTCCTATCTAAGTGCTTACTCCTCCTGTGCGGCGTCCGCCGCACGAGAGAAAAAGAAGACTCTGAGGTTTGCTTTCTTTTCCCTTTTTGTAGTTGCTGTCTTCGGTCAAAATTACCAAAAAGGTCATGCATCTCCTTGTTCCAAGAATGCCCTTGATTGCCTGCTATTTGAACTCTTTCCCGATGACTGTCAAATTGGCCTTGATTGTGACATTTTTATTCTACTCCCTGAAATAAATGTAAATTACGAAAAGTGAGTAGAATCTAATAATTAATTCACATTGGGTTAAGTAATAGGGAAAATTAATTATAAAATAAATGATAAAATTACAACCTATCATTGACTGAGTGTAACATTAGTATTTGAATAAAAATTACTCTGGCAAGAAGATTACAGCTCTGGCAGTATCGCCAACCGTTAAAGTAGTCATATATTTGATGCATTAGTACAAATTTTAGCATGTGGTATTTCTATCAACCCAACAGATTGCGATTCCCCCCCCCCCCCCTTCATTTCAGGGATCCCCTCTTTACCAAATCCGACACCTCCACAATAACAGAGATGATTCAACTTAGGGCCCAATTTGGTTAAATTTGAACTTTTATTTTTGGTTTTTTTGTTCTTTTAAATTTCAAAGTTGACGTCCAAATTTTAAGCCATGTCAATACGGCCAAATCTGGGCAGTCAACAGCCTAGGCACTCAATTCCTCCCTACAATATCATTGTACATGGATAGTGAAATGCATTATCAAGTCATGCAGTGTGCAAACTTGCATGAATTTTTATCAACTATTTAAGGCCTAAAAGAACTCTGGTACTTCCATTAGAAATTAGTTAATAATACTGGATTTTTCTAACTGGTATCCAATGATCATTCATTAACACATCACACCTAACTTACCATATTAATATACACAATCACAATTTTTCACAACCCTACATTTAGATACTTTTTTTAATTAACTACATTTTTCCAGAAAAGTAACACCTAAAACCTCTCTTAACAAGTGCCAATTGGGGGCTTGTTAGTCAAACCAAATAATGCTTAGAAGATGTTTAGAGAAGGCGACTTCGTAATCCAATCTGGAAATTCCGTTTGGCCAAAAGTGTTGTTGCTCAAGACCCTATGAAAAAATCCATGTAATGCTGTTCATCTTGCAATTAGAATGACTATAGTTGAAAATCTCTGGTGAAAGAAAAGGCAGACCTCAAGCCTGGAAATTTCTTACACATGAAGCAAGGAATCCGTTCCTTCCAACTTTGGCATTGATCCAAATAACTTGTTGTCTAGCTACTTCACATAATAAGTCTTATGATAAGTGGGATTGGTACTGAATTTGACACCGAATAGTGGCATAGAGGATCCCAATTGCCCAGTCGTCCCGTAATTATACTCCTTTGGCTTTCCACAAGTACGTTATCCCTGCATTATGAAGGTAGTCATTTTATAATCTTAATTTTCTGTTTAAATTTTACTCTCTGTGTTCTTTTCATTTCCTGTGTGGACTGTTCTAACTACTAAGGAGACAGCGGGTAGAAAGTATATAAATTTGGCATGTCCTTTGTCCAAGAAAGTTTAAGGTCCATTTTAACTCCATAATTTTTTTAGAAGCACATATACTGAAACAGATAGCAAGTTAACAAACTAAGTACACAGTAGAAGAATAAAAAATAAATGACCATAAAAGTTCAATGGGACAAGTATTTTTTGTGTCTTCGATGATTGGATCAAATCCTATCAAGTTTATTTTTGTCCAATTCAGTTTCTTTGATATCATTCTTACAACTTTTGGTGTAACTTGTATAAGTTTGATGTAATTGTGATAAGTTTTTAGGATTAATCTTATACACACTAATAGTGTATACATTATCACCGTTAGATTTATGCCACATGTGCAAATTTTGAATTTGAAATCCAAAATTAACTCATGTGTCATCCATCCAATCGTGATAGTGTATACACTGACAGTATATATAAAATTTACTCATATTTTTAACATAATAGTATGAGTTAACAAACTTATGTTTATACCAAAATTTTACCAAACTAGTGTAAACTAGTGTTAAATGTCAATTTTAACCCAAATTAGTAATTAAATGTTAGGAATAATTTTAGAAACCTCCCCTGAGATTTTTGACAGTCTCACTGCTCTGCCCTGAAGTTTCTAAAATATCATAAACCTCCCCTGTCCGATCATTGGGGTCCAATTATTACATCAATCACGGAGAAATGACTTAATTATCCACATAGCTTAAGAGATATTTCGCAATTATGTTTACATGATTACTTAAATTGTTATTAACTACCTTTAATAGAAATAATGACAATTTATAAATGTTTTGTCAAAAATTTCTAATATACCATTACAAAAGGGGGCCAAATATAAGCGCCTTTGTGTGATTAATAATTGATGTGCATGAGTTGAAGCAATCATTCAGAGAGAAATAGAGCTTTTTTAGGCATATTTAAGGATTTAGGAGACTTGAAGAGGAAATTTGCTCTCAAATTTTTGTCAAAATTTTGGTGAATGTGAAAATCTCAAGGTCAGCCTCTTAAGATTTTTTTTGTTCTTAAATTTTGGAATTTTTTATTATTTGATTGTACATGTTAAGGTAGTTCTTTATGATCATGCTTAATAGTGACCTTGCAAGTGAAAAAGAATATTTTGGATCAAACAAAAAATGGAAAATATGACATTATGTAGTTTGTATTATGTTTTATATGATCTACTCCATTTAATGATCGGTATTCAATTATAGTGCTTTTTTTTATATATCTTGATTGTTACTTTCATTGTCATGGAAAATAGATGTTGGTGTTGTATGAAATATAGATAAAGATTGCTCATTGTATGCTAATAAATTTAAAAACCTTTTAATGATGACAATATTTTACTTGTTTGTGATTATCCGACAAGTGGTCTTTTTTAAACTGAAATTTCGACTGTAGAAGGGCTGACATGCTTTGTTTCTCTTATAGTAAAGTAAGCAACTGATGTCTTGTAATAGATATAATAGTATGCTATTATACGTGCAATATATAGATGAAACTTTGAATTGCTAAACTTGTTGTAGAGTTACAAAGTTGATCTTTTGTTTATGCTCTATGAAGCAATAATAGTTGCACAATCTTGAAATTGAAGCCTTGTTTTTCTAAGCAATTTCACTTACACACCACATTTGATAAAGTTAAGATACATATATTTTTTCATAGTATTTTAACTACTTAATGCAAAACTTGAGAGTGGTTATGGAATGAAATTGTTCTCTCTCTCCTAATACCAATTTTATATTATTTTGTATTGGAATTAGGCTGATTTGTTACCAGCTAATTAGTTTTATGAAAGGTTTTCGATATTTTGAAAAGCTCAGGGGAGGGCAGGGTGACTGTCAAAAACTTTAGGGGAGGTTTTTGAAATTATCGCTAAATGTTAATTGTTCCAAATTGATAATAAAAAATCAAAGCTTGAGGGACGAGATATGCTTTTGCTTAAACAATTAGGACCAGATGGGTTAAACCGCTAACCAATATAATAGGGATATTAAAAGTGCACTTTTTCCTAGTTTAAATGTAGGGATAATTTTAGAAACCTCAGGGTCCCCTAAGGTTTCTTACTATTTTACTCACCTCCCTTCAAATTTGAATAATTACACTAACCTCCCTTCATGCAATAAAATGACTATAATATCATTAACTTATAGATAATTCCTACAAACAAAAAAACTCTACAACTACAACTCGTATTTAATTCTAAAGTAACGGCTGCCACACAAAGCAAACTTTTATTCTCTCTCTCCAACTCTCTATCCTTCCTTATCTCTCCTGCATCTCATAATTCACTCATTTTTCACTGCTGCCATCTATGCAACCATCTAATACATCTCGAATCCTCATCATTATAGAAATAGATCCTCTATCTTTTTTTTATTTTCCTTTTTTTATAAGTATTATCGAAATGAAATTGCTAAATGACAAGTTATCGGAGCAAATTTGTTGCCAAAGAAAATGAAGATGTAAAAGGATGGATGTGATACAGAGTATAGACAAGAAAATAAAAGTGATGGCTAAAAAAGGAATAAGGAATAAGGAAAGGTATGCTATTATGCTAATTGTGCAAAAAAGAATTTTGGAATATAAAAACTACAATTATATTTTCCTAGAGACATTGGATATCATCTCTAGTATTGCTTTTGGTTGCTCCGTATTGATATTCTTGGTGGGTTAAATTATTTTAGTATCAATAAAGTTTGCAGCCATTTGGATAGGAATATTGGTCAATTCAAACGCTGAATTTAGGTTAAAAAAATTGAGGCTAAATATTAGATTGAATGCAAAAATTTAGACAAAAAAAATGGGAAGCTTTGGGGTGGCAAAAAAATTTTGAAAAGAATTTAGGGAAGCTTTAGGAAGAACTTAGGCCAAAAAAAAAAAAATTGGGTAGCTCTAGGGCAACAAAGGTGGGCTATCAAAATTGTGAAAATATGGGGATTAAGTTGAAGTGGCTTATTTAATTCGCTAGAATGGTGGTTATGCAGTTTGGAATAGTTGCAATGTGGAAGAAATTCATGAGTGAGTTTTCCCCCTTCTAACTAACAAAGGGGTATTATAGGATTTTTGAGGACAAATTTAGCATATTAGATCTATATTGTTACTAAAATGCTAATAATAGGGGAGATATGTATAATTTTTTAAACTAGAGGAGAGCTATCTGCAATAGTCTGAAACCTCAGGGAGGTTTCTGAAATTATCCCTTAAATGTAAACTCTTCCGTCCCGGACCTCCCGGTACCACCACAACATATTTATCATCTTATCTTACTTGTCATATAGTCCCTTCCATTTTGTTGAAGGCTTGCTTTAGTCTTCTAACATGTAAAACGGAGTATCTCCATTTTAAACCTGTAAAAAGTTTGTTGATAAACTTTGGTTGAGTGATCAAGGTTCAATCTCAAGAGTAAGAGATCCGGAGTTTATTGTTTAAATGTAAATTTATCTTGAAAAAAGAACTTGCAAGGAATTTCTTAATCTTCAAGCTAAGTAACTTTTTTAATAAAAAAAAAAAAGGGGAGAATTGTCCAATAGGGCAGGGCAACATTATATGAAGGGAAATAATCAAACCATCACGTGAGCACATTTTGAAAAAAGTGTGTTTTCACAATTGATGCCCTTCATATAAACTAGGGATAATTTCACAAACCTCCCCTGAGGTTTCTCACTATCACAAAGAGCTCCCCTCAAGTTTTAAAAATTACATATACCTTTCATACTTTTATTGTTTAGTAAAAATGTAGGTCCAAGAGTTTAGATTTTCTTTCAAAAATCCTAAATTGCTCTTTTATACAAAATTAAGAAAGAAAAATATAGTATACTCAATCATTTTCTTCCACACTTTGCATAAATTAATAAACCAAATCCTAACAATCATCCAAATATAAGTTCTAAATCAATTAACCATCCAAAAAAAACAATTTTATATGCATATCAATACTTACCAAAATAAAAAAAAAACATACAAAATCCTATTGACAACCAATTTTATACCCCCAAATTAAATATCAATGCTCAAATACCTTTTCAATATAAACTAATTTGATCTGGAACCACCATTACAAGTCTCATATGGTCTTAAAATATTAATATCTCAAAAGTTGAGAACAAATTCTACCTCCACAATAAAATCCTAATAAAAAATTTCTAATCCAATGAAAGAAATCATTATGTAATTATTGACATTTTATAAAAGTTTTTCTTAACAATAAACAAAATATGACAAATTTCACATCTTTAGTTCTTTTTCCTATTTCAATCATCAATTTCATTATTTATTTTTCTATCCCTGTGAGCCTCTTCATTTCCTTCTAGTTTGACATATAATCTACCCTTTTGTAGATTTGGTAATTTCAATTTGTTAATATCTACAAAATTGAAGATAATAAAAAGAGGTTATATTAAATAGAAAATAGACAAGAGACAGAAAAATAGATTTTTTTCGGTTTTGTAATTTTATTGCCTTAAATCTAAAATTGTCCATTAAGTGGATGGCATTATAGGTATTTTAATATGTCAAGAGAGGTAAGTGTAATTTCTTAAACCTAAGGGGAGCCGAGTGCAATTGTCAGAAACCTCTAGTAAGGTTTCTGAAATTATCCCTATAAACTATGCAAAGGTTTGGCTTTTCTGCATTCACATTCGTTAAGAAACTCCCTTACAAATAAACCCCATAAAGAGAAGTCAACTCATCAGTCATCACATCAGCTATTTTGACAGCACAAAGGAGAATTTTCAGGGTCCAACTTTTGCAACTGTACCCTACACGAAAAATGGCCAACCTAAAGTCACAGAGTCTTATCCTGTCTTAATTGAGAGCACGAAGGAGCATTTTCAGAGGGCCAACTTCAGCCACTCTGCCCACAGGTAAAATGGCCAAAATGAAGTCATCGTCTTATCCTGTCTTAATTTCTTGTCTTCCATTTCTTTCTTCTACGCTTGGAATCCACCAAATCCAATCTAGAATCTAGGCATTACTCTTTCTTCATGTTGCGTAGAAAGTATATCGGTTGGAACGTGGAGCATTCATCCCCAAGCAAGAAGTATCCAATGAACTTCGTAGTACATTTTGAAGTAAAAGTCTACGTATAAGAATTTGACCAGTAGCACCTGTACTGGAAAATGTCAGAAGACTTAATAGAGCAATTGCTGTTGTAATAGCGAGGCAAAGTGGACCTCACCATGAATTTTTTTTTATTTTGAATTTTTTTTTAAAATATAAATCAAGTCTACTAATCTACCATCTCATAAGCAGCTAAACGCACTTGTTTGGCTGTTGGAATAGTGAGGTAAAGTGGACCTTACCATGAATTTTTCTAATATAAATCAAGTCTACTAATATATCAATCCATCTATTTGTGAAATGGTTTATTGATGGATATGATTTGCAATGGTCCTTCTTCCTTACCATCGTCCTTTTATTAAGATTTTATAACAATAGATAAAAAATTCATCAACTGGAACACAACTATTAGGAATCAAGAGGAATAAAAACTTATCACATGAAACACCAAAATTAGTTGGCATGGCGTGCATATTATCCAGTTCTAGTATTTTTTTCATTTTATTGACACCAAGTGGGAATTTAAAAAACACATGGATAAGTTCCATAAGAATAAGAATGGCAAAGTTGAGCAATACTTATCTATCAATCTGCTCTATTTCAAGAGGTACAGAGTTACATGGGGACTCTGTGGACTCCTCAGAACAACTGTAACTACTACTTTGAAGATGTCTTACAGGAGAGTCTGAAGGATAAAAGCGTGGCTTAGCAGGTAATTGCAGGTCTTGGAGATCACCTCCGAGCATTTCTATGACTTCTCTCATTGAAGGACGATTCTCAGGTATCATCTGTATGCACCACAATGCTGTCAAAATCAATTTTTTTCTAATTGTTTTTTCTTCTTCAGTTGCATGATCTCCAATTTCCATATCCTCTCCTTGGTCAATGTTATCATATATCCATGAGGGAAAGTAAATTTGACTTGAATGCTCAGCAAGAGCATTGATATTCTTCCTCCTTCCTGCCATCTCCATTAGTAACATCCCAAAGCTATAAACATCAGCCTTGTTTGAAACATTTCCAATTTTCTTGTAAAATAGTTCTGGAGCCATGTATCCCAATGTTCCTCTCACAACTGTGAGAGACACTACACTGTTTTGCAGAGGATGTAATTTTGCTAGTCCGAAGTCTGAAACCTTTGGTACGAAGTTGTCATCGAGTAAAATGTTATGTGGTTTAATATCAAAATGCACAATTTGCATGTTGCAGCCCTGATGCAAGTATTGTATCCCACGAGCCACGCCCGAGGCGATCTCAAATGCCTTCTTCCAACTCAATGGGAGCCTATTAGAATGTTCTGCAAAAATAAACTTATCTAGAGATCCATTAGGCATGTACTCATAAATAAGGGCACGCTTGGAGGCGGTAACACAAAACCCCGCTAATCGCACCACATTTACGTGGTGAATTCTCCCGAGTGAAGCAACCTCATTGATAAAATCTTGGCCATTGGCTTTGGACTTGGTTAGCATTTTGATTGCTACTAATTGGCCACTACGCAATTTCCCTTTGTAGACAGAACCGTAACCTCCTTCACCTAATTTCTCCTTAAAATTGTTGCTCATCTTCTTTATCTCTCTGTAGGAGTACCTTCGAGGAATGAGGTTGTTGCGACTTTTGAGAAACTTTTCTATAGCATCATGTAGTGACAAATACCTGCGGCGGAGTTCGTAAATGTAGTATGCAATTGAGAGTGCAATGCAAATGCCAAAAAATCCTCCAGTGCCAATTGCCCCAACTGAGATAGGATAAAAAGCGTAAAATAAACTAACAAATTGGATTTGGATGTATCTATTTAGTCGTGAAATTGAAAATTAAGTCAGAAAGTTTGGGCATTGACTTACAGCATAGCGCAGATGAACAAAAACTATCGCTGTATCCCATCCATTCAAGCTCGAAACCAGAAGCCATCATGTCATGGACGTCCCTGTAAGAAATGTTCCTTGTTTCAACATCAAGAGAGTTCTGAAACTGTGAAGTAATAGTTTTGTAGATGGTACAAGTCTCTTCAATATTAGATGCCATCAGATCGTTTCCAAACACAACATAACTGTAAAAATCTTTTGCAGTGAGACAAGGAGAAGTATCTATATAGAGAGGAGAATCGATTGGTCTTTTGCAGCTCACAAGTATGATTGAATCATGCGGCTCTGGTGGATGCAAAGGATTATAAGAATAATGAGTAATTGAGTAAAGTGGAAGACTTGAACAGTTGTTCTTCTGCACCCCAGGATCGATAACATGAATCCTTTTGGAGCTGCTTCCGAAATTCATGATACTTTTTTCCTCTACATAATATTTGTTGGAATTAGATCCCAAGTACAGTACGGTACGATTATGCTCGCAAGAGAGTCGAACATTTGGGTGACCGCAGCCTTGTGGACCGCCTTCTACTCGGAAGAGGCCCGTTACATATATGTGGACTTCCCCGCAGTAGAATTGTTGATAACATTTTTGATCTTTCTGTGGTTTATCTTCCTCAAGTTGATCAATCCTGGTTGAAACTGCCTCTACAAAGAGCAGGGCCAAACACACTGCAAAAGCCTTCGAAAGAAACATAGTGATGAATTTGCTAATATTGTTGGAAAGAAAGGAAGAGAGATATGAGTCTAATCGTTAATTAACTGATTAAAGCCACAAGTGATCGGGTTAGCATTTCTTTGTAAATGTTTCAGTCTAAACTCTTAAGTAGTAATATTTAATATTCTAGAGGCTAGGTAGAAAATTGAGAACCGAATATTTATTATCTATGAATATTAGCTTTAAGTCTGCTCCTACCAAAAGTAAACACTTGAGTCACTAATAAGTGTGTGCCCCCAATGGCACTAGATGGACAAAGCCTTCAAGTTTAACGAATTCTGTTGATTTATAATTTAGTTTAAAATATGAGATATCATTTTGTATGTTTTGAAATCATGGGGGATTCTTCTGTGTATTAGATATACCATAGGGGTTTTTTTTGTTTTTAACCCTAAAATAATAGGATAATTTATATTTTATCCTTATAATACTTTTGTGCTTTTTCTACATAATCAATGGTTTTAAAAATTATAATAACTTTCTCATGATTTAGAGCAATTATCAAAGTGACAAAAATCGCCATTTGTAATAGAAACAGATGACGTCCCACACAGGCAGTTCGGCCGGTACTGGTAAGTCCGTCTTTACGGTAAGATTCCGTGTTCGACCCCGCTGTGATAAAATTGTTGGCATTCTTGGGCAGGGTTCTACTGACCTTAGGGGGATTAGTTGGCAAAAAAAGGCTGGGACACCCCCTAGGTAGAAAAAAAAATAGAAACAGATGAAATTTCAAGATTTCCTTAGTTTCGTGCTATTAAAAATTAGTGCATTTTCGTTGTTCAGTCCAAGAAAAAGAAACATGTGCAGCTTTGACCGAAAAGCGTTTGAACTCAATTTCTGTGACGACGCACAGTAACGGGGCCACATTTGAATTTCTACCCTGTGACTGAGAATAGGAATGCCACATTTGAGTCAAAGTCGAATAGGAAAGCCCGACCGAGTCAAAGTCTATCTGTTACTAATTTCCGGTCTGTCCTTTCCATTTTATAAAGGATTATTATCACTTTATCCCCTTAACGATTGGTGCTACTATCAATTTCTCCCTTAACGTTATCTTTTAGTCACTTTATCCCCAAGATTAACGGTCAAACTTAACAGAGTTTGTTAATTAAAATGAAAAGACATGTTTAACCCTTAAAATTATTATCACCTTTCCCCCATAAAATATAGTCTTATTATCAATTTACCCCATAGAGTTATATTTTAGACAATTTATCCTACCATTAAACTAACTTAGTAAGTTAAAAAACTTTAGAAGAAAATACCCTCCTCTTTGCATAATAAAAATAATAAAAAATTTAGAGTGACTCTTCTCTTTTTTATTATCAAGAAAAAAGTCAAAGTATTAATTTCTTTTTTCTTGACAATCTTATTAATATTGAAAAAAAAAATAGAACGATAGAGAGGGGGAGGGGGAGAGGAAGAGAGAGAGCTCAATTCTTTTTTTAAAAATCACAAATAAGAAAGAATTAAATACTTTTATTATTTTAAAATTATTTCACTTTTTTGTTTACCTCCAAATTCCAATCCTAATCTCGACAACCTTAAAGTAATATGATAATGTTAGACTTTTCTTTATTTTCTTTTTTTTGTAAAATCTAATTTTTTGTCTCCTTCTTTCTTATCTCTTTTTCTTTTCCTAGTATTAATAAATGTGAAATTTTTTTTGAGAAAATTCTTTTATTTTTATGTTTTTCGATCTCTTAAAGTGAAAAAAAAGGAAGAATAACCATTCCAATTTTTGTATTTTTAATTATATATAAAAAAGGGTAAATATATTTAAAATTTTTTGACCATACTAGTTAGATTAGCGGTGAGGTAAAATGCTTAGAAAATAATGTTAGGAACTAAAGTGATTGTATGATTATAATCTAAACGAATAAAGTAATAATAACAATGTAGCAATGCTATAAAATAAAAGGGTATTTTTGTCCAAAATTTTTTAACGTGTTGAGTTGAATTACTCATGGAGGTAAAGTGACTAAAAGATAACGTTAATGAGTAAACTGATAGTAATGATATAGTTTAAGAGGATAAAGTGATAATAACCCTTTTATAAATTTGTTATATCGGCAGACTTGGTGATTTCCATGGACTCGAGTTTCCAGACTTGTATGGAGTTACGCACATTGTATGGGCTGTGGGCAGCAATAATTCCGGGAAGGTAAAGTTCAATTGAACAGATAGGAAATCATTTCTTTAATAATGTAAATTAGGTAGCAGAATATACTGGGGTAAAGTTGGGTTGAGTGGTTAATGGAAGGGACGGTAAGCAGGTTGTCCTCTATGCACAAAAAAAAAAAAAAAAAAATTGCAATCACAGTACAAACTTAGAACATTAATCGCCTCGTTTGGATGGTGAATTTTTTGGATGTTTATATAAACTTTACTGTAATTTACTTTAAGAATTGTAGAAAACTTTTTGTGTAGTTGGATCAATGTGTAAATTTTTTTTCTTTTTTCTTTTTTTTTCCCTCTTCTTTAGTTGATTGACAGAAAGGGTGAAAATGTTAGGAAGTTATAATTTTTAAGGTCTTTTGGCAATATAGATAAACCTCAGGGTCTGACTCGCAGTTTGGCCAAACTTCAAGAGAGGTATAAGTAATTAACCAAGAAAAAAAATAACCGATGCATCAAAAAATATAGGCTGCAGGGAGTATAGGCTAATTGATCAGATTATTGTTCGAAAAAAAAAATCGCAACAATAGGGTTCTGACAGGATTATGGTATCAAACTATGGGTGCAGCAAAAAGAAAAATGTTTTTTTTTTTTAAATTTCTGCCCGGCAGCTCACGTGGAACTTTTTAAAAAAAAATAAGATGGCTGCCGGCTTGACAAAGGCCAGCAGCCATCATCAAAAGCAAAAAAAAAAAAAAAAGAAATGTGAGGATGTTAGGTGATGGGTCCCCATTTTGATGGTTCCTGTAGTTGCTTCTGGTATGATATATGGTATGGATCGTGGATTCTCTCTTCACCGGTTCTAACTTTATTCAAAGTTAACCCACCAATTTGCATGAATTCATTTTTACAAACTCATTTAAATTCATTGTCGCTAACTAAATTATCAATTTATACCATCCTTTGCACTCATCATTAGTTTTGAATATTTACTTATAATGCTTAATAAGCTTAATTATTAATTTTTTTACCATCCATACTCTATGTAGCAAAATTACATATTATTTAATAATTGGACAATAAGAATTTAAAAATTTAAACTAAGTTTTATAAAAGTTAACATAAAAACCTGGTTGATGAATTCTTGACCATTAGCTTTGGACTTGCTCAATATCTTGATTGCTACTAGTCGACCACTGCGCAATTTTCCTCTGTACACACAACCATAACCACCTACTCCTAACTTTTCCTTAAAATTGTTAGTCATCTTCTTGATTTGTTTGTAGGAGTACCTGATAGGGATCAAGTTGTTGCGACTTTGGAAATACTCTTCCACACCGTCATACATCGATAAATGCCTTCGTTGGCACTTGTAGATGAGAAGTATCTTGAATTCTGCTAGCTTAGAGACAGATGCTCCACAATCCAACTGATAGACTTTCTACGAAACATAAAAGAAAGAGTAAAGTCTAGACTCTAGACTCTAGATTGGAGGTGGACTCTAGAGTAATTTCACTTTGGCCTTTTTTCCTGCCGGGTAGAGTTGCAAAAGTTAGCCCCTTACTATGCTTCTTCGTCGACAGTGAGTTATAAGTGGGGTTAAAAACAAAATATTCCTAAGTCCATTACCAAATCTGAACATCATCTTTTGGTGAGTTGAGGCCACAATTACAAACTAGTGGGTTAAAAAAAAAGAAATTTTATTAAGCTACCATACTCAAAAGAAACTCAAAGGGACTCCGAAAGGTTTCGTCCATAGAAATAATGGATCATGCAAGCAAACTTGAGAAGGTTTATCATTGATGGGAGGTACTAGGTTTCAAATAATCACAACACGCAACAAAAAACCTCCCCAATTTGTTAGAGCATATTAGGAGCATTAAGCAAGACAAAAAATCCAGCAACTAATGGAAGATAAATCAACCCACAAACACAAAAAAAAAAAAAAAAAAATCACAAGAAGACACAAGAATTTTTACATGCAAAACCTCTCTAATGTGAAGAGGAAAAACCACGAGACTCTTGAACTCACCACAAATTACTCCATTATCACCAATTAAAAGTAGAGTACAACTTTCAGCAAGTACACAATTGAGATATGGTCTTAAACAATCAACAAAGTCACCAAATCCCAAATAAAGAACAAAAGCTGTGAAAAACTTGACAAGAAAACAGCAGCAGTCCGAAATTTAGAACTAAAGATTGAACCATTGAAATCCGATCTTCACCATTCAGAACTGTATGTCCTCTACCTTCGGTTAAAATTTCAGACCAATCAAACGTTGTTTGCTACGTCAATCCGTCAATTTACCATAACTGCTCAAACCAAAAACTTGCTGAAATTTCTTTGCAGAATTTTCTGCTTTTTCCCCCTCTTTTTCTGCTACGAGAATAAACCAAATTTGATCTATAAATAGGTGGGACAACTCCTTAATGGGCCTAGACAATTATCCATTAATTTTGGACTTTTTCACATAAGTTGAGTGCCCAAAAACCCAACAAATCTCCCCCCCCCCCGGCCGACTATGTGGAGGAACTTGCCATCCTGACAAGTGGGCAACATAATTCAAACTTTCATTTTGGCAATGACTTGGTCATCATATCAATACCATTGTCATCCATATGTATCTTCTCAAGTTCTATCAACTTTTCATCCAACACATCAATATGTTTAGGTTTGGAATGAAAAGTTGGATGCTTTCCAAGATGAATTGCACTTTGATTGTCACAAAACAACCTATATCTCTCTTGAGAGCAACCAAGTTCCCTTAGAAACTTCTTCAACCATAGCAACTCCTTGCATGCTTCGGTAGCTGCAATAAATTCGGCTTCAATGGTTGACAATGCAACACATTTTTGCAATCTAGATTGCCAAGAAACTGCTCCCCCTGCACAAGTAATCAACTAACTCAAAATAGACTTTGTTGTATCAATATCTCCAGCCATATCAGTATCAGTATAACTAGTGAGGACTAATTTTCCACTTCCAAGATAAAGTTTCAAATCTGAAGTACCACGGAGATATCTTCAAATCCTTTTCACGACATTCCAATGTTCTCTCCTAGGTTTTGAGAGAAATTGGCTCACGGTACTGACTGCATGAGCTATGTCAGGCCTTGTACACACCACCGCATATATAAGACTGCCAACCCACAGATGAATAAAGAACCTTTTTCATATATTCCTTGTCTTCTTCAATAAAGAGACATTGTGAGATGCTCAACTTCATATGCATTGCAAAAGGAGTGCTAACAGGTTTAGCCTTCTTTATTTGAAAACTTTGAAGCACCTTTTCAATGTACTTTTCCTGTGATAACCAAAGTTGCCTTACGTTCCTGTTTTCTTATGTTCCTGTCTCGCAAAATTCTTACACCAAGAATTTGCTTTGCTAGTCCTAAGTTTTTCATAGCAAAAGACTTGCTCAACTCCAGCTTCAATTTAGTAATTCTAGAAGCACTTTGACCAATGATAAGCATATCATCAACATAGAGCAGCAAAATAATAAAATCATCATGTGAGAACCTTTGTACAAACACACAATGATCAAAAGTGGTTTTCTTTTAGCCTTGCTGTTGCATAACAGACTCAAACTTCCTATACCATTGTCTCGGAGCTTGTTTTCCCAATATCATCAATGGTTTGATTTTCAAGAAACACAACATCATGGTTTCTTATAAGTTTCTTCACAATTGGATCATACAGTTTGTAACCAAACTCATTTTGGCCATAGCCAACAAAGATGCATGGTCTACTTTTTGCATGTAACTTTGACCTCTCATCTTTTGGAACATGAACATAAGCTTTGCAAGCGAAGACTCTCAAATGATCATACGAGATGTTTTTACTAGTCCAAACATTTTTTGGAAAATCACCCTGCAAAGCAACAGTTAGAGTCATATTAATAATATGAACAATAGTATACAAAGCCTCACCCCAAAAGGACTTTGGCGGTTTCGACTCTATAAGTGGGTATCTAACTCTTTCCATCAATGTTCTGTTCATTCTCTCAGCCAAACCATTTAGCTGAGGCGTCTTCTATTGCCTAATTCCCTATTGCTTACAATAATTTTTAGATGGTTCCCGATACTTACCCCTATTATCTATCTGGATGCATTTCAACTTTCTTCCAGTTTACCTTTCGACCAAAGCTTGAAATTCTTTAAACTTACCAAACACTTGATCTTTTGTTTTCAAGGTATAAACTCATAGTTTCTTGGAATGATCATCAATAAAAGTAACAAAATAAGATGCACCCCCAAAAGTTTGTACTTTCAAAGGATCAAAAACATTTGAATGCACCAAATCTACCAAATTGCATATTTAGCGAGAAGAATGAGTCTCGAAGGATACTCGATATTGTTTTCCTGCAAGACAATGAGAACACTTTTCCGAACTTGCATTATTCACACCCGGAAAAGCATTCTTCCTCACCAAAGTCTCAAGTCCCTTTGCACTAATGTGACTCAACCTCTTGTGCAATAACTCAGGTGAATTTTGCTTCTTTACCAAATTCACAGTGTCTCCCGAAATTGAAGCTTGCTACAAATGCAAATTTGTCTTTAATTTCTTACCTCAAGTTATAACCAGAGACCCTTTACTGAGCTTCCATTTACTATCGCCAAAGTTATTGCCAAAGCCATCATAATCAAGTTTTCCTATAGAAATTAGATTCAAGCGAATATCTGAAGCATGTTTGACATCCTTGAGTAGTAGTGTAAAACCACTGCTCATCTTCAAACAAATATCACACATATCAACTACCTTGAATACATCATTATTACCCATTCTCAGGGAACCAAACTCTTCCGCAGTATAGGTAGCACAAAAATCTCTCTTGGAAGTGACATGGACTACAGCATTAGTGTTAGCCACCCAACTAGTATTAGAAGAAACTAGATTAGTGATACTGTCATAAAAAACGATAACAAAATCTCCATTTGTGGTGTTGGCAACACGATCAGCACTACCGTCTTTAGACTTTCTTGCACCATTGCTCTTATTTTCATTCTTCCGCTTGAAACAATTCTTCTAGATGTGACCTTTCTTGTGATAATAATAACATTCAACATTCTTGTACCGTGACTTGGATTTGCTTCTACTCCTGCATTTGTCATTACCTCTGTTCTTCTGTCTCCCAGTCTATTCTGCAACCAAAATCTCGATCTATGAAGATGAACTTTGAGTTTTTCTTCTCACCTCTTCATTGAAAATTTCACCTCTAGCATAGTCCATGGTCATCACACCATTAGGGACAGAAATGGTATGTGAGACCCAAAATGTCTCCCATGAATTAGGCAAAGTATTTAGCAACCACAGTCCAAGAATCTCATCATCAAAGTTTACTCCAACATTAGACAGCTGATCTAACAAACCTTGAAACTCATTCACATGGTTAGAGATAAGAGTGTTTTCCTTGTATCTCAACTGCATCAGCTGTTTGAGTAAAAACAATTTATTGTTACCAGTCCTAAAAGCATAGACTTGTTCAAGTTTATTCCACAATATTCTGCCACCTGTCTCATTGGCAATATGATTGAGAATATTATCTTCCACCCATTGTCTGATATAACCACACACCTATTGATGCTCAAAATCATATTCTTCATCAGATTTGGATTCTGCCTTTTCCGTATCAAACATAGGTTGGTGCATACTTTTCACAAATAAAAGGTCGTTCATCTTACCTTTCCATTTGTGATAATTCAACCCATTCAACAATATCATCTTGCTTGTATTCACCTCCATAATTCTAACAAATCAGAACAAACTCTGATACCACTCTAATAGGAGGTACCGGGTTTCAAATGACCACAACATGCAGCAAAAAATCTCCCCAATTCGTTAGAGCAGATTAGGAGTGTTAAGTAAGACAAAAAATCCAGCAACTAATGGAAGATAAATTAACGCACAAACACAAAAAAGAAAAAAATCACGAGAAGACACAAGAATTTTTACGTGAAAAGCCTCTCCAATGTGAAGAGGAAAAACCACGAGACTCTTGAACTCACCACAAATTACTCCACTATCACCAATTAAAAGTAAAGCACAACTTTCAGCAAGTACACAATTGATGTTAAAGTCAAGCCACAGCAGCAACTCTTGACTTCTTGCTGCAGCCGCAATTCTTGATTCTTGACTGTGGCAGAATTTTGTAATCCCACATCGCCAGAAGCTGAGGGAATAGCCTCCATTGTTTCCTATAAATAGAGAAGGCCTTTGAGAAGTTTAAGTGCACCACTTAAGAGAGTTATATGGGCTATTAGCTTCTTGAGTCATTTAGCCCATTTAGTCAAATATTTTAGGCTCTCTTATTTTGAGTTTAGGAATATTTTCTAAACTCTTTTGTAAGTGCCTATTGGCCTAGGAACCACTTTCCTACGGTCTTTTGTATTTCTTCTTCATAGTAGAAATATTGCTTCTCCCTCGCCCGTGGACGTAGGTCAATTTGACCGAACCACGTAAATCTTCTGTGTCTTTTATTTGCTTTGTTATCCGTCTTTATATGGTCGGTTTTACCGCCTAATTATTATATGGCTGGTATCTACCGTCTATCTATTATATGGTCGGTTATACCGCCTACTTTGTGCTAACTTGAGTTTGTCTATTTCCTGGCCCGGTCCTAACAAACTGGTATCAGAGTTGGTTGTTATATTTTGCAAGACAGGTTCATCTGGTGGGGCCCGTTCATCTGGTGGGGTCCGTCCATCCTGTGGGGCCCACTCATCCTGTGGGGTCCGTTCATCCGTGGGGTCCGCTCACCTTGTGGGGTCCGTTCATCCCGTGGGGCCCGCTTATCTCGTGGGGTCCGCTCACCCTGTGGGGCCCGCTCACGAGACTTGCATATTTGTTTGGCCAGTTTTTTGAGACAAACTTCACGTTACAGATTTTGTGGCAACAATGACGATAACAAAGACGGTTGTCGAGAAATTCGACAGGAATGTCAACTTCGGAATGTGGCAGCTCAAGATGGAGGCCATTCTTGTTCAAGACGGAGTTGATCTAGCGATTCACGGAATCGAGAACAAACCAGAAGATGTAAAGGATGCGGATTTCGCCGATATGGATAAGAAGGCCAGATCCAGCATAATCTTAAATCTCTCCGATGAGGTATTGCGTGAGGTAGCAACGGAGACTTCGGCCAAAGCTATGTGGGATAAATTGAAAGCCTTGTATATGAAGAAGACAGTCGAGAATCGGCTATATTTGAAACAGAGTTTGTACATGCTTCGGATGTCTGAAGGTACATCTATACTCTCCCATCTTGATAAATTTGATTCCATTATTATGGATTTGGGGAATATAGATTCTAAAATTGATGATGAAGATCAAGCCCTATTACTTTTGTGTTCCCTTCCCCAGTCTTTTAAGCATTTTCGCGATACTATGATTTATGGAAAGGAAACAATTTTGTATCGGGAAATTAAATCTGCATTAAAATCTAAAGAGCAGATAGATAGGGACATTACTGGGGAAACTAGTGGGAGTCAAGCCGATGGCTTGTTTGTTCGGGGTAGATCTGAAAAGAGAAACACAGAAAATAGAAGTAGATCCAAGTCCAGACATAAAAATGTGGTGTGCAATTATTGTAAAAAGAAGGGCCATGTTATTTCTGATTGCTTTAAATTGAAAAATAAAGAAAAGCAAAAGGGGAAATTTGTTGAGAAAAATACTGAATCCGCTGAAGCTAGTATAGCAGCTGATGAGAATGATGGAACCATTTTCTGTGCAACGGAAAATAATTTTAGGTCTAACAATGAGTGGATTTTAGATTCGGGTTGTTCGTATCATATGTGTCCCAATAGGGACTGGTTTTCAACATATGAATCAGCTGAAGGTGGAGTTGTCTTAATGGGCAACAACGCTGTTTGTAAAGTTGTTGGCAAAGGCACAATCCGGATTAAAATGTACGATGGTATTGTGAGGACGCTCACAGATGTTAGACATGTTCCAGATTTGAAGAAAAATCTCATCTCTTTGGGCACTCTTGAGTCTATTGGGTGCAGGTATTCAGGTGGAGATGGAGTTCTCAAAATCAGTCGAGGAGCCCTTGTTGTTATGAAGGCACACAGATCTGGTACTTTATATATTTTACAGGGATCTACTGTTACAGGTGCTGCTGCTGTTTCTACATCAACTTTGTCTGATTCTGATTTTACCAAATTATGGCACATGAGATTGGGGCACATGAGCGAGAAGGGCTTATCTATCTTATGCAAACGAGGTCTTCTTGGTAGTCAAAGTATTGGAAAGATGGGACTCTGTGAACATTGCATTTTTGGAAAGCAGAAGAGAGTTAGCTTCCAGTTGCCGGCAGTTCACAGGACAAAAGGAACTTTGGACTACATTCATTCAGACCTCTGGGGGCCTTCTCGTGCTCCTTCTAAAGGTGGTGCCAGGTACATGTTGACTTTCATTGATGATTATTCAAGGAAAGTTTGGGTATATTTTCTTAAGCATAAAAATGATGTTTTCCTAACTTTCAAGCAATGGAAAGTTTTGATTGAGAAACAAACAGGAAAGCATATTAAGCGGTTGAGAACAGATAATGGCATGGAATTTTGTGAAGGTGAATTTAATGAATTCTGCAAGAATGAAGGAATTGTTCGGCATCACACCGTCAGGATGACGCCTCAACAAAATGGTGTAGCTGAACGTATGAACAGAACGCTTTTGGAGAGAGCAAGATGTATGATCTCCAATGCAGGGTTGACAAACGACTTTTGGGCAGAGGCGATCAATATGGCCTGTTATATTGTCAACCGTTCTCCTTCTGCATCTCTTGATTTCAAAACTCCTGAGGAAGTTTGGTCAGGTACTCCTGCTGATTACTCCAATTTAAAAGTTTTTGGGTGTCCAGCATACATGCACGTGAATGATGAAAAATTGGAGCCTAGGGCTAAAAAGTGCATTTTTCTTGGGTATGCTTCTGGGGTGAAAGGATACAGATTATGGTGTCCTGATCCCAAATCTCCAAAATTTGTGATCAGTAGAGATGTTACTTTTGATGAATTGTCTATGTTATCTTCCAAGAAGGAGTCTTCCAGTCCTTGTACTACTGATAGTACACAGAAGCAGGTGGAGCTTGATATTGGCAGTTCTGGTCCTTCTCAGACCAAATCTTCTATTCAACAAATGCCAGTAGATGCACCTGAGTCTACTGTGGAAGATAGTTCAGAAGAAGAGGAATATTCCATAGCCAGAGATAGACAAAGGAGAGACATTCGACCACCACAAAGATATGCAAATTTAGTTGCATATGCTTTGTCTATTGCAGAAGAAACTGATGCAGTTGGTGAGCCTTCCACCTATTCAGAAGCAATTTCTTGTGATGATTCTGCAAAGTGGTTGATTGCGATGAATGAAGAAATTGAATCTCTTCATCGTAATAAAACTTGGGTTCTTGTAAAGCCGCCGTCAGCTAAGAAAATTGTTGGATGCAAATGGGTTTTCAAGAAAAAGGAAGGTATTCCAGGGGTTGAAGATGCAAGATATAAAGCACGATTAGTTGCAAAGGGCTATAGTCAGGTACAAGGTGTTGATTTTAATGATGTGTTTTCACCTGTTGTTAAACATAGCTCTATTCGTGTTTTACTTGCTTTAGTTGCCATGTATGATTTGGAGTTAGAGCAGCTTGATGTTAAGACAGCTTTCTTACATGGCGAACTTGAAGAACAAATTTATATGAAACAACCCCAGGGTTTTGAGATTGAAGGTAAGGAAGACCATGTTTGCTTATTGAAGAAATCCTTATACGGATTGAAGCAGTCTCCAAGACAATGGTATAAGAGGTTTGATTCCTTTATGTTGGGTCATGGTTATTCAAGGAGCATGTATGATAGTTGTGTTTATTTCCGGAAGTTAAATGATGGTTCTTTCATTTATTTGCTGCTTTATGTTGATGACATGCTCATTGCTGCCAAGAATTTGTCAGAAATTCACACTTTGAAACTGCAGTTAAATAGTGAATTTGAAATGAAAGATTTAGGAGCAGCTAAGAAAATTCTTGGCATGGATATCAAGCGAGATCGAGGAGTAGGAAAGTTGTTCTTGACCCAGAAAAATTACCTTGAGAAAGTTTTGGAGCGTTTTGGCATGAAAGATGCTAAACCAGTATCTACTCCTCTTGCTAGCCATTTTCGGCTATCTGCTGCTCAATCACCAAAATCAGATGAAGAGGAAGATTATATGGCACGGGTTCCTTATTCCAGTGCAGTCGGCAGTATTATGTATGCAATGGTTTGTACTCGTCCAGATATCTCACATGCAGTCAGTGTTGTTAGCAGATATATGTCTTGCCCTGGTAAAGCACATTGGCAAGCTGTGAAGTAGATTCTCAGATACTTGCGAGGTACTTCAAATGCATGTTTGGAGTTTGGAAGAAATAATAACACTTTGGTTGGTTTTGTAGACTCAGACTACGCTGGGGATCTTGACAGGAGAAGATCACTTTCAGGCTATGTATTTTGCATTGGCGGTTGTGCTGTTAGTTGGAAAGCTACTCTACAACCTGTCGTAGCTTTGTCTACTACTGAAGCAGAATATATGGCTGTGACCGACGCAATCAAAGAAGCCTTGTGGTTGAAGAGTTTATTTAGCGAGCTAAGTCTATATCAAGGTGTTACTGATATTCACTGTGATAGTCAAAGTGCCATACACTTGACTAAAGATCAGATGTAGCATGAGAGAACGAAACACATTGATGTGAAGTATCACTTCATTCGGGATATCATTGCTGAGGGAAAAGTCCTTATTCAGAAAATCAATACTAAGGACAATCCAGCCGATATGTTTACAAAACCTCTTCCAGTTTACAAGTTCAAGCAGTGCTTGAATTTGATTGGTATTCATTGTTGGTGATTTATGCCCATTGGAGCTTATGTGGAGAAGGTGGAGCAATTTTACTATTGTCGATAGTGGTACTCAAAATTATGCTAAGGTGGAGATTTGTTAAAGTCAAGCCACAGCAGCAACTCTTGACTTCTTGCTGCAGCCGCAATTCTTGATTCTTGACTGTGGCAGAATTTTGTAATCCCACATCGCCAGAAGCTGAGGGAATAGCCTCCATTGTTTCCTATAAATAGAGAAGGCCTTTGAGAAGTTTAAGTGCACCACTTAAGAGAGTTATATGGGCTATTAGCTTCTTGAGTCATTTAGCCCATTTAGTCAAATATTTTAGGCTCTCTTATTTTGAGTTTAGGAATATTTTCTAAACTCTTTTGTAAGTGCCTATTGGCCTAGGAACCACTTTCCTACGGTCTTTTGTATTTCTTCTTCATAGTAGAAATATTGCTCCTCCCTCGCCCGTGGACGTAGGTCAATTTGACCGAACCACGTAAATCTTCTGTGTCTTTTATTTGCTTTGTTATCCGTCTTTATATGGTCGGTTTTACCGCCTAATTATTATATGGCTGGTATCTACCGCCTATCTATTATATGGTCGGTTATACCGCCCACTTTGTGCTAACTTGAGTTTGTCTATTTCCTGACCCGGTCCTAACAATTGAGATATGGTCTTAAACAATCAACAAAATCACCAAATCGCAAATAAAGAATAAAAGCTGTGAAAATTTTATCAGAAAACAGCAGCAATCCGAAATTTATAACTAAAGATTGAATCGTTGAAATCCGATCTTCACTGTTCACAACATAGAATTGATGTCCTCTACCATCAGTAAAAATTTCAGGCCAATCAGACGTCGTTTTCTATGTCAATACATCAATTTATCATAACTGCTCAAACCAGAAATTTGTTGAAATTTCTTTGCAGAATTTTGTGTGTTTTTCCCCATCTTTCTACTATGGGAATAAACCAAATTCGACCTATAAATAGGTAGGACAACTCCTTAATGGGCCTAGACAATTACCCATTAATTTTGGACTTTTACACGTGAGTTGGGAGCCAAAAACCCAACAATCATGTACAATTAAACATCGTGATTTAAGAGGCTCCAAATGGACAGCATCTAAGACAAAAAGAAATACTAAAAGCTGAGATATATAAATATTGGATGGTACATTGAGAATTGTGGTTTATTATGAGATGCAATGTGATTTGTTGGCCAAATCAAGGCAAGGGATTTGCCCTGAATAACCACCAAGGGGAAATAATAGTGAGTAAATTCAATATTTATGCTTCCTCAGTTTTCAGATAAAGTAGTAAAAACTCATACACAGCTCTAAATCAGCTTGACGGGAAAGGTCACAAAATAAAGTTACCCAAAAAAAAAAAAAAACAATTTTGACAGTTTTGACCAGCCTAACGTGTAAAAGCCCACTGAATTAAGTTAGGCAACGGCACGAATGAAAGAATATTGTTACTTTTAGAGAGTGGCAGAGTTACAAATTCTTGGGGATGGGCAGTACCCCACCTCAACTTTGAGAGATTTTGTTTTTGTTTTTTTTTTTTTGTAGAGGTTTGTAAATGTTTTATGTTAATTTCCATGCGTTCCCCTAAAATATTTGAAATTCTCTTTCTTATCTACTTTACTCTCATAAAATTTTTAAAATTTTCTTACATGCATTGCTTCCCTAAGCAGTTTAAAATTTACAAGTCATATGTTTCACAAGAACGTGGGATCTAGTCAAGATATATAAATTGATGTAAATCCGAAATTTTTTTTTTAACGTTTCCAAACCCTTTACTGCTATAGTATAATACTACATAGACATTCTCTGATCGTAAATTATTAGTACTACATTTCACATGGCAATAATAATTGACCCTTCTAACTTTAGAGTCCTGACTCTGCCATTATTTGTAGTCAAATATATATCTATGTAAGTTCAAAATGTTACGAGCTATATATATTACATGACTAGATAATTGTATAGCAAACAGGGACATTGTACAGGCTGTGACATTGACATTAAGCTGCATCATCTTACTCTGTTTCTTCAAGAGATACAGAGTCAACTGTTGACTCTTGGCAAGTACTACTATAGCTATTGCTCTGCACCAGCCGAGGGGAATCCGGAGGATAAAACAGAGGTTTTGGTGCCAACTGCAAGGCTGTGAGATCACCTTGTAGCATTTCCACAACTTCTCTCATTGAAGGCCGATCATCTGGCGTCATCTGTATACACCACAATGCAATCAAAATTAATTTTCTTGCAGTTCTGTTTTCATCTTCAGTTGCATTTTCAATTTCCAGGTTCTCTCCTTGGTCAAATTTGTCATATATCCATGAAGGGAAGTACATTTGGCTTGAATGCTCAGCATGTGCATTCAGGTTTCTCCTCCTTCCTACCAACTCCATAAGCAGCATTCCGAAGCTATATACATCAGCCTTGGATGAGACTTTTCCAACCCTTTTGTAGAACAATTCTGGAGCCATGTATCCTAATGTTCCTCTCACAGCACTTAGAATTACAGTATTATTTTGAACAGGATGTAATTTAGCCAGTCCAAAGTCAGAAACCTTTGGCGTGAAGTTTTCATCAAGTAAGATGTTGTGTGGCTTTATGTCAAAATGCAAAATTTGCATGCTGCAGCCTTGATGCAAGTATTCAATCCCTCGAGCTACACCCATGGCGATCTCGGTTGCCTTCTTCCAACTTAATGGATTTCCATCCAGACGTTTGGAGAAAATGAACTTTTCTAGGGATCCATTGGGCATGTAATCGTAGACGAGTGCATGCTTTGAGGCAGTTACACAAAACCCCACTAATCGCACCACATTAACGTGGTGAATTCTTCCAAGAGCTGCAACCTCATTGATGAATTCTTGGCCATTAGCTTTGGACTTGTTCAACATCTTGATTGCCACTAGTTCACCACTCCGCAATTTTGCTTTGTATACACAACCATAACCACCTTCTCCTAACTTTTCCTTAAAATTGTTGGTCATCTTCTTGATTTGTTTATAGGAGTACCTGATAGGGATCAAGTTGTTGCGACTTTGGAGATACTCTTCTATAGCATCATATACCGATAAATGCCTTCGTTGGCACTTATAGATGAGAAATGCAACTAGTAATATAGCACCAATAATTGCTCTTGCTCCAATGGCAAAACCTGCAATAGGGTCAAATGAAGAAGCTTACAATAATGAAGTACAGTTATAACTTATTTAATGCATTACAGTTCGAGAGCTTACCTACGAACGGGCCCAGACCACTAATGTATACTGCTAAACATTCTGCAACAAAAAGATATCATGATTAGCTTAAATCAAGTTTCCTTACAACATTACATGGAAGCCTGATTATCAGTAGAACGAGAGTATAAATGTCGTAATAGGGAGAGATTATATTGTAATCTTCCCACTCTGATCTTTTAATGGTTAAAGAAAAGAAAAAGTTTGAATTCCGAATTTGCATTAATTGTAACTTTGCTTAGTACCAACAATCGTAAGATAAAGGATATTATATATGTATGCCTGCGTTTTGCAATTTTCTATGTCCACAAAAGTTTGAGACGGGGTTCAGTTTTTTTAACATACTCTTACTTGTTTGTTTTTGGTGTATCTACAAATGTACCCAACATTTTTATAAAATTACCACATATCATAGTATTCAAATTCCCGGGCAAACTTATAAAATTAGTTCCAAGGCAAACTTATAAAATTAGTTGCTATGGAAATTTCCAATTTTTAAGGGTAAATTATTAATACCCCATAGTTTCATCTATTACCACATAATCCCCTAATGTTTCAAAATATTCAATTCATTTCCCATGATTTCATGTAAACTAGAAATTGAACGAAAAATGGTCTTTATAAGGTCATTAGTTAAAATGCCAACAATGCCCTTACTTAAATGTTAAATCAAACGATGACTTAACTACCTTCTATTAAATCATGGGAAAATTAGGTGGATAAATGTAAAAATTATAGGGATATAAAGTGGATATTTACGCAAATTATAGGAGAGTTAAATGGATATTATGATTTTATCATATGCACTTTTAAAGTATGTGTGGTCTAATCGTCGTAACTAATTATGCATTCTATCCATTTTCCATTTTTACATAAAACTGCATGGGTTATATGGCTATTTTGAAACCTTAGAAAGATCATCTAGCATTATGCAAAACTATAGGGGATCATATGTAATTTATCCAATCTTTTAATGGCCTGCCTTCATAGTCTGTGCAAAGGAAGACAGATAATTAGTTACTTTCCATTGCCAAGTATTTGCCACGAACTCAAGTTGGAATATAAATCAGTTTGAATGAAATTCAGGAGCTCAGAACAAATCAAAGGATGCACTTACTGAAAATTGACGCCTCGCATATGTTCATATAACCCCATTTAAGCTCAAAACCAGATGCCATGGCGTCATGGATGTCCTGGAAAGAAAGGTTGACATTCAGAGAGTGCTGAAACCGTGAAGTAATGATTTTGTGGATGGTACATGTCTCTTCGATATCAGATGCCACCAGATCCGAAGATTTACTGACCACTACATAACTGTAATTGCTCTGATAAGCAATTTCCTGATTGGAAAATTCCCTGGCGGTTAAACAAGGAGAGGTGTCTACATACATAGAAGAATGGACTGGTCTCTTACAAGTCACAAAAATCAACAGAAAAGCGTCAGAACCAGGGCTTAGAGGACTATATGAAAAGTCAAGAATTGAGTACAGTGGAACAGTGGAGCAGTTGTTCTTCACAACCCCAGGATCCATAATACGAATCGATTTTGAGTGCATGATCTTCCTGATGCTTTCTTCGGCTACATAATATTTGTTGGAGTTGGGTCCTAAGTACAGAACTGTGCGGTTGTGCTCGCAAGAGAGTCGAACATCAGACTCACCGCAGCTTTTAAAGTCAACGCCCTCAACTTGAAAAGGCCAACCGACATTAATGCGGATTTTCCCGCATATGAATTGGTGCTCACATTTGGGACCTTTCTCAAGGTTCGGAGAAGCTAAAAAAACAAAGATGAGGGCCAAGCAAACTGCAAACATGAAGACCAAGCAAACTGCAATGATACTCTTCAAACCCAGCATGGTGTCTGTTTGCAATGGTCAGAAGGACAAAGGAAAAGATAAATGAAGTTCTTAAGCACACTTTGACATAATTATTTCTTTGATTACATTTCTAAATTTAAATATTTGTTTATTCGTTAAGACGCTTCTATTTGCTTGCAGGATCTATCTTAACAATACTCACATTAGTAATGATTGTCTTGTTTGAATGACTTTAGGAACAGGTAGTCATTCAATAGAGGAAAAAAAAATATATTGAATAAAGCAAGTATTAATTTTGTATATATCGAGAATGTATACATTAGCAAGACTTGATGTATATCACATTATCTCAATTTGGAGTTGAATTGTAAACTATGCACATACAGAATATATTCAAACTTACTACTAATGTATATACCGACAATGTATAAATGATTTATTCTAATAAATAAAAATTTATATTTGACTCAAAAAATGATATATTAACTTTTTTTATGATAAAATACACATTGAAAATTAGTGCATTTTCATTTTTCAGTCCAAGAAAAAGTAACATGTGCAGCTTTGACCGAAATGCGTTTGAACCCATTTTCTGGGACGACGCACAGTACGGGGCCACGTGTGAATTTCTACCCTGTGACTGAGAATAGGAATGCCCGACTGAGTCAAAGTCGAATAGGAAAGCCCGACCGAGTCGAAGTCTATCTGTTACTAATTTCTAGTCTGTCCTTCCCATTTTATAAATTTGTTATATCGGCAGACTTGGTGATTTCCATGGACTCGAGTTTCCATGGACTCGTATGGAGTTACGTGCATTGTATGGGCTGTGGGCAGCAATAATTCCGGGATGGTTAAGTTCAATTGAACAGATAGGAAATCATTTCTTTAATACTGTAAATTAAGTATCGGAATATATTGGGGTAAGGTTGGATTGAGTAACAAATGGGAAGGGACGGTAAGTATGTTGTCCTCTATGTACAAAAAAAAAAAAATGCAATCACAGTACAAACTTAGAACATTAATCACCTCGTTTGGATTGTGAGTTTTTTGGATATTTATATAAATTTTACTGTAATTTACTTTAAGAATTGTAGAAAACTTTTTGTGTAGTTGGATCAATGTGTAAAAAAAAATTCTTTTTTCTTTTCTTCTTCTTTCTTTTTTTCCTCTTCTTTTCTCCCTCCTTCCTTTTCCCTCCATTCTTCCTCTCCACTGCCAGTACCCCACTCCCCCACCGCCTGCGCTTCCTTTTTTTTTTCCCCCAAGTACCAGGATCGATCGAAAGTTCAATTTTTTTTGAACTGTTCATTTTCAAATGATATCCACATTGATCACAAATATTCATTTTTTATTTAAAAATTTATTATAATTTAGTCCGTTACAATTTTCACATTGAACCCACAAATGCCTATATTTTTTAGTTACATCAAGATCATTAGAACTCTATCTCTCTCAACAGGGGACGTGGGCGAGGAGGTGGCAAGAGAGAGAGAAAGAAAGATACTGGTGCTAGTGGAGGTGGTGTCGGCCAACACCGGTGAAAAAGAAAGGAATAAAGGAAAAAAAATTTTATGTGTTTTAAGATATTTTGAGGTATGCATTTTATAAATTTTTAGAAGTTTTTTGAGATTCCTATAACTAATGGGTGTAAAAAACTTATCAAAGAAAAATTCACCAAAGACCTTGGGTACAAATAGGCCCATTATTTTACAACAACATCATAAATGGTACACACTCTGTTCCATTATATTATCAAACTTTATTTTTTTTTCCATCTCAAAATATATGTCACCCTCTATATATGGCAAATAGTTAAAATCCCACCTTCCACTCCTATCCTTCAATAACTTATTAGGAGCAAAATTGAGTGGGCCATCAATTTGCTTCAAATTTGTGCCGAGGAATCAATGCGTGAACAACACCAAGAATGAAACAAGAAGAATACGTAAATGATGCAGTAGCTCTTACTAATGGATTT
This sequence comes from Coffea eugenioides, assembly GCF_003713205.1. Lineage (NCBI taxonomy): Eukaryota > Viridiplantae > Streptophyta > Magnoliopsida > Gentianales > Rubiaceae > Coffea > Coffea eugenioides. The sequence goes on from NC_040040.1 coordinate 50,752,260, forward strand.
TCACTGACATGTGCTTGTCAATAATTCGATGGAAGGTTAGGGATGTTGGGTTTTGAGAGTGCGGAAGAAGAAGACCACAACGGTTTGAAGGGCTAGTTTAGGGCGCCCACAATATTTTTCAACTGTTGCCATTGCTATGATGAATAACACAATCAAGGTGCACGGGTATGTGGTTAGATATACTAGCTATGCATTTCGTTTTGCCTTGACAGTATTGTTGAATGTTGAATTTGCTGGACTTTACCTGTTCTTAAAACTTTTGGGAGCTTTTGAGCCATGCATGAGCACATTATTCCTGTTTGCTCTATTTTTGTTTGATTGAGTGGGTATCACACATGGCATTGGCATTTTAGAACTTTCTATTTTATACATGTCGAGACCACATTTTGTAGAACTGGATGCATTTGAAATGATAAGGGCATTTAGGATCTATCTAACCTTTTTTTTTGCTTTCTACAAACCATGCCTTTATCTTGTCTCCCAATAGTGGACCAATTTGAGCTTTTATTCCTCTCCTTTGTTTTGATAGTTGTATTTGGTAACCCAAGACCTTTTTAGACTTCCTTGTTCACCCCTGTGTTGTTAAGGGATGTCTGAATTTCATCATTTGTGTGAGGCGGATATACCTAAAGTCGCAAGTGTTGTTAGAATAGCATTTGTATAATGCTATCTTTGTGCATCTGGAACAAAAAGGGGAAATATTGACAAAAAGCTGATGAGCAGAAGACTCTGTCTTTCAGGGCGTGCCCACACCTTGCAAGACGTCCTCTCCAAAAAAAAAAAAAAAACATCTCGTGAACAGAAGACTCTGACCTACAAGGCGTGCCCACGCCTTGCAAGCCACTTGTTAAAAAAAAAAAAAGGGACGAGTTTCGACTCTTGCGCAGTGAGTACAGCAAGTGAAACTGCCTTAATTAGTGAATTTCCTCTGATGAAGCATTGTGGTTATGTGGTGGATATCGGACATTCTCTTGATACATTATACCTTATCTTCACCTTCTTATCCCACCTTTTACCTAAACCCCATTACAACTCTATTAAAGTCCCTTTGATTTATGTATTTAGTTCACTTTTTAGTGGTGGAGATGTGATAAATGTGCAAGTCTATGGTAATTCCATTTCGTGATGTTGATTTGAGTGTTCCTAGTATTTACATATTCTCTTGAAGGTGACGTATAATATTATTTATATCCTTGGGCTAATTACCTGTCTGGTATTTTCTAATTTCGGCGATATTGTCGGGAATGCGGGATGTTTGTGTTAAATATAGACGACTATGATACCGTGGCTACCTTGATTGTGCTTCTGAGCTTCAAAATACTTGAGGACAAGCATTGTCTAGGTGTAGGGGGATTTGATAGAGCAATTATTTGGCACATTTTACACTGTTATTTTGTCCTAATTTTGGCTACTTACCGTGCAAAGTATTGTGATGTTGCTCATATTTCATATTTGTATGAATTGTAGGTGATTGGTGTAAAAAGTGTTTTCACGAGGCAAATTTTCAGAAGACTCTCTATTTCATGGCGTGCCCATACCAGAAACTGAAGAGTTACACCTAAAAGCCGGACCGCGGGACTGACAAAACAAGTGGAACATCAGGAAACCAAAAGTGGCCCACGTGGACCAGACACATGGGATTAAAACCCCAAAAGAGAAAAGCTTTGAAGAGGACTTTTTTGGGTGGACTTCTCCTGCGGCGGTTACTGGACATTGGCTTTGGTTTTCAAATATAGTATCAGATGTTTGCTTTTTTTTTGTTTTTTGTAGCATCAGACGCTTTTTCCCTTTTTTCTTCTCTTCAGTAGCAATTAGAATAGGCCAGACGTCTTTTTCCTTTTGACTTTTAACCCTTGCTCTGGACAATTCTGGTAATTAATTATATTTTAGCAAAAGGTTAGCCTTTTGCTTTGTAATTGCGCTCCAAAACGAAGGCGAAGTCAGGGTCTTCTCTGTTGTTTCTTCAATTAATTCACCTTCCCCAACTCTTCGGTAATTAATTGAATGAATTCAATTAAATCACGTGGGATTGACACGATGAGAAGCGGTTAATTTTCTCCTCTACCTAAACGTTGATGCGAGGGCGTAGTCCATAATATATGTGAGATCTAATCGAATCTTCATTATTTCTTTCAATTTGTTGCTATTCATGCGTTTCCTGAATTAATTGTTCATGGATATTTTATTAATTGAATATCAACGGGCGGATTTTTGATTTAATCTAATAGCCTACTGTCACATTAACTAAATTGAATCCGTAATTGTTCGTTTAGTTGATACCTAGTGGCAACCACCATAATTGGTTTTATGTTGGGGAAACGTAAGATCTGATTTAAATAAACCCTCTTAGCGTGTTTATTGGTCAGGGTTGGGTTCTTCTAGCTTTAATACAACTGAATAATTAAATTCCTACGGTCGTACCTAGGGTTGTTTTCTGGTTAGAGAAGCAGTCAATGATCGTACCTTAAGAACTTGTTGATAGTTATAACCAACCTAGTGATTGATGAATAAAATATCTTTGCATCGATGATCATTTAATTGGACCGTGTCTGAGCAGTTGATCCTTTGGGTAGAATTTTATTAATTGCTACTTTTAGTAACTTGTGCTTTGAGAATTAGTTTTGAATTTAGTTTGCTTTATTTTTATTCTTATTTTTTATTTGCCTCCCATTAAAAATCCCCCAATTTTGTTCTATTGACTTTGAAAGAAACAATTTCCTACCCGTTCCCTGTGGATTCGACCCTACTCACCGCTATACACAAAATTTATATTTTTCTTGAGTAGGTAATTATTATTGCACAGGTTCGACACCTGTCACCAATCATGTATATAAAACTTCTGAAACTAGATGACACTCCCGACACTTGTAAACGGACTGTTTGTCCATTCAACTATCGATACTTGCAAATAAACTGAAGAAGATTTATCGAAGGGATAAAAACCAAAGGGAAAAAATAATAGGGAGGGTAAACTGATTATTTTTCATGCTTCCTCGTTTTCCACAAAAAGAAAAAATAATCTCATACGCGGCTCTGGATCAGGTTGGCTCCCGAACAAGAAAATCAGCGACAAGAATAGGGTTGAACGATTATATAATATTCAGAATCTAAAAAAAAGAAAATATTCAGAAGCTAAGACAGCCAAAAGCAAATATCTTTCTTAACAGTTTTGAAGAGTCTAGCCTAGGAAAGCCAATGCATTAAGTTTGGTGCTGACACAATGACTTTTAATGTCACGGATGTCTACATAAGTTCAAAATGTTGCTCGAAAAATATTGATGAGATTTTAGATGACTAGATAATTGTGCAGAAAACAGGTATATTGCATACGCCTAGGATTTATGGTGGAAGGAGAAGAGCGAAGAAACGTATTCGCACAGGCACAATCAAATCTTGGAAAGCATTGACAACTTATAATATGTTACATATTACATAGTCAGTAAAATTGATATTTTTCGAAGTTAAATTGCAATTAGTTTATCAATTCAGATCATTGGCTGCTTTATCTACACTGTTTCATCCAGAGATATAGAGCTACGTAGGACAATTCTTTTGTAGCTATCGTAGTGTTAGGAAATTGGCTTGATATCTCTATATCTCTGGAGCCATGTATCCTAATGTTGCTCTCACAGCAATCAGACTGAAGTGTGATTTTATGTCAAAAAGGAACATTTGCATGCTGCAGCCTTGATGCAAGTATTCATCCCTCGAGCTACACCCATGGTGATCTCGATGGCTTTATTCCAACTTATTGGATTTCCATCTAGACCGTTGGAGGAAATGAAATTTTATAGCAATCCATTGGGCATGTAATCATAGACGAGTGCACGGTTTGAGGCAGTAACACAAAATCTCACTAATCGCATCGCAATAATGTGGTGAATTTTCCCGATAGTTGCAACCTCGTTGATGAATTCTTGACCATTAGCTTTGGACTTGCTCAATATCTTGATTGCTACTAGTCGACCACTGCACAATTTTCCTCTGTATACACAACCATAACCACCTACTCCTAACTTTTCCTTAAAATTGTTAGTCATCTTCTTGATTTGTTGGTAGGAGTGCCTGATAGGGATCAAGTTGTTGCGACTTTGGAGATACTCTTCTATACCGTCATACATCGATAAATGCCTCCGTTGGCACTTATAGGTGACAAGTATCTTGGATTCTGCTTGCTTGAAGATAAATGCTCCACATTCCAACTGATAGACTTTCTACGAAATATAAAGAAAGAGTAACGTCTAGACTACAGACTTTAGATTGGACTTGGTGGACTCCAAGGATGGAGGATTATAACGGAAAACAGGAGATTAAGACAGGATAAGACAATAACTTCACTTTGGCCTTGTTTCCTGCGGGGTAAAGTTGCAAAAGTTAGTCCCTTACTATGCTTCTTTGTCGAAAGTGAGTTATAAGTGGGGTTAAAAACAAAATATTCCTAAATCCATTACCGAAACTGAACATCATCCTCTGGTGAGTTGACGTAACAATTACAAATTAGTGGGGTTAAAGAAAAGAAATTTTATTAAGCTACCGTACTTAAAAGAAGCTCAAACGGTCTCCAAAAGGTTTCATCCATAGAAATAATGGATCGTGCAAGCAAACTGGAGAAGGTTTATCATGACAGTAGCTATGACAAAAATGGACAGTAGCTATGACGAAAAAGAATACTAAAAGCTGAGATATATAATTATTGGATGGTACATTGAGAATTGTGGTTTATTATGAGATGCAATATGACTTGTTGGCCAAATCAAGGCAAGGGATTTGCTCTGAATAACCACCAAGGGGAAATAAAAGGGAGTAAATTCAATATTTATGCTTCTTCAGTTTTTAGATAAAGAAAGTAAAAACTCATACACTGCTCTAAATCAGCTTGACTGGAAAGCAATGTTTTGAAAATCAGATCAGATCGGTCGGTTCAACCGGTTAAATCGCGAATCGGCCATGGTATCGGTCCGATTCTATACTATAGTTGACTTTGTCAGAAAATCGATCAAAACCGGTCAATCCCGTGAGAACCGGCGAACCGGTGATTTTCGATTTTTTAACTTTCTTCTTAATTTTTTTTAAGTTTTGCAAAACGCAACTACCAAGAATTCAACTCAGGACCTTTGTGATGAAAAACTAATGTAATAATCATTGTACCATTACATCTTATGAATTTTTTAAGATAAATCATTTATATAAAACAAACATCCATTTTTCTTTTCTCCATTTATTCTACAAAATCTCATTCTCTTATGACTCATTCTTTCTAATTTTCAACTCTTTTTCTCTCTTTTCTTTTCTTTTGTCACTCTCTTTTTAACCAAACATCTTTAGTTTTAATTTATTGATGTTTTCTTCCATCTTTTAATTTTATTTTTATCCATTAAATTGAAAAAAAATTAAAAAAGAATTATTTTTCTTAAACCCTAAAGACTAATTATTAAATGCCACAACCACTCATTTTATGTCATGTTTTGTTTCTTATCAAGTTTGCATTTCTATTTTTCGGTTCTCCTGACTTTCTTTAAACTCCAAACTTCTTTTTTTTTTTAATTGCAATTTCTAAATCCCAAAAACTTAAATTAAAATTTAAACTCACAATATCTAAATTCCCATATATGTGAATTTTGTATAATTTCAAAATATTGTGGTATATTTTGGATTGAATTTAAGATTATTTTTTGGTAAATATAATTGAGATTGAGATGAAATTTATTTGTTTCAACTTATAATTTAAAAAAATTACTTTTGAAAATCCAAGTTACTCGAAAATATTAAAATTTTTATTATATGAAGTTTTAAATGAGTTTATTGCATGTCTTATTTTGTGCACATATATATTTATATAAATTATTTTTTAAAAAATCATTGAACCAAAGTTGACCCGGTTCGACCGATTGAACCTTGACTTGAACATCTCACCGGTTCAATTAACGGTCCGAGTTTTAAAACATTGCTGGAAAGGTCACAAAATACAGGAACCAAAAAATACAATTTTGACAGTTTTGACCAGCCTAACGTGGAAAAGCCCACTGATTTAAGTTAGGCAACGGCACGAATGAATGAATACTGTGACTTTTGGTTAGCGGCGGAGTTACAATTTCTTGAGGATGAGCAGTACCGCACCTCAACTTTGAGAGTTTTTTTTTTCTTTTTTGTAGAGGTTTGTAAATGTTTTATGTTAATTTCCATGCGTTCCCCTAAAATATTTGAAATTCTCTTTCTTTTCTACTTTACTCCCATAAAATTTTTTAAATTTTCTTACATTCATTGCTTCCCTAAGCAGTTTAAAATTTACAAGTCCTATGTTTCACAAGAACGTGGGATCTAGTCAAGATATATACATTGATGTAAATCCGAAAATTTTTTTTGAACGTTTCCAAACCCTTTACTGCTATATTATAATACTATATAGACATTCTCTAATCGTAAATTATTGGTACTACATTTCACATGGCAATAATAATTGACCCTTCTAATTTTAGAGTCTTGACTCTGCCATTATTTATAGTCACACACACACACACACACACACACATATATATCTATGTAAGTTCAAAATGTTACGAGCTATATATATTACATGACTAGATGATTGCATAGCAAACAGGGACATTGCATAGGCAGTGACATTGACATTTATAAATTTAGATCATTAAGCTGCATCATCTTACTCTGTTTCTTCAAGTGATACAGACTCACCTGTTGACTCTTCGCGAGTACTACTATAGCTATTGCTCTGCACCAGCTGAGGGGAATCCGGAGGATAAAACAGAGGTTTTGGTGGCAACTGCAAGGCTGTGAGATCACCTTGTAGCATTTCCACCACTTCTCTCATTGAAGGCCGATCATCTGGCGTCATCTGTATACACCACAATGCAATCAAAATTAATTTTCTTGCAGTTCTGTTTTCATCTTCAGTTGCATCTTCAATTTCCAGGTTCTCTCCTTGGTCAAATTTGTCATATATCCATGAAGGGAAGTATATTTGACTTGAATGCTCAGCATGTGCATTAAGGTTTCTCCTCCTCCCTACCAACTCCATAAGTAACATTCCGAAGCTATATACATCAGCCTTGGATGAGACTTTTCCAACCCTTTTGTAGAACAATTCAGGAGCCATGTATCCTAACGTTCCTCTCACAGCAGTTAGACTTACAGTATTATTTTGAACAGGATGTAATTTAGCCAGTCCAAAGTCAGAAACCTTTGGCATGAAGTTTTCATCAAGTAAGATGTTGTGTGGCTTTATGTCAAAATGCAAAATTTGCATGCTGCAGCCTTGATGCAAGTATTCAATCCCTCGAGCTACACCCATGGCGATCTCGGCTGCCTTCTTCCAACTTAATGGATTTCCATCCAGACGTTCAGAGAAAATGAACTTTTCTAGGGATCCATTAGGCATGTAATCGTAGACGAGTGCATGCTTTGAGGCAGTTACACAAAACCCCACTAATCGCACCACATTAACGTGGTGAATTCTTCCAGGAGCTGCAACCTCATTGATGAATTCTTGACCATTAGCTTTGGACTTGTTCAACATCTTGATTGCCACTAGTTCACCACTACGCAATTTTGCTTTGTATACACAACCATAACCACCTTCTCCTAACTTTTCCTTAAAATTGTTGGTCATATTCTTGATTTGTTTATAGGAGTACCTGATAGGGATCAAGTTGTTGCGACTTTGGAGATACTCTTCTATAGCATCATATACCGATAAATGCCTTCGTTGGCACTTGTAGATGAGAAATGCAAGCAAGAGTATAATGCCAATAATTGCTCTTGGTAGAATAATGAAAGCTGTAATGGAGTCAAAGACGAAGCAGACAACGTATAACATAATTACGCGGTTTAACAGTATTTAATTCATTCATAAAGGAAAAGTTTGAAAGCTTACGTAGCAATTCGCCTGCCATCCTTCCCATCATTTTTACACATGCTGCATCCAAAAGGGAATCGTGATTACCAAGACAATTAGATTAGATAATAGTAGTAAAAGATTTTTGTTACAATTTTATCTATTACATTATCTCATTATGCTACCTATCCAATTTACACACGTCCCATGCAATAATGGATAAGAGTACAACGTTTAAAATGTCTCTCATGGTCAATTTATTTTGAGAAACTTGTCGATATATAAAGTAATCAAATATAGTGATGTGTAACAGAAAACCTCAAACTCAAAAATATCTTTAAAATATTAAAAAATATATATGTTTTTTTTACAATTGGAATATTAGTTTATTAATGAAATTTCAAAAAGGCCAAATGTGTCTCTAGTGTACAATGAGACTTGTGTTCCTAGGAAATGAAACTCAATTTAGACTGAATCCAGCGCGGGATCTTCTCTTTTCTTGTTTAACCTAGGAGTAAATCGCCACAACCCAAAAGTATAGTATTTCATCACTCCTCAAGAGTTCACCAAACTTTCCCTTCTATTTGTGCGAAATTTAGTTTAGAAATTTGTGCACTTTGTGTGCTTTTGTACTACATTCATCGATATAACAAAAACGTATACTTTATATACACTAACACTCTGCAAAAATGCCATAAAATACAAAAAAAAAAAAAGATTAAGAAAAACTGATGCTTAAGCTTTATGGTACGTCACATCTCTTCTCTCACCATTACCCTTCATTAACCCCACTATCCATATCTTCGTACCATTATAATTAGGGTTAATTCCACTTTGTCCCCCCAAACTTTGGACGATTATCCACTTAAGTCCCTAAACTTCAAAATGGGACACTTAAGTCCCTAAACTTCAAAATGGGACACTTAAGTCCCTAAACTTATAAATACCTCCCACTTAAGGAAAATTGTTAACAAATCCTGAATGCCGTTGGTGGTCGAAGTGTCCCATTTTATAAGGGTTTAGGGATTTAAGTGTCCCATTTTATAAGTTCAGGGACTTAAGTGGGAGGTATTTATAAGTTTAGGGACTTAAGTGTCCCATTTTGAAGTTTAGGGACTTAAGTGGATAATCGTCCAAAGTTTGGGGGGACAAAGTGGAATTAACCCTTATAATTAGCCCATCTCTTCCTTCCCCCTCCCACACCTACCACCTCTTTCCTCCTCCCTTACCTCTCTGGTCTCGACCTTTCCCCCTCTATTTTCCCCATTGCGACGCTGCCCCCTAGGTTGCAGGGTGAGGGGGAAAAGAGAGGAGGGATCGGAAGAAAGAGGTACCAGCGGAAGGAGGGCAAAGAGAAGGCAGCAAGGAGATATTGGGGGTGAGGGAGAAAGGCGGTGAAGGGGCCGTGGAAGGTGGTGGTGGCTAGCGGGAAAACGGAGGTGTTCTCCTAAAAATAAAATAAGAACCCTAAAAATATATTTAAATTATAGTAATTATCTATAAGTAGTAATTTTTACTCTAGAAGTTGCATTGACAATAATTGTATTTGAACGGTATTGGTGCTTATTGGATAAGTATGAGTGGATTTCTAAGAAGTAATATTAAATTGTTTACACCAAAACAGGGTATGGCGGTTCTATAAACTATAAATATATGCTCAAAGTCAACAAATTGCTTATTTTAATTGCTATGATTGACTAATGTCCATATCAGTTGATTTTGGAGACATGAATTATCCTTTATTTTCTAATTCTCTAAATAGTAGAAAAGCAAGGGGAGTGTTTGGATAGAGATTATTCAAAATAATATTTAGAATAAATATTGTAATAATTTTTATTATGTGATATACGTAAAATAAAAAGATAGTTATAAATGTAAAAACGCGATTGAAAAAGTATAGATTTGCCCATTTATTCTCATAATTCTAAGTTCCACGAAAGTATCTGAGCTTCATCACTGCACCATCAGATCCCTATATGGGCATTGGGTGCAATTGTTCCTTGTACAAAAGACAAAACTAATTAGCATAAATCACCAATCATCTCTTTGTGGTTTTGAACATTATTTCATGATCCCTCTAACATTTGAAAATATACTCATAACACACCTTATAATTCTATATAAATTAAAAAAAAAATGGACAGAAAGCATCTCACAACGATTGCCTCAAACATGTGATGAAATTTGAAAACTGATTTAAAACCCCTATGATTTTTCATCTATATATTACACACACACACACACACACACATATATATATATATGTATATTGACATATATGATTTTACATATATATACATAATTATGCTATCGCTTTATTTAGCACTTACATAAGGATAATCCTAACATTTTAACTAACAACATTAAGAATGTTGCTTTTTGCCAAACTTCACTTTACCTACAACTACAGGACGTTTACATGGAGGTTGTGAAATGTTAGACGATCATGTGAGATAATATGAGAAACTGCAAGAGATCAGTAATAATTTACCCAACTAATTATCACAATACAAGCTGGAATATGAATCGGTTTGAGATTGAGGACTAATATGAACAATTAAATTAATGATGCACTTACTGGGAATTGATCTCTTACACATGTCGAAATATCTCCCATATTCAAGCTCAAAACCAGATGCCATGGCGTCATGGATGTCCTTGAAGGAAATATTCCTTGTGCTATCAATAAGAAAGTGCTGAAATCGTGAATACATGACTTTGTGTATGGTACACGTCTCCTCAATATCAGATGCCACCAGATCACTAGCTCTTTTGCCAACTACAACATAACTATAATTGCTTTCCAATTCTTTGGCAGTTACACAAGGAGCAGTGCCGACGTATAGAGGAGCTACAACTGGTTTCTTGCAAGTCACCATCACAAATAGCACTTGATTATCAGCATAATGCGGGCCTAAATAACTATGATAAAAATAAGGATAAACATTTGAGTAAAGTGGAATGGTGGAGCAGTTGTTCTTCTGCAGCTCAGGATCGATTACGCGAATCGAATATAAGGGGCTTTCATGTTTGCCGTGGATGCTTTCCTCAGCTACATAATATTTATGGGAGTTGGGTCCTAAGTACAAAACAGTACGATTGCGCTCGCAAGACAGTCGAACATCAGGGTCACCACAGCCTCGAGGATCGCCCTCTACTCCAAGAGGGTATCTGACTTTAATGAGGATTTTCCCGCACCTGAATTGGTGCTGGCATCTCAGAGAAACAGTCTCAACAACCATGGTGAGGGAAAAACAAACTGCAGCGAAAAACTTCAGAGGAAGCATGGTGACCATCCGCAATTATCTTAAGAAGGAAAAAGAAGAGACTTTATGAGTTTCAAAGATGAATTAAAACTTTGTTAATCCAAGTCACTTAGTAGTTAAATTCAGTAACAGTGTCGGCAATTTACTTGGTCAACAATGGCAATACTCGGCTTTGAAAAGTCTATCTGTTCCAATAAAACATATAGATGGAATGGAAATGGATTCTTGCTCAATAGAAAAAAAGGTATGAAAATGAAGTTCCTGCATTACACTTTGACCTAGTTTTTTCTTTGATTAAATGAATAAAGATAAAGATTTGGTCATCTAATTAAGATGCTTCTATTTGTGGAATTTATATTCACATCACCCAATTAGTAATAATTATTTTAATTTTCTCATTACTAGCTAATTAAACTGATATTTTCAAAAGAATAAAAGTTGATATTTGAAGACCAAAAAAAAAAAAATCAATCTATCTAGTAAAACATCATCCCTCATCTTAATGATAAAATACTCATCATGATTTGAGTAGTATTTATCAGAACTTTCCATACTTTTGCCCAGATTTCAAATCAGATTATCATTTTCAAATTCTACTTTTGTGATATCGCATCCTTCAAGTCAATTAAACGTAGTCCAAAACAACTCAAAAGTCGGATTGTGTTGTAAAACTAACAAAATAAATCACTATAATATCAAGTGAAATATTGGAGATATTAGAGAAAGAAGTAGAGAAATAGAGAGTGATTATCTTATTATTTCAACTAATACAAAAGTCCTCACAAAGGGTGTCAATGTACCTCTATATATAGGTACTACAAGATTAAAGGTACATTAATCCTATTAAACACCTACTACTACAAGAATATGAAAAAACCTATGAAACGGTTTCTCCACTACATGAATAGATTTATGGATTGTAACTTCTATATATAATGTAGCCATAAATCATGAATTAATTCTCTTGGGAATACAAAGGGACATCCACATTTTAGTTGTTTCATAACACTCCCCTTGGATGTCTATTACATAAAGAATATGCCTCGTTAAAACCTTACTAGGAAAAAATCCATCAGGACAAAAACCCTAGTGAAGGAAAAAGAGTACCCTATTTCTGTGTATTAATTTCTCCCCGTGATGCAAATATGATTTGAGATCTTTTAATCGTCGCATTCCAATATGCTTCACCAATTGCACTGAGATATGGTACTTCAGGATCAAGTATCTCTCCATCTTCCTCTTGCGGTCTAAAAGAATCCTTATTAGGATCTAATGATCTGACAACCATTGGAGTACTTAATGTATGTGCCTTATCCATATAAAACCGCTTTAATACCTTCCGGGTATAAGCAGTTTGGTGGACAAAAATTTCATTTTTCAAATGCTCAATTTGTAAATCAAGGTAGAATTTTGTTTTTCCAAAATTCTTGATCTCAAAATCCTTCTTCAAATATTCAACATTATTTTGAATTTCTTCAGGAGTTCCAATCAAATTTAGATCATCAACATATACAGCAATTATCACAAAATTTGATCCATTTTTCTTGATAAAAACACATGGACATATTGGATCATTGATATAACCTTCTTTAGTTAGACATTCATTGAGGCGGTTATATCACATACGTCCAGGTTGTTTGAGGCCATACAAAGACCTTTGTAATTTAATAGAATAAATATCTTTAGAATTTGATTTGCATGCTTCAGGCATGTTGAATCCTTCGGGGATTCTCATATAAATATCAATTTCAAGATTTCCATATAAATATGCAGTAACAATGTCCATTAGACGCATATCTAATTTTTCATGTACTGCAAAACTCATAAGATATCTAAATGTGATAGCATCTACTACAGGTGAATACGTTTCATCATAATCAAATCCAGACCTTTGTGAAAATTCTTGAGCTACAAGTCTTGCTTTATATCTCACAATTTCTTTTTTCTCATTTCTTTTTATCACAAATACCCATTTATATCTTACTGGCTTTACACCTTCAGGTGTTTGGACTACAAGTCCAAAACTTTTCTTTTAACCAGTGAGTCTAATTCAGATTGGATCACATCTTTCCATTTTGGCCAATCATTTCTATACCGACATTCATCAGTCGATTTAGATTCATAATCCTCATCAACTTCTATAATATCAAGTGCTACATTTTATTAGGCTCCAATTAAATTTTCTATGATTTCATTCTCTTCAGGAGTTGGCTCTTCGGGAGCGACCTCTTCAAGAGGTTGAATTTTGTCATGACATTTATTTAATCTCCGGAGTTATTCGAAATCAATTTATACCTTATTTAGGTAGGCCGGCCTTAAATTTATTTATAGCACTTGTGCATGTCCTTCAGGGACATCAATTTTAACCAGAGTATTTCCTGCAGGAATAGTTGATTTAATGACTCTTCTGGAGTCGATAAATACAACTTTCTACAAATGAAGAATTTCTTGAACTTCTAGTTCACATTATTTTGTATGAAGATCGAGAAAATTCAATTTTTCAGGTGATTTTCTTTCGGTTGATTTTTTCCTTCCCCTAATGTCAGGAATCGTAGTTCATCTGAACAAATAAATCATTCAATAGATCACTTATCAATATTTTACGATATTTAATCGTAAAAGGTGATTCATACCCGACATAAATTTTAAATTTTTTTTTAAAGTCATATATAATATAAATGGGGTATGTATAAATACTTGTCGGCTCTTAAATATTCTCACTTTTGTCAAATCATATATCCATTGAGATCAGTAAACTTCTGGTTTACTGCAGGTGATAATTATAAATCAAATGAGAATGAAGACAACTATATCGATAACCATTTCTCTCTCAAATGGTTATTATGATATAATTAACCTTTATCTCATTTGATTTCTAAGCATGATCTCTATTATTGTCTCATTTAGTATCTCAATTTGATATCCATTTCAACGGATATTCAAATTCAATAAATTTTTCAAGACATGGTAAAAAGTAGTGCTTTATTTATGATAAACTTTTCTCCTACAGGGAGAAATATAGTAGTGGCTCTTCTGGAGCTTTCAATCACTTAAACACTACAACTGATTGTGTTTATCTTTCTCATTGGAATATAGTGTATATAGTAGCACTTATTAATGAGACACATATCATTGTCACCATAATTCTTATGAGATAAATATCATCACCATAATCCTTTGATCCCAAATATTTAACATCCATTTCTTCTTCAGGAAGAAAAGTCAATTACTATCATAAATTAAATCAAGCATCATACACCTTCAGGGTGTTTAAAGAAATTGGCCATGTGAAGATACTATTATAATTTTGATTCCTCATATGTACTTCGAGACATTTATCTTCAGGATCCTTACTTTCTTGTCCTCATCATTATTATCCCACTTCAAGTGGTAATTTTTTCTCTTGTCATGGTAAAATATATATTTACCAAAATCATAGTCATGGCAGCAACCATAACTAATAAATTGAAATTTAGTCGCATTCACTTCTGGAAATGGACAAGAACTAGTATGTAATAAGTACAAAATACTTCTCAAATTTTCTCTCAATATTGCTACTACAAGAGCATATTTGAGAAATATGTAGAGAATATTATTTTCAACTAAGAAATAATTCTAAACATAGCAGAATTATGTACTTGCAACCATAAGTAGATTGATCATACCAGGCTTTGAAATAATGACCATCTTTTTCTTTAAGTATTTCAAAGAACAAATGGATCTTCAAGCATAATTAATTTTCTATAATAGCATTTCCAAAACTCAATGCATCAGAATATAAGTATTTATAACAAATAATTCGAAAGATAAATAAGTAGAATTAAAAGATGAAATATTACCTCAAAGACGTCAAAGAGTATATGTTCTTGTTTAGTAGTTGCTCAATAGTAGACACTTGTATTTTGCAATCATTCAAAGGTTAACCTTAATAAATTGAAATAAATTTATAGGTTAGAAATTTACCTCAATAAATAGACAGATGTTGGCGAAAAAAAAAACATGAGCAGAATCTCATATTTCACTTTTACTCAAGGTAAAGCCTCCGTTTTCACCTTTTGCTCAAAAGTAGAGACTCGTGCTGATAACGTGTTGTAAAACTAATAAAATAAACCACTGTAATATCAAGTGAAATATTGGAGATATTAGAGAAAGAAGTAGAGAAATAGAGAGTGATTATCTTATTATTTCAACTAATACAAAAGTCCTCACAAAGGGTGTCAATGTACCTCTATATATAGGTACTACAAGATTAAAGGTACATTAATCCTATTAAACACCCACTACTACAAGAATATGAAGAAACCTATGAAACAGTTTCTCCACTACATGAATAGATTTATGGATTGTAACTTCTATATATAATGTAGCCATAAATCATGAATTAATTCTCTTGGGAATACAAAGGGACATCCACATTTTAATTGTTTCATAACGGATTGTTTTTCTAAGGGTGAATTTTAAAACATCTATTATTCTCAAGAACACAAAAATTTCAGGCATGTAATTGGAGTCTTGCAAAATGGTGGCAGTAAGATTCACATCAAGTTGTTTTTTTTTTTTTTTTTTTAACATTGCGTCAGAAAATGTCTACTAATTAGCAATCCGAAATATTCCATGAATTATTGGTACCAAACAATTAAACGTTGGTAGGTTATACTTCCACATCATGAACAGCAGTCCAGGGTGGTGGTCTCCGGTGACAACCGGTCAGCTGGCCTCCCCGGTCAAAATATTATGCCACATTTTCTCGAGAGTGACATGATTGGGGCCTACTTTGGCAAATTCACTCTCCAAAAATATAGAATCGTGTTTTTTTTTTTCAATGATAGATAGACTAAATGTACAAAAACACAAATATGTGGATTCCACCTGTTTGTCCCACGGTACACCTGTACATTCGGTCTACAACAGACCCTCTCTCCTTCTCTCTCTATAGTGCCAGCTGAAATGAAGTCAATATATTATATCCCTTATTTCTTTTTGACTTGGTAATGGCCAATCAAGTTGAAATTATACAATAAATTGCAATTGGTGTAATTTGGAAAGTCTATCAGATCAATTCTCAGTAACAGGGGTTGAACATTGACATTTTTGGAAAGCTTTTACAACTTATAGATGTGTAACAGGCTCCGACATTGACATTTTTCAAAGTTAGAATTGAACAAATTTATAAATTTAGATCATTAAACTGCATCATTTTACTCTGTTTCTTCAAGAGATACAGACTCACATAGGGGCCCTGTTGACTCTTCGCAAGTACTACTATAGCTATTGCTCTGCACCAGCCGAGGGGAATCCGGAGGATAAAACAGAGGTTTTGGTGGCAACCGCAAGGCTGTGAGATCACCTTGTAGCATTTCCACCACTTCTCTCATTGAAGGCCGATCATCTGGCGTCATCTGTATACACCACAATGCAATCAAAATTAATTTTCTTGCAGTTCTGTTTTCATCTTCAGTTGCATCTTCAATTTCCAGGTTCTCTCCTTGGTCAAATTTGTCATATATCGATGAAGGGAAGTACATTTGGCTTGAATGCTCAGCATGTGCATTAAGGTTTCTCCTCCTTCCTACCAACTCCATAAGTAGCATTCCGAAGCTATATACATCAGCCTTGGACGAGACTTTTCCAACCCTTTTGTAGAACAATTCTGGAGCCATGTATCCTAATGTTCCTCTCACAGCAGTTAGACTTACAGTATTATTTTGAACAGGATGCAATTTAGCCAGTCCAAAGTCAGAAACCTTTGGCGTGAAGTTTTCATCAAGTAAGATGTTGTGTGGCTTTATGTCAAAATGCAAAATTTGCATGCTGCAGCCTTGATGCAAGTATTCAATCCCTCGAGCTACACCCATGGCGATCTCGGTTGCCTTCTTCCAACTTAATGGATTTCCATCCAGACGTTTGGAGAAAATGAACTTTTCTAGGGATCCATTGGGCATGTAATCGTAGACGAGTGCATGCTTTGAGGCAGTTACACAAAACCCCACTAATCGCACCACATTAACGTGGTGAATTCTTCCAAGAGCTGCAACCTCATTGATGAATTCTTGGCCATTAGCTTTGGACTTGTTCAACATCTTGATTGCCACTAGTTCACCACTCCGCAATTTTGCTTTGTATACACAACCATAACCACCTTCTCCTAACTTTTCCTTAAAATTGTTGGTCATCTTCTTGATTTGTTTATAGGAGTACCTGATAGGGATCAAGTTGTTGCGACTTTGGAGATACTCTTCTATAGCATCATATACCGATAAATGCCTTCGTTGGCACTTATAGATGAGAAATGCAACTAGTAATATAGCACCAATAATTGCTCTTGCTCCAATGGCAAAACCTGCAATAGGGTCAAATGAAGAAGCTTACAATAATGAAGTACAGTTATAACTTATTTAATGCATTACAGTTCGAGAGCTTACCTACGAACGGGCCCAGACCACTAATGTATACTGCTAAACATTCTGCAACAAAAAGATATCATGATTAGCTTAAATCAAGTTTCCTTACAACATTACATGGAAGCCTGATTATCAGTAGAACGAGAGTATAAATGTCGTAATAGGGAGAGATTATATTGTAATCTTCCCACTCTGATCTTTTAATGGTTAAAGAAAAGAAAAAGTTTGAATTCCGAATTTGCATTAATTGTAACTTTGCTTAGTACCAACAATCGTAAGATAAAGGATATTATATATGTATGCCTGCGTTTTGCAATTTTCTATGTCCACAAAAGTTTGAGACGGGGTTCAGTTTTTTTAACATACTCTTACTTGTTTGTTTTTGGTGTATCTACAAATGTACCCAACATTTTTATAAAATTACCACATATCATAGTATTCAAATTCCCGGGCAAACTTATAAAATTAGCTCCCGGGCAAGCTTATAAAATTAGTTGCTATGGAAATTTCCAATTTTTAAGGGTAAATTATTAATACCCCCATAGTTTCATCTATTACCACATAATCCCCTAATGTTTCAAAATATTCAATTCATCTCCCATGATTTCATGTAACTAGAAATTGAATGAAAAATGGTCTTTATAAGGTCATTAGTTAAAATGCCAACAATGCCCTTACTTAAATGTTAAATCAAACGATGACTTAACTACCTTCTATTAAAACATGGGAAAATTAGGTGGATAAATGTAAAAATTATAGGGATATAAAGTGGATATTTACGCAAATTATAGGAGAGTTAAATGGATATTATGATTTTATCATATGCACTTTTAAAGTATGTGTGGTCTAATCGTCATAACTGATAATGCATTCTGTCCATTTTCCATTTTTACATAAAATTACATGGGTTATATGGCTATTTTGAAACCTTGGAAAGATCATCTAGCATTATGCAAAACTATAGGGGGTTATATTTAATTTATCCAATCTTTTAATGGCCTGCTTTCATAGTCTTTCATAGTCTGTGCAAAGGAAGACAAATAATTAGTTACTTTCCATTGCCAACTATTTGCCACGAACTCAAGTTGGAATATAAATCAGTTTGAATGAAATTCAGGAGCTCAGAACAAATCAAAGGATGCACTTACTGAAAATTGACCCCTCGCATATGTTCATATAACCCCATTTAAGCTCAAAACCAGATGCCATGGCGTCATGGATGTCCTGGAAAGAAAGGTTGACATTCAGAGAGTGCTGAAACCGTGAAGTAATGATTTTGTGGATGGTACATGTCTCTTCGATATCAGATGCCACCAGATCCGAAGATTTACTGACCACTACATAACTGTAATTGCTCTGATAAGCAATTTCCTGATTGGAAAATTCCCTGGCGGTTAAACAAGGAGAGGTGTCTACATACATAGAAGAATGGACTGGTCTCTTACAAGTCACAAAAATCAATTGAAAAGCGTCAGAACCAGGGCCTAGAGGACTATAAGAAAAGTCAAGAATTGAGTAAAGTGGAACGGTGGAGCAGTTGTTCTTCACAACCCCAGGATCCATAATACGAATCGATTTTGAATGCATGATCTGCCTGATGCTTTCTTCGGCTACATAATATTTGTTGGAGTTGGGTCCTAAGTACAGAACTGTGCGGTTGTGCTCGCAAGAGAGTCGAACATCAGACTCACCGCAGCTTTTAAAGTCAACGCCCTCAACTTGAAAAGGGCAACCGACATTAATGCGGATTTTCCCGCATATGAATTGGTGCTCACATTTGGGACCTTTCTCAAGGTTCGGAGAAGCTAAAAAAACAAAGATGAGGGCCAAGCAAACGGCAAACATGAGGACCAAGCAAACTGCAACGATACTCTTCAAACCCAGCATGGTGTCTGTTTGCAATGGTCAGAAGGACAAAGGAAAAGATAAATGAAGTTCTTAAGCACACTTTGACATTATTATTTCTTTGATTACATTTCTAAATTTAAATATTTGTTTATTCGTTAAGACGCTTCTATTTGCTTGCAGGATCTATCTTCACAATACTCACATTAGTAATGATTGTCTTGTTTGAATGACTTTAGAACAGGTAGTCATTCAATAGAGGAAAAAAAAATATATTGAATAAAGCAAGTATTAATTTTGTATATATCGAGAATGTATACATGACAGGATGTCGAGTCTGTACAATAATAATAATAATAACCTAAATACTACTAAAAGCAGTCAATAATTAATCCTAAATACTGGAGCAGGAATTCTAGGTGTGCAATGGATTACTTGATTTACCTTGTTCCCGAAGAGTTTGCTTAATCCGATATACCAGAATTAATTAATTGACAAAAATTACTGAATAGTAGACAGTGGCAAGTAGGGTCGTCTCCTCAGGGACTGGGGATATTTGTCTACTTTAAATTCCAATTGGTAAGGGGGGATTTCACCGGAATGAAACTAAAAATAATTAAACAATTCAACTAAAAATGAATAATTAACTAGCACGAATATAGCAGGAATTAAATCAAGAATAAATAAATTCTAGCCAAGGATACAACTACTCCGACACAGTCCATTTATCCGATCATTGATGCAAGAGATGTTCACTTAATTTATTAATAGACTAGTTATAGTCGCCGATGAACTCTAACGACCAATTTTTCCTTAATTTATTGATAACCAAGGTACGACCATTGATCCCTCCTAATCAAAAAATACTCCTAGGTACGACCGTAGGAATTATTTTCCAATTGCATTAATAACTAGAAAAACCTAACCCTAATCAATAACACGCTACGAGGGTTATTTAAATTAGATTGCACGTTCCCCTAATGTGTAAACACATCAGTTGCCACTAATATTAATCAATCAAACAATTACGGATTTAATTGACTAATTTGGCACGAGATTAATAAATCACATTGAACATCGGACCCTTGACATCCAATTAATAAAATAATCCCATCAAAATTCAAGTAGATAACATGCAAATATTAATAAATTAAGGAACGCGTGAAAACTAATTAGATCTCACAGATTTTCGGGACTGCGCCGTCGAGTTGATTCTTGACTAGATGGAAGGCTTAGCCATGCCGCATAAATAAATCTCTACGCAAATTAATTGATTGCAAAGGCATTGCGTTTTTTTACCAGAAAACAAGGAATAAAAGATGTTTTTCCCGTTGGGGAATATTGTCGAACAGTTGGCATGTGCCTGACCAAGGGAAAGGAAAAGAAAAACTAAAACTAAGACTATCCTAAGAGCTAGTGATCAGAGCCGCCCCCGTCTCTGTATGTTTTTCTCCCTATATAGCCCCCAAAATGACTAAAGCTTCTTATCCCTTTATTCTCCGTGGTTCCCGCTGCATAAGTCAACCAAGAGTACCAAAGGGCCAGGCCCTACTCCATGCTTCTTCAACCAAAGAAACGGAAATCCATTTCTTTCCCCTTTGTGGGCCAGGTCCATGGGACTTTTTTGAAGTCTCCCACTTATGGAGCAAGTCCCTTCTTTTTTTGTAATTTTTTGCTCCAATCCATGAAATTAATTCCAGATACCAAATATAAGTAGATATTAATAATTAAAACAATATTTGGCAGGAATAAAAGGAAAAATTAGTAATAAAATTGCTAGCAAATAATACCCTATCAATTCCCCCCACACTTGAATCATGCTTGCCCTCAAGCATGGGGACAATTCAACTCAACAATGGCTAACTCTCATGTTATCTATTGCCAGCTGTGCTTATACCAAAATCAAGATTTAGTGGCTAAGTATCAAGTCATATCTCTTCCGGATAGCTCCTAAGTTCATAGACCCGTCCAATTCATGGCTAACTCGCCTAGGAAATCCAAATGTTAACTAGCAACAGTCAGCAATTAAGTCAACTGGCAACCGAAATCTCAACATTGAGAACCAGGGATCGGCGGGCCAACATGATCATAGACTCACATATTTTCCACATCTGATCTTTCTTTTTTTTTCTTTTTTTTGTTTTTGTTTTTGTTTTTTTTATTGAACGAATAATGCTTAGTCCCAAGCTATTCAAGTCTTTTGACGTGAATTCTGACATTTTTAGATGAAAGAACCCAGTTACTCAACTTTTCACAACTCCAGGACTACTTACTCATAGATATCGCCACTTTTTGACGCGAGAGTCGACACTTGCTGTGAAAACTCCCAGTTATTGGGTGATGACACTAGCGGAGTATAGCCAATGTTATTCTCAATAAAGTACCAAAATAGCAAACACTTAAAGATCATGGCCCACGTCATCTCCTAAACATGGAGGACCAAGGTCAACAGGAGACCAATCCATACAACAGTGCCAGCAAAATATTTACATTGCCTAAACAAGTTAACCATAAATTGCACCAAGTCATTAAACTCAAAATATTCACCAGGACAGCATGCTCTTACTTGCCACCGAAATTCAATTCATAGAGTAAACTACAACTAGCAATAGACGAGTGAGCTGCGAAAATATTCACCAAGATAACGGCAAGGGAAAAACACCCAAAAAGAACAAAGGAACAACACCTAAACTGAAAACAAAGAGAAAACACCTAAAAAGAACAAAGGAATGACACCTAAACTGAAAACAAAGGGAAAACACCCAAAAATCGAAAACTGGAAATACTAGCACCCAAACTGACCCCCCACACCGAAGTCACACATTGCCCTCAATGTGATAATGTAATAGCAAAAAGGAAGGAGAAGGGCAACGGTACTTCCCTGAAGTCGTCAAAACAGAGGTGGATCGGGCGCAAACTGAGGGGCAATTCCCGTATGTTGCATAAATGTTGCCAGATTCTGCGCCATGCTATGCAAGTTAATGCCAATGTGGGTCACGCGAGTCTCCAGTCGCTCAACTGTGTTCCGGAGTTGGAGCTAGTCGTTGGCCGTTGGGGTGGGAGGAGGCGGAGCTGAGGTCGACGGGCCGGGATCAGTGCTATCAGTGGAGGCTCAGGCAAAAGATGAACAAGGGGGAGCGTGAAGCGGTCCCGGTGGAACAACCTCCCAACCGTCGTCGCTCTCCCGAACTAAGCCCATCTTCTCTAAACACGAAATATCCAAGGGCTCCATTTGACAGGCTATATGCAAATCATGGTTAGAAATATCAAGTACGTGCAAAATAATAGCCAAGTGAGTAATGTATGACCCAAGAATCAAAGGGCGCTTCTTTTTAGGCAAAATTGACTTGAACTGAGAAGCGAGCCAGCACCCAAGGTTAACCTTAACATTGTTGTGCATGCACCATATAAAGAAAAATTCGGCCTTAGATAGAATGCCCGAACTATCTCGCCTACCCGAGAAACTATAGGTCAAGAAGCGGTGGATATAACGAGACGTCGGATCCTTCAGATAAGAACCCTTAGATAGACGAGGGTCATAGTTATCCCTGTCTACGGACATCTCCTCCCAACTATGACGATAGCGGGAGAAAAAGGGCTGGACATAGTCACATGCACTCTTGGCATACTCACGAGACGCGGCATAGGCTGGATCAATAAAATCAGGGGCCAGATTGAAGTCAGTTATGGAATGGTGGAACTCCTGATCCATTAAGCGAAAGCGGATAACATTAGGGATAGAAACTGTGTAACCAGTAAGGAGATCGAACTCAAATGTGGCATAGAACTTCCTAACTAACTCAACAAAGGCCGAACGGTCAATAATACGAGAATAGGGAAGCCACCCAATGGCCTCAATCAACTGGTCAAAACCAACTCGAATATTTAGAAGGCCCAAGGTGGCGGCATCCCGATAACGACAGGGAATAATCCGCCGTTCACAAGCAGCAGCATATCGCCGCTTGTCGGCTGCCCTAATGAAGTTCAAATTACCTCCAAAATGTGCAGGATCAGAGATATGGATGCCCCTTTGCCTCTCAAGACGAACCCTTCTCCCAGAGGAGGAAGGATCGTGCGAGGGGTCAGAGGCGGGTATGGAGTGTTGGGGTGGAGGAAGCTGAGGAGTCCTGGGGGTCCTAGACCTAGAAGAGGAAGACCGAGGTCTCACCATTGTGACGAAGAGGTCACTTAATCAACCAGAATTAGAATGCGCAAAAGATATGCACGAAAAAACCTCTAGGGAACCCAACCAGCACTATAACAGAAAGAAGCAATGTCAGCAAGCAAGTCCAAAGAGTACAACAGTTATGAGTAGTGCTAGTGTTTGAAACGATCACCAAATTTTAGCAATTAGACACACTACCACCCAAACAAGGCAAATGGAGACGACCTATGTCAACAAGCAAATGCAAACTGTCTCCAATTGGACAGTTAAGTACCCAATTCCACCTACTAAAATTAGCAAATGACTCAAGGGAATGGCACTCCAGTAACAGTAGTACAGAAGTGGGATGAAAACAACTCAATAAAGATGCCTAGGAGTCAATGAGGCAACCAATAACACAGGGGTGACAAATATTATATAAACCACCCTCACCAGTACCACTGGTGTAAGCACAGGGAAAAATTAAATCGAATAGCTAACCCAATCAACAAAATGCACACTTTAGGCACCCAAGGTCAAGACAAACGTCTCAACTAAGCAACAATTACAGGCAATAAGCAATGGTGATCCCCATGTAGTCAAACGTAAAATCAATTCAGCCCAACAATTCAATAAATATCAGAAAACACCCCCACATATAGCAACAATTAAACTCAATTCTGTCCAAAATAAACCGCAGAAAATGCCCAACGAAGTTAACTGTCAGAAATACCCTAAAAAACCAACCCTAAAATTGCAGGAGAAACCCCAAATAAATCAGCAGATGACAAATCAAGCAAATTACCCCAATTGCGAACCAATTCCATCAATTAGTGTCTAGAAATTGAGAAGGAGGAAGGGCAAACAATACCTCCACCTGTCAATTTTTTGACAGGTGGCGATGGTGCGCTGAAGAGGGCCGTGGGCAGGGGAGTAGCGGTAGCGCGGCGGTTGCACTTGGTGGTGCGCGAGGGAGCTCCTGACGGCGTGCGACCTGACCCAGAGCTGGTGGTGGTGACGCGTGCAGGCGGCGGACAATGTGCGGCGAGCTGGGGCGGCGGTGTTCGCGTAGGTGGAGCTTGCGCAAGGAGAAGGTCACGCGATGGCAGCGCGTTAGGGGTGGAGCGGGAAGAGCTGGCGGGCGGCGGTCGCACTTGGTGGTGCGTGCGAGCTCGTGCGTTGGCAGCATGCGGCTGTCGGCTGGTGTGGGCGGCTGTGGGTTGCGACTGGTGGAGTGGCGCGAGGAGGAAGAGGAGCTGCGTGGGTGAGCTGGAAGTGCGTTGGCGGCGCGCGAGGAGGAGAGGAGGAGCATGGGCGGCGGCGGCGGATGAACAAAGGAAAAGAAGGAAAAGGGGAAAAGCAGGGGAGCAGTGGAGAAGAAGAAGAAAAGGAAAGGGGAGAAAGAAAAGAAAGAAAGAAAGAAGAAAAAAAAAAAGAAAAAGTCTTTTTTTTTTTTCAAAACCTTGTTTCTTTATTTATCCGAATTTATATTGCAAAATTCTGAATTTTTTAACAGAAAACAAAACTTACGGTTGAGAAAGGGGAAATTATTTTTAAAAAAATTTTTTTTTTTGAAATTTTTATTAAAATTTTTTTGAAGGTTTAAAAAAAAATAATCTTTTCTTTTTTCTTTTAATAATAATAATTAATTAATTTTTTTTTTGAATTCATGTTTTGGGTCGTCAAACACCGCGTAAGCATGCCAAGATTACAAAAGGTTCTCTGACCTCAGGAGACACAAACACCGCATGGGCACGCCAAGATTGGTAAACATCCTCTGACTTCAAGAGACACAAACACCGCGTGGACAAGTCAAGACTGCACTTTCTGGTCACAGTGGAGGAAATGTTAATATTGATACTACCCAACGGGGAAACGACAAAATGAAAGAAATGAACAACTAAAAACAATAAAATCAATATTCGGGTTGCCTCCCAAAAGAGCGTCTTTCTTTAGTGTCTTTGGCTAAACATAGCCCATAATTTGCTTAAATTAAGGAAATCGGGTCCTACAAATGCATCGTCTCCACCCGTTCAACTGGAGCCCCTTCATAATACGGCTTGAGACGATGACCATTCACCACAAATTTTTTCTCCGTCCTAGAACTCTGGATCTCCACTGCACCATAATCAAAGACATTAGTTATAACGAAAGGATCGATCCAACGAGAACGCAACTTACCTGAAAATAACTTCAATTTCGAGTGGTACAATAGAACTTTTTGCCCACATTCAAATGTCTTCCTAGAGACCTACTGGTCATGAAATATCTTATTTTTCTCCTTATAAATCACAGCATTCTCGTAGGCTTCGTTGCGAATCTCCTCCAATTCCTGTAATTGCAACTTTCTTTGAATTCCGCCCTCCTCAATATCCATATTGCATTGCTTGACCGCCCAAAATGTTTTATACTCGAACTCGACGGGGAAGTGGCATGACTTCCCAAATACCAAACGATAAGGGGACATGTCGATTGGCGTCTTGTACGCCGTTCTATATGCCCATAAGGCATCTTCAAGTCTCATACTCCAATCCTTCCTATCGGATCGAACCATCTTTTCTAAAATTGACTTGATCTCTCGGTTCGATGCTTCCGCCTGACCATTTGTTTGAGGATGATAGGATGTAGATACCTTATGTAAGACGTCATACCTCCTGAAAGGCGCAGCAATCGTCTTGTTGCAGAAATGGGTACCCCGATCACTTACAATCGCTCGCGGATCCCAAAGCGGACAAAAATATTAGATTTGACAAATTCTGCAACCACTTTGGAATCATTAGCCCGGACGGGCTTTGCTTCCACCCATTTTGAAACATAGTCTATGGCAAGTAATATATATAGAAAACCATAAGACGAAGGAAAAGGGTCCATAAAATCAATACCCCAAACGTCAAAAATCTCAACAAAAATCATTGGAATTTGGGTCATCTGATCCCTCCGAGAAATATTATCTACTCGTTGACACTTATCACATAACTTACAAAATGAGTAGGCATCTTTGAAGAATGTCGGCCAATAGAATCCACTCTCTAGAATCTTACGAGCCGTCCTCTTTGATCCAAAGTGACCTCCACATGTAAAAGAGTGACAATAACCTAAAATGGATTGGAATTCATTTTCACTTACACATCTACGGATGATTTGGTCGGCACCACGCTTCCAGAGGTAAGGGTCATCCCAGATGTAAGACTTTGCATCACTCCTTAACTTGTCCCTTTTTGCCTTAGGCCATCCTGCAAGAAACTTGTCAGTGACTAGAAAATTAACAATATCTGCATACCAAGGCAAGGATAAATTAACAGAAAATAAATGCTCATCGGGGAAAGTTTCTCTCAATGGGATATCTTCTTCTACGACTTGCACTCGACTTAAGTGTTCTGCTACCAGATTTTTTGCCCCTTTCTTGTCTCTAATCTTCAGGTCAAACTCTTGAAGCAACAGTATCCATCTATAAGTCGTGGTTTCGTCTCTTTCTTGGTTAACAGGTACCGCAATACTGTATGATCAGAAAAAATAATAACTTTAGCACCAAGTAAATAGGATTGAAATTTCTCTAAAGCAAAAATAACAGCTAAAAGCTCATTTTCGATGGTCGAATAATTCAACTGAGCTCCGTTTAAGACTCGAGATGCGTAATAGATAGCATGGGCTGCTTTTCCCACTCTTTGACCCAGCATTGCACCCACGGCATAATCGCTGGCATCGCACATGATCTCGAACGGTAGGTTCCAATCAGGAGGTTGGATAATAGGTGAGAAGGTCAATAACTCCTTCAACCTATCAAACGCCCCCTTACATGCTTTATCGAACTCGAAGGACACCTCCTTCTGCAAAAGTTGGAACAGTGACGCTCCAATCTTCGAGAAATTTTTGATAAATCTTCTGTAGAAACCTGCAAGACCCAAGAAAGACCGCACTTCCCGCACACTCGCGGGGTAAGATAAAGTAGTTATAACATCTATTTTTGCCTTATCAACATCAATACCCTTGGACGACACTACATGACCCAAAACTATCCCGTGCTCAACCATAAAGTGACATTTTTTCCAATTAAGCACGAGATTAGTTTCTATGCACCTTATCAAAATTAATTTGAGGTTATCTAGACAGTTATCAAATTTTTTCCCATACACACTGAAATCATCCATAAAACCTCAATAATCTTTTCAACATACTCTGAAAATATACTTACCATGCACCGTTGGGAGGTAGCAGGTGCATTACATAGCCCAAATGGCATCATTCGATATGCAAATGTTTCAAACAGGCACGTGAAGGTTGTCTTCTCCTGGTCCTCGGGTGCAATGGCAATCTAGAAATAACTTGAAAATCCATCCAAAAAGCAACAGTAAGCTCGACCTGCTAATCGCTCTACCATTTGATCAATAAAAAAGAGAAGGAAATGATCCTTTTTCGTGACGGCGTTTAGCTTCCTATAATCGATACAATGCCGCCACCCGGTGGGCTTTCGAACTGGTACGAGTTCACCCTCTTGATTTGACTCCACCGTTACCCCTGCCTTTTTTGGGATCACCTGTACTGGATTTACCCAGGGGCTATCTGATATTGCAAAGATTATCCCCACGTCCAGTAGTTTCAAGATCTCTTTCTTCACTACCTCCATCATAAGAGGATTTAGTCTCCTTTGAGTCTGCCGAATAGGTTTAGCATCCTCATCGAGTCGAATCCGGTGCATACATACGGCGGGGCTAATTCCCTTGATGTCGGCGATGGTCCATCCTATCGCCTGCTTATGTTCCCGCAGCACCTGAAATAGTTTGTTTTCTTGAACTTCTGATAAGCTCGTGAGATGATTACCGGGAGTGTCTCCCCCTCACCTAAGTATACATACTTAAGGTGTGTCGACAGGGGTTTCAACTCTAAGACAGGTGCTTGCACCACAAATAGAAGTAGCCTTTGGTGAGGTTCAAGTGTAAAAACGGGTGCGAGACCATACCTTATTTTTTGTGGTTGGCAACGTTTGCAACGCTCCAATCACACATTTGAACTCTTCACTCAACTCTACTCCAGACGTCATCTCTGACTCAAGTGCCTGATCAAGGCGACTTCCAGCTCATCCCTGCCTTCAATTTCAAAAACTTCTCGTACGACATGGTCAATAACATTTATAGAGAAAACAGAGCCAGCATGTGATTCTACAGGATATTTCATGGTTTCAAAAATGTTAAAATGAACAATATCACCATCAAATTTCATAGACAAAGTACCCTTATTTACATCAATTTTGGTTCGGGTTGTGCTCAAAAAGGGTTTGCCTAACAGTAACGGTGACGGGTTATGGGAGTATTCGTCATCCATATCAAGCACATAGTAATCAACAGGGAAAATCAATTCATTAATTTTCACTAAAACATCTTCAATCAACCCGTCAGCGTATGCATTGGTTCGGTCAGCCAGTTGGATTATTATCCCAATTTCTTTTAAAGGGGCTAAATTCAATGAAGCATATATAGATTTTGGCATGACATTAATTGAGGCTCCTAAATCCAACATGACCCTACCAATCAAGGTGTTACCTATCCTACAGGGAATAGTAAACATACCTGGGTCCCCGCACTTCGGTGGAAGTTTCCTTTGTAAGATTGCTGACACGTTCTCTCCCACTACCATTCGCTCATCTCCTTTCAACTGCCTTCGGTTGACACACAAGTCTCTCAAAAATTTTGCGTATCTGGGCACTTGTTTAATTGCATCTAGTAGGGGAATGTTGATATCCACCTTGCGAAATATTTCCAGGACCTCTTTCTCCTTGTCCTGCTTCTTTGGTTTTTCCAACCTGCTTGGAAAAAGGAGGTAGATTAGTTCCAACTATAATGATTGGATCTGGAGTTACCTTGGGATCTCTGGTGTCTCTGCCTTCCTCTTCCAACTCTTTCTCGATTCGTTCCTCGTCCTTATTCTTAGGAATCACCGGTTCGGGTCCTTGGACTTCCTTGCTACTTCTCAAGGTCATTACACTTACATTCTTCGGGTTCAACTCAGGTTGAGATGACAACTTCCCTTGAACCTGGGACTCCAAACTGTTGATCGCGATGGCCATTTGATTTACCTGAGTTTGCAATGATTGCACTTGCCCCAGTTGATTCCTCATGCTTTGCAGGTCTGAATCCGTCTTTTGTTGATTCGCGAGTAATTGCTTCATCATCTCTTTCATGGACGGGCTTGAGTTCGAAGGGGGTGGTGGTTGGCGAGGCTGGAACTGCTGCTGGTATCCTTGTTGCCTATTTGGTATGAAATTTGACTGCCTGTTCCCTTCATAGCTGAGGTTGGGATGATCTCTCCAACCAGGATTGTAGGTGCTTGAGTAAGGGTCGTACTGCTTTCTTGGCGCGGGCACATGGCCGGCCATGTTCACTTGTTCTACATTTTCCTCTTGAACTAGTGGACACATCTTTGTAGAATGACCCAAGGCAGCACATACCCCACACACCATGGCTTGTGAGGCACTTCCTACAACTAATTATCGCACGAAGGATGTCAATTCAGAAATTTGTTGCTGGATGGAGGATGTTTCTACCTCATTCACCCTACGGGTCGGGGCATCCTCTCTTGAACCAAACTGCTGTGAATTTTCAGCCATCCCCTCGATCAACTCCCACGCTGCCCGAGGAGTCTTGTTCACTAACGCTCCTACACTTGCAGCATCGATTATACTCCTATCCCTGAAGAGTAGCCCCTCATAGAAATACTGAATGAGCAGTTGCTCACTTATCTGATGCTGGGGGCATTTGATGCACAGTTTCTTAAACCTTTCCCAGTATTCATTGAGAGACTCTTCTGGATGTTGTTTGATACCGTAAATCTTCTTCATTAGACTCGCAGCTCGAGACACAGGAAAATATTTGTCTAATAATTTCTTCTTCAACTGATCCCACGTGGTGATACTACCTGGTGGCAGGTAGTACAGCCAGTTTTTTGCGGAGTCCTTCAAAGAGAAAGGGAAAGCCCTCATTTTTATCTGCTTTTCTGAGATTCCCGAGGGCTTCATGCTGTTGCAAACTACATCAAATTCTTGCAAGTGTTTATACGACTCCTCACCTGGTAAACCATGGAATGATGGTAAGAGATGAATTAGGCCGGATTTTAACTCAAAAGATGTGTTATCATTTAAACTAGGAAAAATAATGCACAAAGGTTGCTGATTTAAATTAGGCGCCGCCGACTCCCTTAGTGTTTGTGCATTTGCCATGGTGACTTCCTCTTGATCCGAGTCACTCGAAGTGTCACCAAACAAATCTGCTGGTTCAGCTTCTGGCTCAGGTCTCTAAGATACGGCACTGGAGTACGCCTTTCTGAGCTGTCTGGTTTCTTTTCTCGTTCTACGCGTGGTCTTCTCTACTTCAGGATCAAAAATTAATTTGCCTGTAGAAGAAGATCGAGGCATAAACTAGAAAAATACCAGAAAATTAGAACAAAATTAAAATTAAAAAGAAACAAATAATTAACGTCAGTCCCCGGCAACAGCGTCAAAAATTGACAATGTGTCGAGCCTGTACAATAATAATATTAAAAATCTAAATACCACTAAAAACAGTCAATAATTAATTCTAAGTACTGGAGCAGGGACTCTAGCTGTGCAATGGGTTATTTAATTCACCCTGTTCCCGAAGAGTTTGCTTAATCAGATATACCAGAATTAATTAGTTGACAAAAATTACTGAATAGTAGACAGTGGCAAATAGGGTCGTCTCCTCAGGGATTGAGGATATTTGTCTACTTTAAATTCCAATGGGTAAGGGGGAATTTCACTGGAATGAAACTAAAAACAATTAAACAATTCAACTAAAAATGAATAATTAACTAGCACGAATATAGCAGGAATTAAATCAAGAATAAATAAATTATAGCCAAGAATACAACTACTCCGACACAGTCCATTTATCTGATCATTGATGCAAGGGAGGTTCACTTAATTTATTAATAGGCTAGTTATAATCGCCGATGAACTCTAACGACCAATTTTTTTTTAATTTATTGATAATCAAGGAACGACCATTGATCCCCCCTAACTAGAAAATACTCCTAGGTACGACCGTAGGAATTATTTTCCAATTGCATTAATAACTAGAAAAACCTAACCCTAATCAATAACACGCTACGTGAGTTATTTAAATTAGATTGCACGTTCCCCTAATGTGTAAACACATTAGTTGCCACTAATATTAATCAATCAAACAATTACGGATTTAATTGACTAATTTGGTACGAGATTAATAAATCACATTGAACATCGGACCCTTGACATCCAATTAATAAAATAATCCCATGAAAATTCAAGTAGATAACGTGCAAATATTAATAAATTAAGGAACGCGTGAAAACTAATTAGATTTCACAGATTTTCGGGACTGCGTCGTCGAGTTGATCTTTGACTAGATGGAAGGTTTAGCCACGCCGCATAAATAAATCTTTACGCAAATTAATTGATTGCAAAGGTATTACGTTTTTTTACTAGAAAGCAAGGAATAAAAGATATTTTTTCTATTGGAGAATATTGTCGAACAGTTGGCGTGTGCTTGACCAAGGGAAAGGAAATGAAAAACTAAAACTAAGACTATCTTAAGAGCTAGTGATCAGAGCCGCCCCCGCCTCTGTACGTTTTTCTCCCTATATAGCCCCCCAAAATGACTAAAGCTTCTTATCCCTTTATTCCTATGTTTTCAGAACCGGACCGGATAACGACTCGGCCGAGGTCAATGGGGTCGACCGGGGGTCGATAGGGGTCGAACCGGATGACGTCATAAATAAAAATTATTTAAAAATTAAAATATTATATATATAATATCTAATAATATATTGATATTAATAAAGGTATATTCATACATATTTGATGTTTCAAATATATTTAACAAGAAAATACAAATAAATTAGAACAGTCAAATAGCAATTTATATTATTTAATGAGTATTAACAAGTTTAGAATTAAAATTATAGATTTAATTAAAAAATAATACCAAATTTTAAGATAATATTTATAAAGTATGAAATATTTGAGATATATTAATAATTTTTAATAACCTAGGGATCAAAATATAATATTAAAAATATTTTGACCTTCAAGAAAAAAAAAATCTACATACATGCATGGAGAGGGGGCAACAAGAAGATATGGATGTTGTATGAACACGTGCGAGCGAGTTGTGGCCAGGATGTAGCAGCACTGCAGCAGTAATCAACTGTGCATGCATGTCCCATTACAAAAATGGTTGCGTTTTGGGATTTTGGGCTGGGCACAAGGAGCCAAGGAGATGCGGGTCCCTCTCTTTCCTTTCCTTGCGTGAGATCTGAGATGCATGGTGGAACCCGGTTCTTATTTTTCCCGGTCAAACCGGGTCAAACCCGGGTTTTGACCTGATTTGACCGAACTTTTAATTTCCCGGTTTTTAAAGTTAGCTCGGACCGGACAATTGGCCTGTTCCCGGTTTGACCAGTCGGACCGGACCGGCCGGTCCGAGTTTGAAAACAGAGCTTTATTCTCCATGGTCCCCGCCGCCTAAGTCAACCAAGAGTACCAAAGGGCCATGCCCTACTCCATGCTTCTTCAGCCTTTCCCTCCTTGTGGGCCAGGTCCATGGGACCTTTTTGAAGTCTCCCACTTATGGAGCAAGTCCCTCCTTTTTTTGTAGTTTTCTACTCCAATCTCTGAAATTAATTTCAAATACCAAATATAAGTAGATATTAATAATTAAAACAATATTTGGCAGGAATAAAAGGAAAAATTAGTAATAAAATTGCTAGCAAATAATACCCTATCAATACATTAGCAAGACTTGATGTATATCACATTATCTCAATTTGGAGTTGAACTGTAAACTATGCACATACAGAATACATTCAAACTTACTACTAATGTATATATTGACAATGTATAAATGATTTATCATAATAAATAAAAATTTATATTTGACTCAAAAAATGATATATTTAGTTCACTTTTTAGTGGTGGAGATGTGATAAATGTGCAAGTCTATGGTAATTCCATTTCGTGATGTTGATTTGAGTGTTCCTAGTATTTACATATTCTCTTGAAGGTGACGTATAATATTATTTATATCCTTGGGCTAATTACCTGTCTGGTATTTTCTAATTTCGGCGATATTGTCGGGAATGCGGGATGTTTGTGTTAAATATAGACGACTATGATACCGTGGCTACCTTGATTGTGCTTCTGAGCTTCAAAATACTTGAGGACAAGCATTGTCTAGGTGTAGGGGGATTTGATAGAGCAATTATTTGGCACATTTTACACTGTTATTTTGTCCTAATTTTGGCTACTTACCGTGCAAAGTATTGTGATGTTGCTCATATTTCATATTTGTATGAATTGTAGGTGATTGGTGTAAAAAGTGTTTTCACGAGGCAAATTTTCAGAAGACTCTCTATTTCATGGCGTGCCCATACCAGAAACTGAAGAGTTACACCTAAAAGCCGGACCGCGGGACTGACAAAACAAGTGGAACATCAGGAAACCAAAAGTGGCCCACGTGGACCAGACACATGGGATTAAAACCCCAAAAGAGAAAAGCTTTGAAGAGGACTTTTTTGGGTGGACTTCTCCTGCGGCGGTTACTGGACATTGGCTTTGGTTTTCAAATATAGTATCAGATGTTTGCTTTTTTTTTGTTTTTTGTAGCATCAGACGCTTTTTCCCTTTTTTCTTCTCTTCAGTAGCAATTAGAATAGGCCAGACGTCTTTTTCCTTTTGACTT
Organism: Coffea eugenioides; assembly: GCF_003713205.1. Taxonomy (NCBI): domain Eukaryota; kingdom Viridiplantae; phylum Streptophyta; class Magnoliopsida; order Gentianales; family Rubiaceae; genus Coffea; species Coffea eugenioides. The sequence goes on from NC_040040.1 coordinate 50,786,498, forward strand.
TTAACCCTTGCTCTGGACAATTCTGGTAATTAATTATATTTTAGCAAAAGGTTAGCCTTTTGCTTTGTAATTGCGCTCCAAAACGAAGGCGAAGTCAGGGTCTTCTCTGTTGTTTCTTCAATTAATTCACCTTCCCCAACTCTTCGGTAATTAATTGAATGAATTCAATTAAATCACGTGGGATTGACACGATGAGAAGCGGTTAATTTTCTCCTCTACCTAAACGTTGATGCGAGGGCGTAGTCCATAATATATGTGAGATCTAATCGAATCTTCATTATTTCTTTCAATTTGTTGCTATTCATGCGTTTCCTGAATTAATTGTTCATGGATATTTTATTAATTGAATATCAACGGGCGGATTTTTGATTTAATCTAATAGCCTACTGTCACATTAACTAAATTGAATCCGTAATTGTTCGTTTAGTTGATACCTAGTGGCAACCACCATAATTGGTTTTATGTTGGGGAAACGTAAGATCTGATTTAAATAAACCCTCTTAGCGTGTTTATTGGTCAGGGTTGGGTTCTTCTAGCTTTAATACAACTGAATAATTAAATTCCTACGGTCGTACCTAGGGTTGTTTTCTGGTTAGAGAAGCAGTCAATGATCGTACCTTAAGAACTTGTTGATAGTTATAACCAACCTAGTGATTGATGAATAAAATATCTTTGCATCGATGATCATTTAATTGGACCGTGTCTGAGCAGTTGATCCTTTGGGTAGAATTTTATTAATTGCTACTTTTAGTAACTTGTGCTTTGAGAATTAGTTTTGAATTTAGTTTGCTTTATTTTTATTCTTATTTTTTATTTGCCTCCCATTAAAAATCCCCCAATTTTGTTCTATTGACTTTGAAAGAAACAATTTCCTACCCGTTCCCTGTGGATTCGACCCTACTCACCGCTATACACAAAATTTATATTTTTCTTGAGTAGGTAATTATTATTGCACAGGTTCGACACCTGTCACCAATCATGTATATAAAACTTCTGAAACTAGATGACACTCCCGACACTTGTAAACGGACTGTTTGTCCATTCAACTATCGATACTTGCAAATAAACTGAAGAAGATTTATCGAAGGGATAAAAACCAAAGGGAAAAAATAATAGGGAGGGTAAACTGATTATTTTTCATGCTTCCTCGTTTTCCACAAAAAGAAAAAATAATCTCATACGCGGCTCTGGATCAGGTTGGCTCCCGAACAAGAAAATCAGCGACAAGAATAGGGTTGAACGATTATATAATATTCAGAATCTAAAAAAAAGAAAATATTCAGAAGCTAAGACAGCCAAAAGCAAATATCTTTCTTAACAGTTTTGAAGAGTCTAGCCTAGGAAAGCCAATGCATTAAGTTTGGTGCTGACACAATGACTTTTAATGTCACGGATGTCTACATAAGTTCAAAATGTTGCTCGAAAAATATTGATGAGATTTTAGATGACTAGATAATTGTGCAGAAAACAGGTATATTGCATACGCCTAGGATTTATGGTGGAAGGAGAAGAGCGAAGAAACGTATTCGCACAGGCACAATCAAATCTTGGAAAGCATTGACAACTTATAATATGTTACATATTACATAGTCAGTAAAATTGATATTTTTCGAAGTTAAATTGCAATTAGTTTATCAATTCAGATCATTGGCTGCTTTATCTACACTGTTTCATCCAGAGATATAGAGCTACGTAGGACAATTCTTTTGTAGCTATCGTAGTGTTAGGAAATTGGCTTGATATCTCTATATCTCTGGAGCCATGTATCCTAATGTTGCTCTCACAGCAATCAGACTGAAGTGTGATTTTATGTCAAAAAGGAACATTTGCATGCTGCAGCCTTGATGCAAGTATTCATCCCTCGAGCTACACCCATGGTGATCTCGATGGCTTTATTCCAACTTATTGGATTTCCATCTAGACCGTTGGAGGAAATGAAATTTTATAGCAATCCATTGGGCATGTAATCATAGACGAGTGCACGGTTTGAGGCAGTAACACAAAATCTCACTAATCGCATCGCAATAATGTGGTGAATTTTCCCGATAGTTGCAACCTCGTTGATGAATTCTTGACCATTAGCTTTGGACTTGCTCAATATCTTGATTGCTACTAGTCGACCACTGCACAATTTTCCTCTGTATACACAACCATAACCACCTACTCCTAACTTTTCCTTAAAATTGTTAGTCATCTTCTTGATTTGTTGGTAGGAGTGCCTGATAGGGATCAAGTTGTTGCGACTTTGGAGATACTCTTCTATACCGTCATACATCGATAAATGCCTCCGTTGGCACTTATAGGTGACAAGTATCTTGGATTCTGCTTGCTTGAAGATAAATGCTCCACATTCCAACTGATAGACTTTCTACGAAATATAAAGAAAGAGTAACGTCTAGACTACAGACTTTAGATTGGACTTGGTGGACTCCAAGGATGGAGGATTATAACGGAAAACAGGAGATTAAGACAGGATAAGACAATAACTTCACTTTGGCCTTGTTTCCTGCGGGGTAAAGTTGCAAAAGTTAGCCGCTTACTATGTGGGGTTAAAAACAAAATATTACTAAATCCATTACCAAAACTGAACATCATCTTTTGGGGAGTTGAGGCCACAATTACAAATTAGTGGGGTTAAAAAAAAAAGAAAGTTTATTAAGCTACCATACTCAAAAGAAGCTCAAACGGTCTCCGAAAGGTTTCGTCCATAGAAATAATGGATCATGCAAGCAAACTGGAGAAGGTTTATCATATACAATTAAACATCGTGATTTAAGAGGCTCAAAATGGACAGCATCTATGACAAAAAAGAATACTAAAAGCTGAGATATATAAATATTGGATGGTACATTGAGAGTTGTGGTTTATTATGAGATGCAATATGACTTGTTGGTCAAATCAAGGCAAGGGATTTGCCCTGAATAACCACCAAGGGAAAATAAAAAGGAGTAAATTCAATATTTATGCTTCCTCAGTTTTCAGATAAAGAAAGTAAAAACTCATACACTGCTCTGAATCAGCTTGACTGGAAAGGTCACAAAATAAAGTAACCAAAAAAATACAATTTTGACAGTTTTGACCAGCCTAACGTGAAAAAGCCCACTGAATTTAGGCAGGCAACGGCACGAATGAAAGAATATTGTGACTTTTAGTTAGCGACGGAGTTACAATTTCTTGAGGGTGGGCAGTACCCCACCTCAAACTTTGAGAGATTTTTTCTTTTTTTTTTAGCTTAAAAAGTTTGTAAATTTTTTAAGTTAATCTCCATGTGTTCCCCTAAAATATTTGAAATTATCTTTCTTATATACTTTACTCCCATAAAATTTTAAAATTTTCTTACATGCATTGCTTCCCTAAGCAAGTTAAAATTTACAAGTCCTATGTTTCACAAGAACGTGGGATCTAGTCAAGATATATATATATATATATATATATACATTGATGTAAATCCGAATTTTTTTTAAACCGTTTCCAAACCCTTTACTGCTATATTATAATACTTTATAGACATTCTTTGATCGTAAATTATTAGTACTACATTTCACATGGCAATAATAATTGACCCTTCTAACTTTGAAGTCATGACTCTGCCATTATTTATAGTCACATATATATCTATGCAAGTTCAAAATGTTACGAGCTATATATATATTACATGACTAGATGATTGTATAGCAAACAGGGACATTGTCTAGGCTGTGACATTGACATTTAGATCATTAAGCTGCATCATCTTACTCTGTTTCTTCAAGAGATACAGACTCACCTGTTGACTCTTCGCAAGTACTACTATAGCTATTGCTCTGCACCAGCCGAGGGGAATAAAACAGAGGTTTTGGTGGCAACCGCAAGGCTGTGAGATCACCCTGTAGCATTTCCACCACTTCTCTCATTGAAGGCCGATCATCTGGCGTCATCTGTATACACCACAATGCAATCAAAATTAATTTTCTTGCAGTTCTGTTTTCATCTTCAGTTGCATCTTCAATTTCCAGGTTCTCTCCTTGGTCAAATTTGTCATATATCCATGAAGGGAAGTGCATTTGGCTTGAATGCCCAGCATGTGCATTAAGGTTTCTCCTCCTTCCTACCAACTCCATAAGTAGCATTCCGAAGCTATATACATCAGCCTTGGATGAGACTTTTCCAACCCTTTTGTAGAACAATTCTGGAGCCATGTATCCTAATGTTCCTCTCACAGCAGTTAGACTTACAGTATTATTTTGAACAGGATGTAATTTAGCTAGTCCAAAGTCAGAAACCTTTGGCGTGAAATTCTCATCAAGTAAGATGTTGTGTGGCTTTATGTCAAAATGCAAAATTTGCATGCTGCAGCCTTGATGCAAGTATTCAATCCCTCGAGCTACACCCATGGCGATCTCGGTTGCCTTCTTCCAACTTAATGGATTTCCATCCAGACGTTCGGAGAAAATGAACTTTTCTAGGGATCCATTAGGCATGTAATCGTAGACAAGTGCATGCTTTGAGGCAGTTACACAAAACCCCACTAATCGCACCACATTAACGTGGTGAATTCTTCCAAGAGCTGCAACCTCATTGATGAATTCTTGGCCATTAGCTTTGGACTTGCTCAACATCTTGATTGCTACTAGTTCACCACTACGCAATGTTCCTTTGTATACACAACCATAACCACCTTCTCCTAACTTTTCTTTGAAGGTGTTGGTCATCTTCTTGATTTGTTTATAGGAGTACCTGATAGGGATTAAGTTGTTGCGACTTTGGAGATACTCTTCTATAGCATCATATACCGATAAATGCCTTCGTTGGCACTTGTAGATGAGAAATGCAAGCAAGAGTATAATGCCAATAAATGCTCTTGGTAGAATAATTAATGAAAGCTGTAATGGAGTCAAAGACGAAGCAGACAACGTATAACTTAATTACGCGGTTTACAGTATTTAGGGGGCGTTTGGTAAGAGGGTATCGGATTCGGAGAATGGAATGAACCCCATAAATGGTGTTTGGTTCACTGGAATGGGAATTGAAATCTTGGAATGATTTCTAAAAATTTGGCGTTTCTCCATTCCCAAGTATTTGGTGGGTTTTGTCCGATTCCCAAGTTTGATTCCAAGAAACAAATCCAATTACATATTATAATTATACAATGATATAATTAATATTTATATATATTATATATATTATATATTATAATATATACATATATTATAATATATTATAATTATAATATTAGTACATTATATAAATATATATTATAATTATTTAGTTAAATATAATTATATTTATATAATATATATTATAAATTTATTAATATTATATAATATTATATTTATAATATATATGTATATTTATAAATGCATATTATATGTGCATATGATTATAATATACACATGTATATAATATTAATAAATTATATAATTATATTTATATTTATATTTATTATTTTAAATGCAATAATATATAATAATTACTATATCTAATATTAATATGCATTATACTTATATAAAATATGAGTACAATTCATATTTATATATTATATAATTATAATTATGTATTTATTTTATAGCGTTTGTATAATTATAATTAATTATATATATAATATTTAATTTAATTAGTTACAAACTTATAATAATGATGTTATTGTATTATATAATTATATATTATAATTATTTAGTTAAATATAATTATACTTATATAATATATATTATTAATTTATTAATACTATATAATATTATATTTATAATATATATGTATATTTATAAATGTATATTATATGTGCATATAATTATAATATATACATGTATGTAATATTAATAAGTTATATAATTATAATAATAATTATTTTAAATATAATAATATATAATAATAACTATATATAATATGTAATATATATTATATTTATATAAAATATTAGCATAATTAATATTTGTATATATTATATAATTATATAATTATATATTTACATTTAATTATATATATAATATTTAATTTAATTAGTTACAAACTTATAATGATAATATTATTATCTAAATTTACTAATACATTTATACTAATATATTTAATTAGTGAAAATTTCTTATATCACATTTACAAAGAGCCAATAACTATTATTTACGATGGAATTTATAATATATTTATTATATTCCATTCCGAAAGAGTCGACGAACCAAACATCAACTATAATAATGATACACATTCTAGGTACTTGAACCAAACAAATGTATTGGAATGAATGACCTCATTCCCAAACCCAAGATATCCGATTCCGAATCCGAATCCGATTCCGATGTGCGAACCAAACGCCACCTTAATTCATTCATCAAGGAAAAGTTTGAAAGCTTACATAGCAATTCGCCTGCCATCATGCCCATAATTTTTACGAAACATAAAGAAAGAGTAACGTCTAGACTCTAGACTCTAGATTGGAGGTGGACTCTAGAGTAATTTCACTTTGGCCTTTTTTCCTGCCGGGTAGAGTTGCAAAAGTTAGCCCCTTACTATGCTTCTTCGTCGACAGTGAGTTATAAGTGGGGTTAAAAACAAAATATTCCTAAATCCATTACCAAATCTGAACATCATCTTTTGGTGAGTTGAGGCCGCAATTACAAATTAGTGGGGTTAAAAAAAAAGAAATTTTATTAAGCTACCATACTCAAAAGAAACTCAAACGGACTCCGAAAGGTTTCGTCCATAGAAATAATGGATCATGCTAGCAAACTGGAGAAGGTTTATCATTGATGGGAGGTACTAGGTTTCAAATAACTGCAACACGCAGCGAAAAACCTCCCCAATTCGTTAGAGCAGATTAGGAGCATTAAGCAAGACAAAAAATCCAGCAACTAAAGGAAGATAAATCAACCCACAAACACAAAAAAAAAAAAAAAAAAATCACAAGAAGACACAAGAATTTTTACATGCAAAACCTCTCTAATGTGAAGAAGAAAAACCACGAGACTCTTGAACTTACCACAAATTACTCCATCATCACCAATTAAAAGTAGAGTACAACTTTCAGCAAGTACAAAATTGAGATATGGTCTTAAACAATCAACAAAGTCACCAAATCCCAAATAAAGAACAAAAGCTGTGAAAAACTTGACAAGAAAACAGCAGCAGTCCGAAATTTAGAACTAAAGATTGAACCATTGAAATCAGATCTTCACCATTCAGAACGTAGAACTGGATGTCCTCTACCTTCGGTTAAAATTCAGGCCAATCAAATGTTGTTTGCTATGTCATTCCGTCAATTTACCATAACTGCTCAAACCAGAAACTTGCTGAAATTTCTTTGCCTTAATGGGCCTAGACAATTAGCCATTAATTTTGGACTTTTTGACATGAGTTGAGTGCCCAAAAACCCAACAAATCTCCCCCCTCCCGACTATGTGGAGGAACTTGCCATCCTGATAAGTGGGCAACATAATCCAAACTTTCATTTTGGCAATGACTTGGTCATCATATCAGTACCATTGTCATCCATATGTATCTTCTCAAGTTCTATCAACTTTTCATCCAACACATCAATATGTTTAGATTTAGAATGAAAAGTTGGATGCTTTCCAAGATGAATTGCACTTTGATTGTCACAAAACAACCTATATCTCTCTTGAGGGCAACCAAGTTCCCTTAGAAACTTCTTCAACCATAGCAACTCCTTGCATGCTTCGGTAGCTGCAATAAATTCGGCTTCAATGGTTGACAATGCAACACATTTTTGCAATCTAGATTGCCAAGAACTGCTCCCCCTGCACAAGTAATCAAGTAACTCAAAATAGACTTTGTTGTATCAATGTCTCCAGCCATATCAGTATCAGTATAACTAGTGAGGACTAATTTTCCACTTCCAAGATAAAGTTTCAAATCTGAAGTACCACGGAGATATCTTCAAATCCTTTTCACGGCATTCCAATGTTCTCTCCTAGGTTTTGAGAGAAATTGGCTCACGGTACTGACTGCATGAGCTATGTCAGGCCTTGTACACACCACCGCATATATAAGACTGCCAACCCACAGATGAATAAAGAACCTTTTTCATATATTCCTTGTCTTCTTCAATAAAGAGACATTGTGAGATGCTCAACTTCATATGCATTGCAAAAGGAGTGCTAACAGGTTTAGCCTTCTTTATTTGAAACCTTTGAAGCACCTTTTCAATGTACCTTTCCTGTGATAACCAAAGTTGCCTTACGTTCCTGTTTTCTTATGTTCCTGTCTCGCAAAATTCTTACACCAAGAATTTGCTTTGCTAGTCCTAAGTTTTTCATAGCAAAAGACTTGCTCAACTCCAGCTTCAATTTAGTAATTCTAGAAGCACTTTGACCAACGATAAGCATATCATCAACATAGAGCAGCAAAATAATAAAATCATCATGTGAGAACCCTTGTACAAACACACAATGATCAAAAGTGGTTTTCTTTTAGCCTTGCTGTTGCATAACAGACTCAAACTTCCTATACCATTGTCTCGGAGCTTGTTTTCCCAATATCATCAATGGTTTGATTTTCAAGAAACACAACATCATGGTTTCTTATAAGTTTCTTCACAATTGGATCATACAGTTTGTAACCAAACTCATTTTGGCCATAGCCAACAAAGATGCATGGTCTACTTTTTGCATGTAACTTTGACCTCTCATCTTTTGGAACATGAACATAAGCTTTGCAAGCGAAGACTCTCAAATGATCATACGAGATGTTTTTACTAGTCCAAACATTTTTTGGAAAATCACCCTGCAAAGCAACAGTTAGAGTCATATTAATAATATGAACAATAGTATACAAAGCCTCACCCCAAAAGGACTTTGGCGGTTTCGACTCTATAAGTGCGTATCTAACTCTTTCCATCAATGTTTTGTTCATTCTCTCAGCCAAACCATTTAGCTGAGGCGTCTTCTATTGCCTAATTCCCTATTGCTTACAATAATTTTTAAATGGTTCCCGATACTTACCCCTATTATCTATCTGGATGCATTTCAACTTTCTTCCAGTTTACCTTTCGACCAAAGCTTGAAATTCTTTAAACTTACCAAACACTTGATCTTTTGTTTTCAAGGTATAAACTCATAGTTTCTTGGAATGATCATCAATAAAAGTAACAAAATAAGATGCACCCCCAAAAATTTGTACTTTCAAAGGATCAAAAACATTTGAATGCACCAAATCTACCAAATTGCATATTTAGCGAGAAGAATGAGTCTTGAAGGATACTCGATATTGTTTTCCTGCAAGACAATGAGAACACTTTTCCGAACTTGCATTATTCACACCCGGAAGAGCATTATTCCTCACCAAAGTCTCAAGTCCCTTTGCACTAATGTGACTCAACCTCTTGTGCAATAACTCAGGTGAATTTTGCTTCTTTACCAAATTCACAGTGTCTCCCGAAATTGAAGCTTGCTACAAATGCAAATTTGTCTTTAATTTCTTACCTCAAGTTATAACCAGAGACCCTTTACTGAGCTTCCATTTACCATCGCCAAAGTTATTGCCAAAGCCATCATCATCAAGTTTTCCTATAGAAATTAGATTCAAGCGAATATCTGAAGCATGTTTGACATCCTTGAGTAGTAGTGTAAAACCACTGCTCATCTTCAAACAAATATCACACAGATCAACTACCTTGAATACATCATTATTACCCATTCTCAGGGAACCAAACTCTTCTGCAGTATAGGTAGCAAAGAAATCTCTCCTGGAAGTGACATGGACTGCAGCACTAGTGTCAGTCACCCAACTAGTATTAGAAGAAACTAGATTAGTGATACTGTCATAAAAAACGATAACAAAATCTCCATTTGTGGTGCTGGCAACACGATCAGCACTACCATCTTCAGACTTTCTTGCACCATTGCTCTTATTTTCATTCTTCCGCTTGAAACAATTCTTTTGGATGTGACCTTTCTTGTGATAATAATAACATTCAACATTCTTGTACCGTGACTTGGATTTGCTTCTACTCCTGCATTTGTCATTACCTCTGTTCTTCTGTCCCCCGTCTATTCTGCAACCAAAATCTCGATCTATGAAGATGAACTTTGAGTTTTTCCTCTCACCTCTTCATTGAAAATTTCACTTCTAGCATAGTCCATGGTCATCACACCATTAGGGACAGAATTGGTATGTGAGACACAAAAAGTCTCCCATGAATCAGGCAAAGTATTTAGCAACCACAGTCCAAGAATCTCATCATCAAAGTTTACTCCAACATTAGACAGCTGATCTAACAAACCTTGAAACTCATTCACATGGTTAGAGATAAGAGTGTTTTCCTTGTATCTCAACTGCATCAGCTGTTTGAGTAAAAACAATTTATTGTTACCAGTCTTGAAAGCATAGACTTGTTCAAGTTTATTCCACAATGTTCTGCCATGTGTCTCATTGGCAATATGATTGAGAATATTATCTTCCACCCATTGTCTGATATAACCACACACCTATTGATGCTCAAAATCATATTCTTCATCAGATTTGGATTCTGCCTTTTCCGTATCAAACATAGGTTGGTGCATACTTTTCACAAATAAAAGGTCGTTCATCTTACCTTTCCATTTGTGATAATTCAACCCATTCAACAATATCATCTTGCTTGTATTAACCTCCATAATTCTAACAAATCAAAACAAACTCTGATACCACTCTGATAGGAGGTACCGGGTTTCAAATGACCACAACATGCAGCGAAAAATCTCCCCAATTCGTTAGAGCAGATTAGGAGCGTTAAGTAAGACAAAAAATCCAGCAACTAATGGAAGATAAATCAACGCACAAACACAAAAAGAAAAAAATCACAAGAAGACACAAGAATTTTTACGTGAAAAGCCTCTCCAATGTGAAGAGGAAAAACCACGAGACTCTTGAACTCACCACAAATTACTCCATTATCACCAATTAAAAGTAGAGTACAACTTTCAACAAGTATACAATTGAGATATGGTCTTAAACAATCAACAAAATCACCAAATCGCAAATAAAGAATAAAAGCTGTGAAAATTTTATCAGAAAACAGCAGCAATCCGAAATTTATAACTAAAGATTGAATCGTTGAAATCCGATCTTCACCGTTCACAACATAGAATTGATGTCCTCTACCTTCAGTTAAAATTTCAGGCCAATTAGACGTCATTTTCTATGTCAATACATCAATTTATCACAACTGCTCAAACCAGAAATTTGTTGAAATTTCTCTACAGAATTTTGTGTGTTTTTCCCCATTTTTCCGCTACGGGAATAAACCAAATTCGACCTATAAATAGGTAGGACAACTCCTAATGGGCCTAGACAATTACCCATTAATTTTGGACTTTTACACATGAGTTGGGAGCCAAAAACCCAACAATCATATACAATTAAACATCGTGATTTAAGAGGCTCCAAATGGACAGTATCTAAGACAAAAAGAAATACTAAAAGCTGAGATATATAAATATTGGATGGTACATTGAGAATTGTGGTTTATTATGAGATGCAATGTGATTTGTTGGCCAAATCAAGGCAAGGGATTTGCCCTGAATAACCACGAAGGGGAAATAATAGTGAGTAAATTCAATATTTATGCTTCCTCAGTTTTCAGATAAAGTAGTAAAAACTCATACACAGCTCTAAATCAGCTTGACGGGAAAGGTCACAAAATAAAGTAACCAAAAAAAAAAAAAACAATTTTGACAGTTTTGACCAGCCTAACGTGTAAAAGCCCACTGAATTAAGTTAGGCAACGGCACGAATGAAAGACTATTGTGACTTTTAGATAGTGGCAGAGTTACAAATTCTTGGGGATGGGCAGTACCCCACCTCAACTTTGAGAGATTTTGTTTTTGTTTTTTTTTTATTGTAGAGGTTTGTAAATGTTTTATGTTAATTTCCATGCGTTCCCCTAAAATATTTGAAATTCTCTTTCTTATCTACTTTACTCCCATAAAATTTTTAAAATTTTCTTACATGCATTGCTTCCCTAAGCAGTTTAAAATTTACAAGTCCTATGTTTCACAAGAACGTGGGATCTAGTCAAGATATATAAATTGATGTAAATCCGAAATTTTTTTTTAACGTTTCCAAACCCTTTACTGCTATATTATAATACTATATAGACATTCTCTGATCGTAAATTATTAGTACTACATTTCACATGGCAATAATAATTGACCCTTCTAACTTTAGAGTCCTGACTCTGCCATTATTTGTAGTCAAATATATATCTATGTAAGTTCAAAATGTTACGAGCTATATATATTACATGACTAGATGATTGCATAGCAAACAGGGACATTGTATAGGCAGTGACATTGACATTTATAAATTTAGATCATTAAGCTGCATCATCTTACTCTGTTTCTTCAAGAGACACAGACTCACCTGTTGACTCTTCGCAAGTACTACTATAGCTATTGCTCTGCACCAGCCGAGGGGAATCCGGAGGATAAAACAGAGGTTTTGGTGGCAACTGCAAGGCTGTGAGATCACCTTGTAGCATTTCCACAACTTCTCTCATTGAAGGCCGATCATCTGGCATCATCTGTATACCCCACAATGCAATCAAAATTAATTTTCTTGCAGTTCTGTTTTCATCTTCAGTTGCATCTTCAATTTCCAGGTTCTCTCCTTGGTCAAATCTGTCATATATCCATGAAGGGAAGTACATTTGGCTTGAATGCTCAGCATGTGCATTAAGGTTTCTCCTCCTTCCTACCAACTCCATAAGTAACATTCCGAAGCTATATACATCAGCCTTGGATGAGACTTTTCCAACCCTTTTGTAGAACAATTCTGGAGCCATGTATCCTAATGTTCCTCTCACAGCACTTAGAATTACAGTATTATTTTGAACAGGATGTAATTTAGCTAGTCCAAAGTCAGAAACCTTTGGCGTGAAGTTTTCATCAAGTAAGATGTTGTGTGGCTTTATGTCAAAATGCAAAATTTGCATGCTGCAGCCGTGATGCAAGTATTCAATCCCTCGAGCTACACCCATGGCGATCTCGGTTGCCTTCTTCCAACTTAATGGATTTCCATCTAGACGTTCGGAGAAAATGAACTTTTCTAGGGATCCATTAGGCATGTAATCGTAGACGAGTGCATGCTTTGAGGCAGTTACACAAAACCCCACTAATCGCACCACATTAACGTGGTGAATTCTTCCAAGAGCTGCAACCTCATTGATAAATTCTTGGCCATTAGCTTTGGACTTGCTCAACATCTTGATTGCCACTAGTTTGCCACTCCGCAATTTTCCTTTGTATACACAACCATAACCACCTTCTCCTAACTTTTCTTTGAAGTTGTTGGTCATATTCTTGATTTGTTTATAGGAGTATCTGATGGGGATCAAGTTGTTGCGACTTTGGAGAAACTCTTCTATAGTATCATATACCGATAAATGCCTTCGTTGGCACTTATAGATGAGAAATGCAACTAGTAATATAGCACCAATAATTGCTCTTGCTCCAATGGCAAGTACTGCAATAGGGTCAACATGAAGAAGCTTACAATAATGAAGTACAGTTATAACTTATTTAATGCATTACAGTTCGAGAGCTTACCTACGAACGGGCCCAGACCACTAATGTATACTGCTAAACATTCTGCAACAAAAAGATATCATGATTTGCGTAAATCAAGTTTCCTTACAACATTACATGGAAGCCTGAGATTATATTGTAATCTTCCCACTCTGATCTTTTAATGGTTAAAGAAAAGAAAAAGTTTGAATTCCGAATTTGCATTAATTGTAACTTTGCTTAGTACCAACAATCGTAAGATAAAGGATATTATATATGTATGCCTGCGTTTTGCAATTTTCTATGTCCACAAAAGTTTGAGACGGGGTTCAGTTTTTTTAACATACTCTTACTTGTTTGTTTTTGGTGTATCTACAAATGTACCCAACATTTTTATAAAATTACCACATATCATAGTATTCAAATTCCCGGGCAAACTTATAAAATTAGCTCCCGGGCAAGCTTATAAAATTAGTTGCTATGGAAATTTCCAATTTTTAAGGGTAAATTATTAATACCCCCATAGTTTCATCTATTACCACATAATCCCCTAATGTTTCAAAATATTCAATTCATCTCCCATGATTTCATGTAAACTAGAAATTGAACGAAAAATGGTCTTTATAAGGTCATTAGTTAAAATGCCAACAATGCCCTTACTTAAATGTTAAATCAAACGATGACTTAACTACCTTCTATTAAATCATGGGAAAATTAGGTGGATAAATGTAAAAATTATAGGGATATAAAGTGGATATTTACGCAAATTATAGGAGAGTTAAATGGATATTATGATTTTATCATATGCACTTTTAAAGTATGTGTGGTCTAATCGTCATAACTGATTATGCATTCTGTCCATTTTCCATTTTTACATAAAATTACATGGGTTATATGGCTATTTTGAAACCTTGGAAAGATCATCTAGCATTATGCAAAACTATAGGGGGTTATATTTAATTTATCCAATCTTTTAATGGCCTGCTTTCATAGTCTTTCATAGTCTGTGCAAAGGAAGACAAATAATTAGTTACTTTCCATTGCCAACTATTTGCCACGAACTCAAGTTGGAATATAAATCAGTTTGAATGAAATTCAGGAGCTCAGAACAAATCAAAGGATGCACTTACTGAAAATTGACCCCTCGCATATGTTCATATAACCCCATTTAAGCTCAAAACCAGATGCCATGGCGTCATGGATGTCCTGGAAAGAAAGGTTGACATTCAGAGAGTGCTGAAACCGTGAAGTAATGATTTTGTGGATGGTACATGTCTCTTCGATATCAGATGCCACCAGATCCGAAGATTTACTGACCACTACATAACTGTAATTGCTCTGATAAGCAATTTCCTGATTGGAAAATTCCCTGGCGGTTAAACAAGGAGAGGTGTCTACATACATAGAAGAATGGACTGGTCTCTTACAAGTCACAAAAATCAATTGAAAAGCGTCAGAACCAGGGCCTAGAGGACTATAAGAAAAGTCAAGAATTGAGTAAAGTGGAACGGTGGAGCAGTTGTTCTTCACAACCCCAGGATCCATAATACGAATCGATTTTGAATGCATGATCTGCCTGATGCTTTCTTCGGCTACATAATATTTGTTGGAGTTGGGTCCTAAGTACAGAACTGTGCGGTTGTGCTCGCAAGAGAGTCGAACATCAGACTCACCGCAGCTTTTAAAGTCAACGCCCTCAACTTGAAAAGGGCAACCGACATTAATGCGGATTTTCCCGCATATGAATTGGTGCTCACATTTGGGACCTTTCTCAAGGTTCGGAGAAGCTAAAAAAACAAAGATGAGGGCCAAGCAAACGGCAAACATGAGGACCAAGCAAACTGCAACGATACTCTTCAAACCCAGCATGGTGTCTGTTTGCAATGGTCAGAAGGACAAAGGAAAAGATAAATGAAGTTCTTAAGCACACTTTGACATTATTATTTCTTTGATTACATTTCTAAATTTAAATATTTGTTTATTCGTTAAGACGCTTCTATTTGCTTGCAGGATCTATCTTCACAATACTCACATTAGTAATGATTGTCTTGTTTGAATGACTTTAGAACAGGTAGTCATTCAATAGACGAAAAAAAAATATATTGAATAAAGCAAGTATTAATTTTGTATATATCGAGAATGTATACATGACAGGATGTCGAGTCTGTACAATAATAATAATAATAACCTAAATACCACTAAAAGCAGTCAATAATTAATCCTAAGTACTGGAGCAGGGATTCTAGGTGTGCAATGGGTTACTTGATTCACCTTGTTCCCGAAGAGTTTGCTTAATCCGATATATCAGAATTAATTAATTGACAAAAATTACTGAATAGTAGACAGTGGCAAGTAGGGTCGTCTCCTCAGGGACTGGGGATATTTGTCTACTTTAAATTCCAATTGGTAAGGGGGGATTTCATCGGAATGAAACTAAAAACAATTAAACAATTCAACTAAAAATGAATAATTAACTAGCACGAATATAGCAGGAATTAAATCAAGAATAAATAAATTCTAGCCAAGGATACAACTACTCCGACACAGTCCATTTATCCGATCATTGATGCAAGAGATGTTCACTTAATTTATTAATAGGCTAGTTATAGTCGCCGATGAACTCTAACGACCAATTTTTCCTTAATTTATTGATAACCAAGGTACGACCATTGATCCCCCCTAATCAGAAAATACTCCTAGGTACGACCGTAGGAATTATTTCCCAATTGCATTAATAACTAGAAAAACCTAACCCTAATCAATAACACGCTACGAGGGTTATTTAAATTAGATTGCACGTTCCCCTAATGTGTAAACACATCAGTTGCCACTAATATTAATCAATCAAACAATTACGGATTTAATTGACTAATTTGGCACGAGATTAATAAATCACATTGAACATCGGGCCCTTGACATCCAATTAATAAAATAATCCCATGAAAATTCAAGTAGATAACGTGCAAATATTAATAAATTAAGGAACGCGTGAAAACTAATTAGATCTCACAGATTTTCGGGACTGCGCCGTCGAGTTGATTCTTGACTAGATGGAAGGCTTAGCCATGCCGCATAAATAAATCTCTACGCAAATTAATTGATTGCAAAGGCATTGCGTTTTTTTACCAGAAAGCAAGGAATAAAAGATGTTTTTCCCGTTGGGGAATATTGTCGAACAGTTGGCATGTGCCTGACCAAGGGAAAGGAAAAGAAAAACTAAAACTAAGACTATCCTAAGAGCTAGTGATCAGAGCCGCCCCCGCCTCTGTACGTTTTTCTCCCTATATAGCCCCCAAAATGACTAAAGCTTCTTATCCCTTTATTCTCCGTGGTTCCCGCTGCATAAGTCAACCAAGAGTACCAAAGGGCCAGGCCCTACTCCATGCTTCTTCAACCAAAGAAACGGAAATCCATTTCTTTCCCCTTTATGGGCCAGGTCCATGGGACTTTTTTGAAGTCTCCCACTTATGGAGCAAGTCCCTCCTTTTTTTGTAGTTTTTTGCTCCAATCCATGAAATTAATTCCAGCTACCAAATATAAGTAGATATTAATAATTAAAACAATATTTGGCAGGAATAAAAGGAAAAATTAGTAATAAAATTGCTAGCAAATAATACCCTATCAATTCCCCCCACACTTGAATCATGCTTGCCCTCAAGCATGGGGACAATTCAACTCAACAATGGCTAACTCTCACGTTATCTATTGCCAGCTGTGCTTATACCAAAATCAAGATTTAGTGGCTAAGTATCAAGTCATATCTCTTCCGGATAGCTCCTAAGTTCATAGACCCGTCCAATTCATGGCTAACTCGCCTAGGAAATCCAAATGTTAACTAGCAACAGTCAGCAATTAAGTCAACTGGCAACCGAAATCTCAACATTGAGAACCAGGGATCGGCGGGCCAACATGATCATAGACTCACATATTTTCCACATCTGATCTTTCTTTTTTTTTCTTTTTTTTTTGTTTTTGTTTTTGTTTTTTTTTTATTGAACGAATAATGCTTAGTCCCAAGCTATTCAACTCTTTTGACGTGAATTCTGACATTTTTAGATGAAAGAACCCAGTTACTCAACTTTTCACAACTCCAGGACTACTTACTCATAGATATCGTCACTTTTTGACGCGAGAGTCGACACTTGCGGTGAAAACTCCCAGTTATTGGGTGATGACACTAGCGGAGTATAGCCAATGTTATTCTCAATAAAGTACCAAAATAGCAAACACTTAAAGATCATGGCCCACGTCATCTCCTAAACATGGAGGACCAAGGTCAACAGGAGACCAATCCATACAACAGTGCCAGCAAAATATTTACATTGCCTAAACAAGTTAACCATAAATTGCACCAAGTCATTAAACTCAAAATATTCACCAGGACAGCATGCTCTTACTTGCCACCGAAATTCAATTCATAGAGTAAACTACAACTAGCAATAGACGAGTGAGCTGCCAAAATATTCACCAAGATAACGGCAAGGGAAAAACACCCAAAAAGAACAAAGGAACAACACCTAAACTAAAAACAAAGGGAAAACACCTAAAAAGAACAAAGGAATGACACCTAAACTGAAAACAAAGGGAAAACACCCAAAAATCGAAAACTGGAAATACTAGCACCCAAACTGACCCCCCACACCGAAGTCACACATTGCCCTCAATGTGATAATGTAATAGCAAAAAGGAAGGAGAAGGGCAACGGTACTTCCCTGAAGTCGTCAAAACAGAGGTGGATCGGGCGCAAACTGAGGGGCAATTCCCGTATGTTGCATAAATGTTGCCAGATTCTGCGCCATGCTATGCAAGTTAATGCCAATGTGGGTCACGCGAGTCTCCAGTCGCTCAACTGTGTTCCGGAGTTGGAGCCAGTCGTTGGCCGTTGGGGTGGGAGGAGGCGGAGCGGAGGTCGACGGGCCGGGATCAGTGCTATCAGTGGAGGCTCAGGCAAAAGATGAACAAGGGGGAGCGTGAAGCGGTCCCGGGGGAACAACCTCCCAACCGTCGTCGCTCTCCCGAACTAAGCCCATCTTCTCTAAACACGGAATATCCAAGGGCTCCATTTGACAGGCTATATGCAAATCATGGTTAGAAATATCAAGTACATGCAAAATAATAGCCAAGTGAGTAATGTATGACCCAAAAATCAAAGGGCGCTTCTTTTTAGGCAAAATTGACTTGAACTGAGAAGCGAGCCAGCACCCAAGGTTAACCTTAACATTGTTGTGCATGCACCATATAAAGAAAAATTCGGCCTTAGATAGAATGCCCGAACTATCTCGCCTACCCGAGAAACTATAGGTCAAGAAGCGGTGGATATAACGAGACGTTGGATCCTTCAGATAAGAACCCTTAGATAGACGAGGGTCATAGTTATCCCTGTCTACGGACATCTCCTCCCAACTATGACGATAGAGGGAGAAAAAGGGTTGGACATAGTCACATGCACTCTTGGCATACTCACGAGACGCGGCATAGGCTGGATCAATAAAATCAGGGGCCAGATTGAAGTCAGTTGTGGAATGGTGGAACTCCTGATCCATTAAGCGAAAGCGGATAACATTAGGGATAGAAATTGTGTAACCAGTAGGGAGATCGAACTCAAATGTGGCATAGAACTTCCTAACTAACTCAACAAAGGCCGGACGGTCAATAATACGAGAATAGGGAAGCCACCCAATGGCCTCAATCAACTAGTCAAAACCAACTCGAATATTTAGAAGGCCCAAGGTGGCGGCATCCCGATAACGACAGGGAATAATCCGCCGTTCACAAGCAGCAGCATATCGCCGCTTGTCGGCTGCCCTAATGAAGTTCAAATTACCTCCAAAATGTGCAGGATCAAAGATATGGATGCCCCTTTGCCTCTCAAGACAAACCCTTCTCCCAGAGGAGGAAGGGTCGTGCGAGGGGTCAGAGGCGGGTATGGAGTGCTGGGGTGGAGGAAGCTGAGGAGTCCTAGACCTAGAAGAGGAAGACCGAGGTCTCACCATTGTGACGAAGAGGTCACTTAATCAACCAGAATTAGAATGCGCAAAAGATATGCACGAAAAAACCTCTAGGGAACCCAACCAGCACTATAACAGAAAGAAGCAATGTCAGCAAGCAAGTCCAAAGAGTACAACAGTTATGAGTAGTGCTAGTGTTTGAAACGATCACCAAATTTTAGCAATTAGACACACTACCACCCAAACAAGGCAAATGGAGACGACCTATGTCAACAAGCAAATGCAAACTGTCTCCAATTGGACAGTTAAGTACCCAATTCCACCTACTAAAATTAGCAAATGACTCAAGGGAATGGCACTCCAGTAACAGCAGTACAGAAGTGGGATGAAAACAACTCAATAAAGATGCCTAGGAGTCAATGAGGCAACCAATAACACAGGGGTGACAAATATTATATAAACCACCCTCACCAGTACCACTGGTGTAAGCACAGGGAAAAATTAAATCGAATAGCTAACCCAATCAACAAAATGCACACTTTAGGCACCCAAGGTCAAGACAAACGTCTCAACTAAGCAACAATTACAGGCAATAAGCAATGGTGATCCCCATGTAGTCAAACGTAAAATCAATTCAGCCCAACAATTCAATAAATATCAGAAAACACCCCCACATATAGCAACAATTAAACTCAATTCTGTCCAAAATAAACCGCAGAAAATGCCCAACGAAGTTAACTGTCAGAAATACCCTAAAAAACCAACCCTAAAATTGCAGGAGAAACCCCAAATAAATCAGCAGATGACAAATCAAGCAAATTACCCCAATTGCGAACCAATTCCATCAATTAGTGTCTAGAAATTGAGAAGGAGGAAGGGCAAACAATACCTCCACCTGTCAATTTTTTGACAGGTGGCGATGGTGCGCTGAAGAGGGCCGTGGGCAGGGGAGTAGCGGTAGCGCGGCGGTTGCACTTGGTGGTGCGCGAGGGAGCTCCTGACGGCGTGCGACCTGACCCAGAGCTGGTGGTGGTGACGCGTGCAGGCGGCGGACAATGTGCGGCGAGCTGGGGCGGCGGTGTTCGCGTAGGTGGAGCTTGCGCAAGGAGAAGGTCACGCGATGGCAGCGCGTTAGGGGTGGAGCGGGAAGAGCTGGCGGGCGGCGGTCGCACTTGGTGGTGCGTGCGAGCTCGTGCGTTGGCAGCATGCGGCTGTCGGCTGGTGTGGGCGGCTGTGGGTTGCGACTGGTGGAGTGGCGCGAGGAGGAAGAGGAGCTGCGTGGGTGAGCTGGAAGTGCGTTGGCGGCGCGCGAGGAGGAGAGGAGGAGCATGGGCGGCGGCGGCGGATGAACAAAGGAAAAGAAGGAAAAGGGGAAAAGCAGGGGAGCAGTGGAGAAGAAGAAGAAAAGGAAAGGGGAGAAAGAAAAGAAAGAAAGAAAGAAGAAAAAAAAAAAGAAAAAGTCTTTTTTTTTTTTCAAAACCTTGTTTCTTTATTTATCCGAATTTATATTGCAAAATTCTGAATTTTTTAACAGAAAACAAAACTTACGGTTGAGAAAGGGGAAATTATTTTTAAAAAAATTTTTTTTTTTGAAATTTTTATTAAAATTTTTTTGAAGGTTTAAAAAAAAATAATCTTTTCTTTTTTCTTTTAATAATAATAATTAATTAATTTTTTTTTTGAATTCATGTTTTGGGTCGTCAAACACCGCGTAAGCATGCCAAGATTACAAAAGGTTCTCTGACCTCAGGAGACACAAACACCGCATGGGCACGCCAAGATTGGTAAACATCCTCTGACTTCAAGAGACACAAACACCGCGTGGACAAGTCAAGACTGCACTTTCTGGTCACAGTGGAGGAAATGTTAATATTGATACTACCCAACGGGGAAACGACAAAATGAAAGAAATGAACAACTAAAAACAATAAAATCAATATTCGGGTTGCCTCCCAAAAGAGCGTCTTTCTTTAGTGTCTTTGGCTAAACATAGCCCATAATTTGCTTAAATTAAGGAAATCGGGTCCTACAAATGCATCGTCTCCACCCGTTCAACTGGAGCCCCTTCATAATACGGCTTGAGACGATGACCATTCACCACAAATTTTTTCTCCGTCCTAGAACTCTGGATCTCCACTGCACCATAATCAAAGACATTAGTTATAACGAAAGGATCGATCCAACGAGAACGCAACTTACCTGAAAATAACTTCAATTTCGAGTGGTACAATAGAACTTTTTGCCCACATTCAAATGTCTTCCTAGAGACCTACTGGTCATGAAATATCTTATTTTTCTCCTTATAAATCACAGCATTCTCGTAGGCTTCGTTGCGAATCTCCTCCAATTCCTGTAATTGCAACTTTCTTTGAATTCCGCCCTCCTCAATATCCATATTGCATTGCTTGACCGCCCAAAATGTTTTATACTCGAACTCGACGGGGAAGTGGCATGACTTCCCAAATACCAAACGATAAGGGGACATGTCGATTGGCGTCTTGTACGCCGTTCTATATGCCCATAAGGCATCTTCAAGTCTCATACTCCAATCCTTCCTATCGGATCGAACCATCTTTTCTAAAATTGACTTGATCTCTCGGTTCGATGCTTCCGCCTGACCATTTGTTTGAGGATGATAGGATGTAGATACCTTATGTAAGACGTCATACCTCCTGAAAGGCGCAGCAATCGTCTTGTTGCAGAAATGGGTACCCCGATCACTTACAATCGCTCGCGGATCCCAAAGCGGACAAAAATATTAGATTTGACAAATTCTGCAACCACTTTGGAATCATTAGCCCGGACGGGCTTTGCTTCCACCCATTTTGAAACATAGTCTATGGCAAGTAATATATATAGAAAACCATAAGACGAAGGAAAAGGGTCCATAAAATCAATACCCCAAACGTCAAAAATCTCAACAAAAATCATTGGAATTTGGGTCATCTGATCCCTCCGAGAAATATTATCTACTCGTTGACACTTATCACATAACTTACAAAATGAGTAGGCATCTTTGAAGAATGTCGGCCAATAGAATCCACTCTCTAGAATCTTACGAGCCGTCCTCTTTGATCCAAAGTGACCTCCACATGTAAAAGAGTGACAATAACCTAAAATGGATTGGAATTCATTTTCACTTACACATCTACGGATGATTTGGTCGGCACCACGCTTCCAGAGGTAAGGGTCATCCCAGATGTAAGACTTTGCATCACTCCTTAACTTGTCCCTTTTTGCCTTAGGCCATCCTGCAAGAAACTTGTCAGTGACTAGAAAATTAACAATATCTGCATACCAAGGCAAGGATAAATTAACAGAAAATAAATGCTCATCGGGGAAAGTTTCTCTCAATGGGATATCTTCTTCTACGACTTGCACTCGACTTAAGTGTTCTGCTACCAGATTTTTTGCCCCTTTCTTGTCTCTGATCTTCAGGTCAAACTCTTGAAGCAACAGTATCCATCTTATAAGTCGTGGTTTCGCCTCTTTCTTGGTTAACAGGTACCGCAATACTGCATGATCAGAAAAAATAATAACTTTAGCACCAAGTAAATAGGATCGAAATTTCTCTAAAGCAAAAATAACAGCTAAAAGCTCCTTTTCGATGGTCGAATAATTCAACTGAGCTCCGTTTAAGACTCGAGATGCGTAATAGATAGCATGGGCTGCTTTTCCCACTCTTTGACCCAGCACTGCGCCCACGGCATAATCGCTGGCATCGCACATGATCTCGAACGGTAGGTTCCAATCAGGAGGTTGGATAATAGGTGAGAAGGTCAATAACTCCTTCAACCTATCAAACGCCCCCTTACATGCTTTATCGAACTCGAAGGACACCTCCTTCTGCAAAAGTT